>NC_092357.1:35837500-36437500 GCF_963676685.1 Mytilus edulis | reverse complement strand
AAATTTTGAAAAATAAAATTCTTTTTTTCCATATTTTACTTTTAAAAGAATGGACTTAGTCTTTCTGCCAGGAAACATTACATTCACTCTGTGGTTAAAGTTTTTGAAATTTTAATAACTTTCTTAAACTATCCTGGGTTTGTACCAAACTAAGACAGAAGTAAATTTTGTTGACAAATAAATCCATTTTTTTATGCATTTTACTTTTAAATGGACTTAGATTTTATGCCAGGAAAGATCACATTCACTCTGTGGTTAAAGTGTTTAAAATTTTAATATCTTTCTTATACTATTTTGTACCTGTACCAAAATTGGACAGAAGCTTTTTTATGATCAAAAGCTAGAACAAAATGTATCTAAAAGAAAATTTTGTTAAAATTTTGTACCTGTGTATCTGTATTTTACTTATAAATGGACTTACATTATTTATGTATGTGCCTGTCCCAAGTCAGGAGCCTGTAATTCAGTCGTTGTCGTTTGTTTATGTGTTACATATTTGTTTTTTGTTCATTTTTTTACATAAATAAGGCCGTTAGTTTTCTCGTTTGAATTGTTTTACTTTGTCTTTTCGGCTTTTATAGCTGACTACGTGGTATGGGCTTTGCTCATTGTTGAAGGCCGTACGGTGACCTATAGTTGTTAATGTTTGTGTCATTTTGGTCTTTTGTGGATAGTTGTCTTATTGGCAATCATACCACATCTTCTTTTTTTTTATATATTAGTATTTCTTCTAGTCTATATTACAGACAGTCTGCAGTTAAGGTTTTTAAAACATTCTGTATTTTTACCAAACGTGGACAGAAGCTTCTTAGAATCATAAGATAGTATTAAGAGGAATATTTTTTATTGATTTTATTCCTCTTTTGTTGAGCCTGCGATTAACAGCATAAGTAGGCTAGACACTGGGTTCCGCGAAACCCTTAAGAATGTTTCTCTATATACTCTTTAAATTATGGTGTGAGCCATTTTTCTCTATTCTTCATACTTTTTGCCAGTTAACTTATTCTCTTTATATTTGAACACCTCATTATTCTATTTTATTCATTTTTGTTCCATTGTCTCTAATATTCAATCCCCGCTATTCTCTATTCCTTAAACGCCATCCACACCTTCTAGTTTAAGTGACCATATAACCTTCACAAATGAGCAATATTCATACTGAATAGACTCCGAATGGCAAAAAAATTGAAAGCTACTCGCGGTTTTAAATGTGAACTTGCGGAACGTTTTGCGACAATACCGGCAAGGAACCGGCAGCCCTGTATTTGTTTTTGCGGGGAAATAAATAAGCGGAACCGGACCATTTATACCCATTTTACAATAGCCACAATAGTAATAGAGGATAGTTACTGTTATGTCTTATCATCTTAGATCATCTCCAAACTTAAGACTAAAGATCACGCACCCTTATTGTTTAGATTGAAAAAGACTTTTGCATATGATCCGTCGACATAATCTCCGATTAAAAAAATTTTGATCTGACAATCTCTGACCTGTGAATCTATACTCTAAGTTTAACGTGCTAGTTTTCTTGTCTGTTTAAAAAAGTAATTACCTCCATTGTTAGTGTTATGTTGTAATCAATCTATTTTTTGTACCATCTTTATGTAATATTATATTGTACAATTTAAATTTGTGATCTGTTTAATATCTAAATGTAACAAATTAATCTTTATCAAAGATATAAACAATTTAATTTGCAAGTCTTAGATTACTTTATCACCGTAGTTCAAAACAAATGTTGAATCTTAAAATCAAGCGTTGAATGATGCAATTACAAGAATGTCAAAATCCAATATTGAGAATGGTAATTTTTGAAAACAAATTGTGAATGTTGGAATGTTGAATAAATCGAATGATGAAAACGAATGTTGAATGTTGAAAACGAACGTTGAATATTGAAAACGAATGTTGAAAGTTGAAAATCGAATGTTGAAAAATGAATGTTGAAAGTTGTAAATCGAATGTTGAAAACGAATGTTGAATGTTGAAAACGAATGTTGAATGTTGAAAATGAAAGTTGAAAGTTGAAAATCGAATGTTGAAAACGAATGTTGAATGTTGAAAACGAATGTTGAAAATTGAAAATCGAATGTTGAAATCGAATGTTGAATGTTGAAAACGAATGTTGAATGTTGAAAACGAAGGTTGAAAGTTGAAAATCGAATGTTGAAATCGAATGTTGAATGTTGAAAACGAATGTTGAATATTGAAAACGAATGTTGAATGTTGAAAACAAATGTTGAAAGTTGAAAATCGAATGTTGAAAACGAATGTTGACTGTTGAAAACAAATGTTGAATGTTGAAAACAAATGTTGAAAGTTGAAAATTGAATGTTGAAAACGAATGTTGAATGTTGAAAACGAATGTTGAAAGTTGAAAATCGAATGTTGAAATCGAATGTTGAATGTTGAAAACGAATGTTGAATGTTGAAAACGAAGGTTGAAAGTTGAAAATCGAATGTTGAAATCGAATGTTGAATGTTGAAAACGAATGTTGAATATTGAATGTTGAAAACGAATGTTGAATGTTGAAATCGAATGTTGAAAGTTGAAAATCGAATGTTGAAAGTTGAAAATCGAATGTTGAAAGCAAATGTTGAATGTTGAAAACGAATGATGAATGTTGAAATCGAATGTTGAAAGTAAAAAATCGAATGTTGAAAACGAATGTTGAATGTTGAAAACGAATGTTGAATATTGAAAACGAATGTTGAATGTTGAAAACAAATGTTGAAAGTTGAAAATCGAATGTTGAAAACGAATGTTGACTGTTGAAAACGAATGTTGAATGTTAAAAACGAATGTTGAAAGTTGAAAATCGAATGTTGAAAACGAATGTTGAATGTTGAAAACGAATGTTGAAAGTTGAAAATCGAATGTTGAAAACGAATGTTGAATGTTGAAAACGAATGTTGAATATTGAAAACGAATGTTGAATGTTGAAAACGAATGTTGAAAGTTGAAAATCGAATGTTGAAAACGAATGTTGAATGTTGAAATCGAATGTTGAAAGTTTAAAATCGAATGTTGAAAACGAATGTTGACTGTTGAAAACGAATGTTGAATATTGAAAACGAATGTTGAATGTTGAAAACAAATCTTGAAAGTTGAAAATCGAATGTTAAAAACGAATGTTGAATGTTGAAAACGAATGTTTAAAGTTGAAAATCGAATGTTGAAAACGAATGTTGAATGTTGAAAACGAATGTTGAATGTTGAAAACGAATGTTGAAAGTTGAAAATCGAATGTTGAAAACGAATGTTGAATGTTGAAAACGAATGTTGAATATTGAAAACGAATGTTGAATGTTGAAAACGAATGTTGAAAGTTGAAAATCGAATGTTGAAAACGAATGTTGAATGTTGAAAACGAATGTTGAATGTTGAAATCGAATGTTGAAAGTTGAAAATCGAATGTTGAAAACGAATGTTAAATGTTGAAAACGAATGTTAAATGTTGAAAACGAATGTTGAATGTTGAAAACGAATGTTGAAAGTTGAAAATCAAATGTTGAAAACGAATGTTGAAAATCGAATGTTGAAAACGAATGTTGAATGTTGAAAACGAATGTTGAAAGTTGAAAATCGAATGTTGAAAACGAATGTTGAATGTTGAAAACGAATGTTGAATGTTGAAAACGAATGTTGAATGTTGAAAACGAATGTTGAATGTTGAAAACGAATGTTGAAAGTTGAAAATCGAATGTTGAAAACGAATGTTGAATGTTGAAAACGAATGTTGAAAGTGGAAAATCGAATGTTGAAAACGAATATTGAATGTTGAAAACGAATGTTGAAAGTTGAAAATCGAATGTTGAATGTTGAAATCGAATGTTGAATGTTGAATGTTGAAATCGAATGTTGAATGTTGAAATCGAATGTTGAATATTGCAATTGAATGTTGAATGTTGAAATCGAATGTTGAATGTTGAAATCGAATGTTGAATGTTGAAAAAAATGGATACGAGAAAAAAAAAAAAAAAAATTTGAATGTTGAATGTTGAATATTGAAATCGAATGTTGAATGTTGAAATCGAATGTTGAATGTTGAAAATTGAATGTTGAATGTTGAATATTGAAATCGAATGTTGAATGTTGAAATCAAATGTTGAATGTTGAAAATGGATACGAGAAAAAAAAAAAAAAAAAATTTTGAATGAGAAAAAAAAAAAAAAAAAAAAAATTTGAATGAGAAAAAAAAAAAAAAAAAAATTTGAATGTTGAATGTTGAATGTTGAATATTGAACCAACTTGACATCCGTGAAATCACCCCTAGTTTTAAGTGGGGTTCGTAATGTTTATTCTTTAGTTTTATATGTGGTGTCATGTGTACAATTGTTTATCTGTTTGTTCTTTTCATTTTAAGCCATAGCGTTGTCAGTTTATTTCCGATTTATGAGTTTGACTGTCATCTTTCGTCCCTTTTTTTATTATGCACTTACAACCAACATAAACAAACCGCCAGTCTCATTATCAAATAATAAAAAATGAAGCAGCTTCTAAATAGCTTTGCAAATGCTACAAACTCTACGTGTTTATTGTACTTTGCACAATTCATATGTCCATATAAACCCTATTTACGTTGTATAATGCATTCTAGTTATGTGATACAATCATAATATAAATCTAAAGCGAGATAAATGGGTACAAGTCAACATAAACTACGATACACGTACTTTAACGTAATCTCTCTGTTTGACAATCGGCGAACACGCGACACAGCCAAAAAGTATCAAAAGGTTTAATCAAACTTCGATACGGAACCCGAAATTCAGAAATATTTTGTCAATTACAGCTCAGGTAAATATGTGCTATTAGTCTTTTATGGACTATAGTCATATATGTGTTTATCTTAACATCATTTATCAACCTATAGCTTCATCTAGGATATCAACTTTTTTTTTCGAAATTTAATTTTTTCTTCCGTCATTTCAAATATGATCCATAATTTTTTCACTTGACGTCGTTTGACATCAACCAACAAGCACCATAGAACAGAATGAATGTGTTGTTGTAATATATGTCAGCGTTTTAATGTGAATCAAATATGATAGTCCATATAGGGACAGTTAAGACAGACAATTTTTGGTATTGACTAAATTTGCTGTATGCGCAACATTCATAGACATATCAAATCGATCATTTATTTATATGCGCAGTTCAATTCTTGCAGAAACCTTAGGCGCTATTCAGAACAAGTTTACTGCATAGAATGTTTCTGCAGTTTACCTAAAACTCAAAAAACGAGCGACAAAAAGAAATAATTTCGATCACTTATAGCGGCAGGAATACATGGTGAACTGGAACCAGTTTTGCGATCTTTGTCAACCCGTTTAAAATATGTTTAACTAATTAAAAAAATCTTATATACCTATATGGAGTTATTTTCTTTCAGAACGACAGGTCATTCTTTTTCAGAATCAACCCGGACGATACTATGTTTCAATGAAATATGTTCAAAGGCATAAAATAATGACCTGTGTGAGGTCATTATTTTCCTTGATAAAATGCAATCTATAATTTACTTCAAAATTTTATTCGTCTGATAGTTTTTTGTTTCCGATTTGGAATTTTATTTTTTAAAGTTCGATCGATGATAGATGTAAAAGAAACCTTCATTGCCCGCATTTTAATTTTTGAAACAAATAATGTGAAGTTTTGTTAATGTATCGCTCTACAATAAAGAAACATTATCATATATGTGAGATGAATGTTAATATAGACTTTCATAAATAAAAAGCCAGACTTAACATATTCGTGTGTTAGATTTTGAAAATCTTATTGAGTCACACTGAATAGGTTGATTTATTTTTGGTTGTTTGCTTAACGTCCAGCGGCAAATATTTCATGCATGTTCAGGACGATAAACGCTGAATAGGAAATCATACTGTGACCTTCATGTATTTATATTCGTCTTCGTGTCAGTTCTTAACATTTTTAAATTTATGTATACCTTTTACTCTATCAAATGATCAACTAATAAGATAATCTTATATTCTATTGAATAACATTAACGTAACTCAGAAAAGAGTCGGGTGTGGAGGGTATATAATTATATCCTGATTATCTGTTAATAAAATGTATTGCTTTTCAAAAGACAATCTTTCTGAATTTTTCATTGGATTCAATTAAAATTGTGAAAAAATAACCACTTTTCCGCGATAGAAATGATATTACAAATAGAAAAAAAACATACCCCTCCCCCTTTTCCATAAACTAAGTGGTACAATAAATTACTTACAATGTGTCTTGTATTTGTCATACACCGTTATCGGATGGTAACAATACATTTGTGTCTTACTTCATGCAGTTACAGTAATATTTTTATTGTGTATGGGTAATATTTTTTAAAAGGTTTATATCTAGATTCATTAGTGAGTTTTATTTCACATTCTAAATGAGCCGTAGGGCGTATTAAAACATTAACGCATTAGAAAGGAATATCCCACTTTAGTGTTGTCGGTAAAATAGGATACTAAATTTTGCAAATCTATATGAAAAATAATATTTTTTTGACGGTCTTTCATTTGGTCAATCCTGACTCCCCTCGGCGTGTTCTACGACAAGAAAAACCTTAAAATATGCATTATCTTTAACATAAACGCTGCTGTTTTGTTTAAAGAAAGCTAAATTCTTACTTCTATGCATGTGCTATGAAAAATTGAAATATTAAGGTGTTTCCATGCAAATTGCACATATACATATATACAAGCAAATAATCAACACCGGAAAGTGTAAATTCAGAACCTTTGTCAGTCATAATACTCATTATTTACCATACAAAGAATCGGGAGCAAGTCATTTCGTACCTTGATCATTTCGTACATCTGCCATTTCGTATCCAAATTTGCTATTTCGTACCCAACATTTACTATTTCGTACCCACAATAATATCCATTTCGTACCATTTGAACAAAATGCACCTACTATTTCGTACATCATGGACCTACATCTGAATTCTATTTATTTATTTATGATTGGGTAAAAGTATAATAAGGGCATGTGGAGTATTCGTCTATGAAACAGTTTTCACTTAGACATGTAACACATATAAATCTTACATGAGGTATGAAATAGTAAACATAAAGATTGTACCGTTGTTTTTCCCGTTTGAATGGTTTTCCATTACAGATTTTCGAGGCCCTTTATAGATTAATGTTCGGTGTGAGCCAATTCTCCGTGTTGAAGGCCGTACCTTGAACAACAATGGTTTACTTTTATAAATTATTATTTGGATGGAGAGTTGTCTCATTATCACTTACACCACACCTTCCTTTATCTCCTGTATGAGATACGAAATGGTATAAATATAAATTTTCCATGAGGTAAAAAATGGCATACAAATAAATCTTCCATGAGGTACGAAATCATGAACATATAAACCTTCCATAATGTACGAAATATCATTTTTATAAATTTTCCATGAGGTACGTAATGGAACAATGTGGTATACATGTTTATATTCCATGAGGTATGGAATGGTCAAGGAACGAAATGATTTTTTTGCCAGGGTACGAAAGGGGGGTACGTAATAGTTAGGGTACGAAATGAGCATAATTCAGAAAAATTGAAATATCACAACTACAAATAATGGAAAACTTGTAAGGACAGTAATTCATATACGAATTGTTTTTATATTGCTAGACAGGTATTGACCCATTGTTTTTGTTTTATTTGACTTTTATCTATTTCGAATATGAACATGCAAGGTACAATCAGCAGTTAACATAACTGTTGTTGACACTGTCAGATAAATTGATGATAATGATAAGTATAATCAGTGGTTAAATAGGACTGGGTTAAAATGTACGTGTTCAGATATCTTTTATTTAGAGCACCTATCATTTAATTTGAAAAGAGGTCAGTGGTCAACAACATTTGTTTGGAAATACTCGAGTATTGAATGCATGTCTGTTTTAACTATGAATCGAAGATTCACTCAGATCTTATGCTTTAATGTGTCACGAACTATTGTTTTCGTGATATGCATTTTTATCCGATCAAAGTTTTGGCTGAATGTATTGTTTGAAAACTCAGTTAAAAATTAAGCTTGTTAACACGTCCAAACATTTTCCTGAAGTATATTATAAATAATTTATGTTATGGGCGTGAATGTTTTAAGTTTTCTACCTTTATCTATACGGATTAATATAAACGTGACTCCAACAAACAAATTACAGATTATGAAATGAAAAAAATGCATGTAGCAAACCAAAAATACGTTTTAAAAAGTTTGGAAATTTCATTTATAGTTGATTTTATTCACTTTCCAACGTAAATATTTTTTTTAAAAGGATATTATGATAAAATAAAATAATATACGCTAGTGCAGACATATACATTTAGTTTGCAAATCCCAATTTTCTGAAACGATAGGCCCAATATACTATGAACATTAAGGTTTGTAAACGACTTTGTACAATGCCACATTTCCTTCTTCATTACATATAAGTAACGTTTTTCTATCTGTATAAAAGACCACCGCTTTTGGACGATTCATGTCATCTGATTTTGTCAATAAATAATTGTAATTACTGTTTTTCGCGTCATGTTGTATAATTGTTAGATTATTTGAATAAAAACCAACAACGTACATATTTTTGTAAGAGTCTACTGTTATATCGTAAAGAAATGAAATCAAGTCACATTCGAATTCCAATAATGCTTTTCCATTCAAACTACAACAATGTATTTGGTTTGTTTTGTAATTTGCGTAAAATATTTGTCTCTACTCGTGTTGATGGACGCCGCACCATTTGCTGCTGTTCTAAATTTTTTGAGTTGTCTCCCTGATAGCTCCATGACTTGTATGTTGTCTCCATATAATACGTAAAGTTTCCCATCCTCATGAGATACTTCGAAGCAACCATTTTTTGAACTAATTTTCTTTTCAATATGGAAAGTATTGTTATTTATTATTTCTAGGTATAATGCGTCCCCGTACGTAACAACAATACGATTAAGATCTATCACGGCAATATCGTACGGTTTACCGGATACTTTTAAAAATATCTCGGATATGCTCACCTGTATCACGGTACACTTTTAAATGATTCTCTTTTGTTCCATTTGCCATCAATAAATGACCGTTAGGTAATATGACACAAACATTAATTGTCATGCCTTTTGTTTTCTTTACTTGAAATTGTTTGGAAAGGTTAAGCTTAATATTGGATATGTTATTTGGTTTTGAGGCATTGATCATAATCTGAGATTGATCGATTTTTTGTTCTCTGCACTCTAACATGGTAGCGCATTCAGAGACATTTATTTTTCCAAACTCTTCAGCTTCGTATGATTTTTCTATAAGGGTATGAAAAGCTACTTTCAATTTATAATCTTTTGCTGAACAAAGTTCACTCTTTATGGATTTTATCTCGCTTTCGATCCGCTAATTCATCTAAAGCTTTCCAAGAAAAACTTGTATGTCAGAAAAAAAATGTTTCATATGTATTGTTTGCTCTTTTAGTTCGGTAAGCATTTCTTCTTTTGATTTTAGCTTCTGAACGATTTCCATATATTTTGATTTACCCGTTTCAGATGTTGACCTTAGATCTTGCAATAATTTCTCCTGCAGCCTGTCTAGGTGGTGATTTATATTTGTTCTCGTTTCAAGAATCATGGTTTTGACAGCAATTTCCTGGTTTGCGATCTCATTTGGTGCGGATTCACGATTCTTTATGCATTGTTTCAAGTTGGACAGAGTTCCGTCAATACTCTCTTCAAGATCAGATAATGCAGTTGATTGTCTTGAATTTGCAGAGTTAACACTAATTGGTATAACATCAGAACATGCTTTGTGATTTGATGGGACACAAACAACACAGAGGATTTCGTCATGACTTTTACAGAAACATTCCAGGTTTTCTCCATGGTGTTCACAGACCTGAGAGATGGAAACATTTTCAATCTTGCGGTAATCCTCTATTGTAATAACTTTATGGTTTCTTGATGTTTTACTTTTTCTATGAACATTTTCACAATCTTCACATATTCCTTCTTCACAGTTAGAACACAACTTCCCTGCATCTTTTGTGACATCATCAAACAGACAATGACCACATGGGATATTTTCTAAAGTCATTTGAAATCCTGTAAAATAATTTAATTACTTAAATTTAGTATCAATAAATTTATTGTTGTCCATCGACCATCCCCGACTTTTTTTGCATTAGATTTTATTGATAATTGGTTGGTAAAGGGATCTTCTTTAAACTCTTATTTAAATACTTAAGGAAATTTTGTTAACGGTGAACATTTGATTACCCACAAACCATTGATAAATTAACCAGACAAAAGAGTAATTAAAAAATCTTAATTTAGTGTTTTCATTAGAGAACACAATTTAGAAATTAAACATGTTAAACAACCTGATAAGCTGAAAAATCTGGACTAGCATTTGTCATTTCAGTTATAGAAGAGACATTCTAATTTGATAGTAATTAGATCAGAGCTAGGAAGAAAAAAGATGGAAGTGGCAGCATTTCCCCATACAGTTACACACAGAGTCATTTTAGAATTAAGACTGTTTCTTGAAAATGTCAAATGTTTACATATCTGGAGATTATTATCCTGTAAATAACCAAGTATCGTTGGAAATATCAGAAGCAATGTTGGCAACCTGTTTGATAAGTTTTGTTACTTGGCTCCTTGACAAAAAGTCTTTTGTTACATTTTCTGCAGTATCAATGAATGTTTGCCTTCGGAATGAGCAGGGTCTTCCTTGCACTGATTTTTGTCAAAATGTAGATAGTTGTTACAATGTCCAGGCAGTATCAGCCGACATAGCTGATGACACAGATGAAATATCATAAAAAATAGTTTTTGTTTTAATATTTGGTAACTTTATTTTAATTTGCTTTAATTTTTTCGACGTTTCATTTGGTATGAAAATAAACTCTTCATAGTAACCAAAACGGTCATGTCTCAATTTTTGAATTTGTTCTACAACACGCTTGCACTAATATGTTAATATATCACAATCCAATAACTATATTATATAAAAAGGTATCTTGTTTTGAGATAGTTTGAATACATGTTAAGAAAACTCAGTGACACGTCGAATCCTTGACAAATGAAACCATATTTTACACGACTGCACATTTTGTTTAATTTATTAACTATGCATTTCAGATACTCTCTTCGAAAAACTTTTTAACTCTTAAAGAATTCAAGAAATGCTATTTGTCGAGGTCAAATATCAAGGTTATTCTGTTCCTGTTTTTCATCAGGCTGTTACATTTGTATACCACGGACTACCTTCAAAAAGTTAAACAAAACGTTGTTCTGACGTCATGTGCAAATATGAAAAAGATTGTGCATGAACTAACGCATTTCTACATAATACTACTCATATAACTTATTGAATAGATTTTTAATTTTGAAAAATATCAATGGTATTGTTTCTCTTGCTGAAAATAGAATTTTGTTTAAATGATAACCTTTGACATTGATTTTCGGTATAATTGTACCAGATTTTATATTTACGACACATATTTGCAAAAAGGACAGGATTTCAGCTTTCCAATGAGCTATTAAAATCTCATGAGGTATTTAAGGCGAGCGCCGATTTGTGAAAAAGCCTCTCGTTGAGGTTTTTAATGCACATATCTAACACACAACTAATTTTGGTATCAATTGAAAGAAAAACTTCTAGAGCATACGGGTGGTCCTCAAAGTTCCCTATTGTCACGTTTCTTGCAAATCTCACGAGAACACAGACATGTCGAAATACTTTGGATTATACGGTAACATTTAACATTGAATATAAAGCCATTGTTGTAAATATATTATTCAATTTTGTCTAAAATAGTTTTGACTACGTTCTGAAAAGACATCGAATCAAAAAAATATGAAAAATTAGTTCATTCAGAAACGTCTGTCAGACCAACCCTAAAATATAAAAAAAATACCATATTTTTTAAGATTGTCAGTGTCAATGACTCTCAAATGTTTTGTTTTTATACATTCTTTATACCTTGAAAAGATTGCGACACACGTCGAAGCTCAATGATGGATAGTAAATGTTTGACGACTTCTCCAAAATCTGCATTATTAAACGGTATTCCGGATCTGTATCGTGTTTATCCCAGACGATCAAAATTTTACTAAATAAATATTCGTACATGCGTTAACAAAAGACCATTTTAAGCATTACTAACGATATGGTCATGTGATATGTAAGCAGCAGACTGCATTTTGTAGAATAGAATATTCATAAATATTATCATAATTACTCATCAGGGATCAGTGTCCAAGTCCTTTGAAATGTGCGCCACCTCCATTGAAGCGAGGTCGCAGGCTACGCTGTATAATATGTAAACATATAACACAAGAGACTCTCAGTATGACAACTGATAGAGGTTTCACAACCTTTATGAATGATGTAGGGTAAAGACAAGATGATGTGTTTAGGTTGTTTTTGAGTGAGGTTGATACATTAGATGACATTATTATGAACAACATAAAATATCCCAAAACTTGTTACAGGACATATACAAGCAAACACAACCGACCGTCTCCATCAAGTCGTTTATCTGCTGTAAAGTCAGGAACAGCAGTCTCAAGCAGAAACTACAAGTTCATGTTCATCTTCAAATATCCTTACTAGATCTAGGCAAAGATGTTTTGTTTCTATCTTTTGTAAACACAAGACCTTTAAAAAAGATCGAAAACTTCATCGTGTTTCCTCGTCTATGAGTGTTCATAGCCTTTTTGAAACAGCAACTAAACATGCTGACAATGGAATGCATTTTCAAATTGCAGATAAAGATTTCACATCAAATGCTTTATATCACTCTGGTTGCATAACATAATACCTTTTGCGAGAAGAAGAAATTAAAGCAGAAACCAATGAAAATAATACTGGTACCATGTACGATAAAGCATTTACCTCATTTGTTCAGTCTATAAGCGAAGAATTATTCATTAACAAAACAGTGTTCTCCTTGTCTTATCTCCTTTCTAAATATAACTCATTTCTGCCAGAAAACGTCTCGTCTAAATACATTTCTTATAGACTTCAACTCAGATTAAAAAATCACTTTCGAGAACATATTGTGGTTGATGTAAATCACGGTCAAGGGGAGTCTAACTTCGTTTATAGTAGTTCTCACACATTGTCCGAGGCAGTATTCAATTCTTAGACGTGAGATTAAAAATGCCGTTGTCCCTATGGATACTTATCCTTCAGTTGATGAAATGTCTTTATCGAAATCTCTAGAGACCATGCCCTCTGTTGTGACTGGCTTTATAAATTGGCTTATCGATGACTCTTACAATCAGGTAATAAAAACCATTTGTCTGGCATTCCATTTGAAATATAAGGAAAAGCTTAGCTTTATCTGAATGCATAGTTGCATTGCACAAAAAGATTTATTACCTCTTTACATTGGCTTTTCATAATTACAGTTACATCATATGCATGGTTTGAAAGCTTTGATCGAGACATTTACATTCGCATGGATTTTGTGCATCATATCATGAGGTAAGGCGATACCTTACAAGCCTTGCGTGTTCTGAATTATCTCTAATTCAAACCAATACATACACTCCCAGTGGAATTCCCCAATATAACTAATTCTAGTTAACTAACTAATTATCTTAGGGACTGTAGAAGGTACATACCAATCCATGAGTTAAGAAAATCTCTTTCACCTTTACTAGCTAGCATTCTCCCTGAAGTTCATGCTTTAACTGGTTGTGATACCACTTCCGCAATATTTGGGTTTGGCAAAAAAGGCTTTATTCAAGTTGATAAGAAAAGCTTCGAGTAAGTTTACAAATCTCCAAAACTTTGACAAGATTGATTTTTCCACATCGTTGTCAGCAACCAGAGAGCTTATTTCAAGCTTGTATGACCCGAAAGACAAATTCGCTTCATCACAGGTTGACCCATTGCGTTGTCAGTTTATTTTAGATTTATGAGTTTGACTGTCCCTTTGGTATCCTTCGTCCCTCTTTTTTGAATTAAGGGGGCTCGCGGGTCCGAATCATTTTTTTTTAATTTTATATAAGATTTCGCTAATTTATTCTATAAATGAACTTTATCTTATACCTGATAGAAAAATAGAAAAAAAGAAGGGTCACCGATCATTTACGCTCACAATCTGCCTTCGAAAGAAGCATACAATTTTGTAAAGGTACTTCTTTTCTGTTGAACTATAATATCGAAATAAAAAAAGAAATTAATTACAGAAATCGCTTAAATTTTTACAATTATTTAGTTTATGCTTAGCTTATTTAAAAACATAAATAAAAAATATAGGTCACCGATGAGTGAAATTTTTTTTTCCAATTTTAATGCAAAAAATAGCATTTTTGCACAAAAGGGAGATAATTTGGAGCTTCTGAAATGATATAAACATTTTGAAAGTCATCTGGGGCAAAACCGAATCAATATTTTCGGTTAATTTTTGTATCATATCATAAAATAATAACTAATAGTGCAATATATAAAATTTGTTATGAAAAAACAAATGTTTAATTTTTTGCTGAAATTTTTGAACCCGCGAGCCTCCTTAAACAAGTTACGTGTTTAATAAAATTAACGGTACCAATTTTCTTGCACCAAATGCGCATTTCGACAATACATGTCTCTTCAGTGATGCTCGTGGTCAAAATATTTGAAATCCAAAGCTTATATAAAAGGTGAAGAGCTATAATCCAAAAGGTCCAAAAAGTATAGCCAAATCCGTGAAAAGAATCAGAGCTTTGCATGAGGGAGATACATTCCTTAATTTATAATAATTTCTAATATTTAACTTGCATTATGCAAAGACACAGGTTTGTGGCGATTGCCACCAAGCGAATCTGCATTTAAAGAAAATGTTTTGCGGTCATGTCTTCAAACGAAAATTCGGATGTCCTCACATCTCGATCACCCAAATCCTTTGTCACCTTGCTAGTGATCTTTGACCTTGACGTGGTTGGCAAGCTTAAGACAATTAAATCATAATGCATTTATAACTGTCAAACTAACAGGTGATCAAAATAACATAAATTTTAACTGTGCTGTAAACTAGAAAAATATGCGCTTTAAAGCAGTTTTACGATATGTTTTAATATAGTTTGATCAATATTTTGTCGGTATAAATACATGCTAGGCGAGACATAAGAACTTAGAAAAACAAGTTATATATGTTGCGTCATTACCCGTAAAAATTCTGATTTTCACAAAAATACGAGATTTTTTCATTTTAAACACTTTTTTGTAAAATTTTATTTCAGAAACAAAACTAAGATAGATTATAGTTTATCAAATGATATATTTCATATTATATTGCAGATGATTTTTTTTAAACTGCATTTTTCGAACAATATCGTCAAATTGTGACTTATATTTTTTCCTCTTTTTTGCCGGATTAAGAAAAATGTGACCATTTCCCAATTTGACGACCAGGCAACTCTGAATGTACGTTTAAAGACCTTTCAAATGATATATCATATAGCCGTGTGTTAGGTAGGTGCATTAAAAACCTCCGAATCCTTGTTTTGTCGCTCGTCTATTTAGGTTATTTAGATTTTTAAAATTGTCCTCTCCTCCGCTTCACTATTGCGTACATGTGTCAAGATAAAGACATGTATTCCTATTGTTGATCATAGTCAAAACATAATTTGTAGTAAAATGTTATAAATTTTTACCTTGTTGAAAGCAAATGATCGGATATTTTCTGGTATTGACACTTATTCACTATTTCACCGTTAGAAAATATATCTTCTTTCGTGGTGACAATATAACATAATTATTAAAGAAATGATTTTCCTTATTTATACGACAATCGATGCGACGCCTCATGATTTTTTAAAAATAAAATAGTGCACTCCATTTTGAAACAATTTCACAAGAATTATAGAAAATCTTATCAGCTAAATTTGGAAACTGTTATAAAATTAGGGTTTCAAACTCTTCATGGATAATGGCATTTACTAAATTTGATTATTATTTTCTGGATCTTTTTAATTTATCTTTCGAAGTAGTCCGGTTTTTATACAGTATTAGTTTTCCTATTATAGTATTTGAGTTTTCAGAACACAAAACTATTTATAGAGAGCTATTTTCTTTTACTATGAATTACAGATAAATTTTGTTTTTATTATTTCGGTTTGTCAACTACTCACATGTTACATTTTTCACCCTTTTCAACCAACATTGTCACTAGTCACTGAAAAAACCCGAACCTTCCGACCATTTGTATCTTACTGTATCAAACATGCATATAAGACATGAATACTAGTAAGAAAGAGGTAATCAATATTTATGTGAAAGAGGCGATAAATGTCGATACATTATACATGTGTTATACTCGTCCTGAAGATGCACTTGCAACAAAATGTTTTGCATTCAACAATAAATCATTCGGGTTTTTTTCGGTCAATTGTTTTCAAAAACGTAAATTATCAGACCTTTACTCTTCAATATATAAGTAAATACTTTGAATCAAATTTATCTGTTTTGTTCACACATCGCTGTAAATATAACGAAATCTGATGAGAGGTTTAGCGCTATAAAACGAGTTTCAATCCACCGTTTTCTACATTTGAAAATGCCTGTACCAAGTCAGGAATATGACAGTTGTTGTCCATTCTTTTTGATGTGTTTTGTTATTTGAGTTTGCCATGTGATAAGGGACTTTCTGATTGAATTTTCCTCAGAGTTCAGTATTTTACGTTTTACTACATACATCCCTCGAATTTAACCCAAAGGAATGAAAAATAGAAACTTGTAAAAGATGTGTACGCCTCTGAAATCTGATTGGATAAGCATACATTGGATATCTCCTCATATTTCCGTATCAAAATAAATATGCATTCTCAATATGCAAATCACTTTTATGTACTTACAAAAAAGAGGAAAAAAGAATGAATATAACGATAGAAAGGCTGACATTTATAGAATTTTGGAATAATGGACATGACCAAAACTACATCAAACAATTGGATAAGTAATTTGACATTAATCGCTAAGAAAGAGGCGCGAAAGAAAACAAGGGGACAGTCAAACTTATAGATTAATAATAAACTGACAACACTATTGCTAAAAAATTAATAGACAAACAGACATTTAATAGAACACAAAACACAACATAGAAAACTAAAGACTAAGACTAAGCAACACAAACCCAAACAAAAACCTTGGAATGATCTCAGGTGCTCCGGAAGGGTAAGCATATCCTGCTCTTAATATTACACCGTCATGTTGCTCATGTTATTACAAAGCCGGTAAATAGTCTCATCGGTATGTCACACTTAACGTGAAAAGGGAAGTGCATTGTAATTACGACATAAGGCACATAACCGATATCATATGTGAAACGGTTATTCCATAACACTCAACCAACTCTCAGATGGCGCCCATAACGAAGGGATAATTTCAACTTTATTATTTGGGACTCTTGGTGTAATAGCTTCCATGTGAGCAGCAATCCTCTCTCATTGAAATCATGATAGGAAATGCAAACCCGGGAATATCGTACCAATTATTAAATATATACTCCGTAAAAATCTAGACGCAATGAGTACAAATAAGCAACATTAAAATAATTATAATTATAATTTGAAGGATGAAAGATTATTCTTGCACTTGTTTGCCTAAATCATTATACTGCGTGCTGGTGATAAAACACTATTACCAATGTTTTTTCAACGGATTGGACGGAGCGTATGTTTTAATTTGCATAAGGACGGCCTGTTTAAAGATGTGTGTGATAAGGATGATTGTTGTTATAATTATCATGTGTATGATATGGGACCAAAAATGAATTATTTAAGATTATATCACACGTATGTACTAAAAGTATCATTATTATTATTATATATATAATAATGTATTATTATGTTTAAAACCTTTCAATGTGATTGTCATTTGAATGGGAACGAAATATGGCACTTTTAAAATGACAGCATCAACTTTGAAATTATCTCCGTGCATCCTCTACACAAAGGCAATCAGACTATAGGCAGTTGCGGATCTAGAAATGTTCATTAAGTGGATGCATTGACTGCTTAGCGTAAGAGGGGTCGCCCTACATGCATCGATGGTACCCTAAATAATAAACCAAAATGTTCCCCAAGAAAGAAAGGAGCAAACTAAATTCCCCTCTGAAATGAACAAAAAAGTATTTTCAAAAGTTATAGAATAACGACATATGCGTATTTTATAACTGCTATCGTGGTAGTTATACTTTCATATCCACATGTTTCAAAATTTGATAATTTTATATGCTTTAAACTTCACCGTACAGAAGAATTGTCTTTGTTTAGGGACAAGCTCAGGTCTATCTCTGGTTGCGGGATTTTCTCGTTGTGTTGATGATTCGTTGTTGGTCTTCTCTTGATTTTGCTCTAAGATCAGGTTATCTATTTGACTCATAACCCATTTTAATTTTCAATTTTATATACCATGTTATTTAACAGGGACATTTAAACTCATAGATCGAAAAAACCCCCAGATATTGCTAAAAAGAAAAAAAAACACAGAAAAATAATAGTAAACAAGACGCAACAAAGAACACTAATCCAACCAAACACTGGGAGTGAACTCAGGGGCTCCAAAAAAGGGTGAGCAGATCCTGCTTCACATGTTGCACCTGTGACGTTACTCATGTTGTTCCAAACCCGGTAAATAGTATAATGCACTAGCCAACACAATCTTTGAAGCTATGATTTATTACAAACTTTCTATTGCAAAACATCTTCTCTTCTGCGGCTACACGAACGTATAAACAAGAACTTTACGAAATTTACTTAACTTTGTACTTTTGAGACATTTGTAATATAACGTGTTTGGCACTAGGAGTCTTTTCTTGATTGAGCATATGAAATAAATTCGATTCATTAAAGAAAAGGAGTATAATATGACAAAAGCTATTTTTTTACCAGGATATATGCATTTAAAAAGAAATCTTCTTCAAATATACGGGTGCGGGAATTCTCGCTACATTGAAGACCCATTGGTTGCCTTCGGCTGTTGTTTGCTCTATGGTCGGGTGGTTGTCGCTTTGACATATTCACCATTTCCTTTCTCAATTTCATGTGTCAAAAATTTGCTTAGTTTCACTTTCTGTTCTGTTAACTTTAACATCTTGAAGATGTGTATTTATCCGATAAAACCAGATGATTCCGATTTTTTTTAAATCAGAAAGTAGAACGGAGCATGTTCAGATAATTGCAAGCAAAGCTTTGACACAAAATCTGTATTTTCATCTGATTTTTTGTAACTCTTGTGGATTTTGTTTTATTATGTACATATCTTTATCTGAATTAAAAATTCAGTGTATTTCTGAATGAAAAAAGCTTATTCTTACTACAGTAGAAATTAATACCGATAGTTCTTAAACAAAATAGATGAAATGATGTCATTACGCATTAAGTTATGCAATATAATACGCAATGTTCTAAACCTTTACCTGAAAACCCACAGCTTAACATAAAGTATCCTTAGAGTCCGGTATGTTTGATTTTTTACGTATTACTACAACTGAAAAATGGAAGAAAATACCAAGTTATATATCAATTTATTATGAAGGCAAAATTCATCCTTTTCTTAATGAAAAAAAAACGTGCATTGTCTTTTGTAGGTACTAAGTATTTTATGAAATGTTCTAGCACACAGATTTCTCATGTGTTGCGATGAGAGACAATTTAAACGACTTTGAACAACAAAACCTTTCCTCCATCGTTGCATATCACCAATGTTCTATTTCCCTTGTCATAATACGCAGTTCGTGGCAAGCGAAGTCCATCCGATGTTGTCAGTAACGTCTTACTGTTTTTCCCGTCATGTTGAACTGTTGTTAGATTTTCGCTATCATGGCTTACAACGAAAACATTATTGTAACAATCTGCTGTGATATCTCTTGGAAAGTTGATGCTGTCATGTTCAAAATGCCAAAATTCGTTCCCATTCAAATGACAACAATGCACTATGTTGCTATCCCAATCTGAGTAAACTATCTTTTCGTTACTCAAATAGATGCGTGATACACTTTCAGATGCCGTTTTTATTGTTTTCAATTGTCTTCCAGATAAATCCAGGACTTGAATACAGTCTCCTTGAGCAACATAAAGTTTCATATCCGCATGAGATACACCCCAGCAACTCTTATGTAAACTGATCTTATTATCAACGTTGACATAATTGTTATTCATTATTTCTAGGTATGATGAAGCTCCGTACGTCACGACAATACGATCACGATCTATCACGTCAATAGCGTATGGTGGGCCAGATACTCGTATATCACGGATAAGTTTACCTGTATCGCTGTACTCAATTAAAAGTTTATCATTTGTGTCGTTCGCTATCATTAAATGACCATTAGGCAATATTACACAATCTGAAACATTCAATTTATCATGGTAATGTGTCTTCGTCATTTGAAAAGATTTGATTAGCTGGAGTTTGAAGTCGGATATGTTTCTTGACGTGGGGATGTTGATCTCCATTTGAGCCTGGTCTATTTTTGGGTCCCTAAAATCAAGTTTGGTGGAAGATTCTGAAACTAATATTTTACCAAAGTCATCAACTTCGTTGGATAATTTTTCGATTAAGCTATGAAAAGATACATCTAATGCATAATCCTTGGAAACACCGAGTTCAGTCTTAATGGTTTTTATCTCGTCTAAGATCTGCTTATTGATATGTCGCGTTCCAAGAAATACTTGTATGTCAGAAGAAAATTGTTTAATATGAATTGATTGTTCCCTTAACTTAGTAAGCATTTCTTCTGTTGATTTTAGCTTTTCGAGGTTGTTCTTGTATTTTGATTTACAAGTGCGAGATGTTGATCTTAGTTCGTTTAACAAATTTTCCTCTAATTTGTCGAGATGGACGTTTATTTTAGTTCTCGTGTCAAGAACAATGGTTCTGACCTCCAGTTCTTGTTTTTCGATTTCCTTTGTAGCAGATTCACGATTCTTGATGCATTGTTGCACGTTGCGCAAAGTTCCCTCAATCGTCTCCTCTAGATCATTTAAAGCAGAGGATTGTCCTGATTTTGCTGAGTTTGCACTTATTGGTATAACATCAGAACACGTTTTGTGTTTGGACGGGACACATACAACACAAAGGACTTCGTCGTGACTTTTACAGAACCATTGCAGGTTTTCACCATGCTGCTCACATATTTGGGAGATTGAAACATGTTCAATCTTGCGGTAATCTTCTATTGTAATCACCTTATGGTTTCTTGTGGTTTTACCTTTTCTGTGAACGTTTTCACACTCTCTACATAACCCCTCTTCACAATTTGTGCACCATCTCCCTGCGTCCTTCGTGACGTCATCAAACAAACACGGACCACATAATATATCTTTTTCTAAAGACATTCGTACTTACTGAAAGAAGTGAAAAATAAGATTTAGTTTCTTAAAATCATATTCACAATCGTTGTCGTTGGTTCGTTCAAAAGCCCATCCCCACTTCTAGTAATATGTTAATGTTTAAATATATCTTTCAAAATCATCAAATAATTTATATGCATTTACTACTATTGATAAATAATTGATACACCTCTTCACTAGAATTTATCAAATTTTAACATATTTGTTATGTTAGGGTAGTACCTATTGGACAGAAGCTTGTAGTATATCTAGAGGAAAAGTTTCCTAATTTTTTCCCGATTTTAGTTGGGTCTGTGACTAATACTTGGTTTTGCGGAACTCTCACAAATATTTGAATATGAACTTGTGCTACGACCTAAATTGAGCCTAAATCATTTTTAGTCTTACTTAGCCCAATATAAAAAAGAAGATGTGATTGCCAAATGAAACAACTATCCACAAAAGACCAAAATGACACAAACATTAACAACTATACGTCACCGTACGGCCTTCAACAATGAGCAAAGTCCATACCGCATAGTCAGCTATAAAAGGCCCCTATAAGACAATGTAAAACAATTCAAACGAGAAAACTAACGGCCTTATTTATGTAAAAAAATTAACGAAAAACAAATATGTAACACATAAACAAACAACAACCACTGAATTACAGGCTCCTGACTTGGGACAGGCACATACATAAATAATGTGGCGGGGTTAAACATGTTAGCGAGATCCCAACCCTCCCCCTAACCTGGGACAGTGGTATAACAGTACAACATAAGAACGAAAGACTATTTTATACCCTTATGATATGCTTTTTGTATTTTTTATTCCTTCCATTTCCATTTAAAGTACATTTTATACACATGGAAGGATTGTTTAAAAAAGTGCTATAAAATATTCCATCTTTATGTAAGGCCCCCCCTTCATTCGAAAACCTCTATTATCAGACACAGACTCATTTGAATTTGGAATAATTGTAAAGAATCTGGTACTTTAGATGAGTATTATATTGCTTAAGGTACATGGTAGATTAATTATTAAGGCCTTTAAAAAGTTATTTTTGTTATATTTGAATTCGTAAAGTCCCATATCTTGATAGTTGAAAAGACAATAACAATCAAACCCAAGGAGTAAACAAAGACTCACAAAACGAAAGGACATTTACAACAGTTATAAATAATAATTAAGAAACACAACGAACTCCACTAAAAACCGGGAGTGAAATCAGGTGCTCCAGAAGGGTAAGGATTTTCTGCACCCTTTTACGGCACCTGTCGTGTTATTTCAATGTTCAGTTCGGTAATGATAGAAGGTTATTATAAATAAGGAAGAATATCAGATGTGATTTCTGACACACTTTTGTCAAAATAGCCAATCAGCTCATGATGGCGACCGTGAATTTCTGGAGAAGTGACCTTAATTTGATTGATTCGTAACCCTGTCTTAGCAACTTTTGAGAAACAGGATTCCTCGTTCAACAAAATCAACGTACTTTGAGCTAGCTCTAGAGTAACGTATCAATTGAGACACATATACTCCATATGCTGGTGTCGCTGGGATGTTGCTACACAGAAATGGAAAGTTGACTATAGGAAAATCAAAATAATCGTGTTTGTCATAAATTTTGGTATTCAACCTTACATCAGTAGTCATTTCGAGAAAAATGTATAAATATGAAGCAGATTTATCTGTGAAGGTAGTATCTTTAATTTCAAGTTCACTTGGATATATTTAATGTTAGTGATCACTGAATCTATTATTATTAGATACAGTACATCATCAATATACCGAAAGGTGAAATAAAAAGACTGGGCTTATTTCTTTTCTCCTTTCTGTACACGCCCTTGGATAAATTCTGATTCATATGAATAAAAAAACAAATTTGCAAGTAGAGGAGCACAATTTGTACCCATTGGGATTCCAATAGTCTGTTGGAAGACCAAACCTCCAATGTCAACAAAATGTTGTCAATTAAAAAGTCCAGCATGGCAGTGATATCCTCTTCGGTATATTTTTTCCTTGACTCTGTATGATTTATCACAAAGTAAGCTGAATTCCAGCTCACAACTAGATATTTAAAACGTCTAGTGCCCTTTTTGTTAAAGAAGCATAAGCTGACAAGTTCTTTCTTCAAATTAAATATGGATTGTTGAATATAAAATTACTTCATATTGTCTATAAAATATATACTTTTGTTATGAAACTTAGAAAGCAATCACAAAATTCATTCAAATTTTGTCATACAAAGTTTTATTCTATTTAATTAGGTCCGATTGTTTGTTAAAAAAGTACGGCCTCTAATTGTAACTCATATATTGTCAATTAAGAAAGCAAGCATCGTGATTAATAGTATGTCACTTCGAACCAGATTGATTTTTTACAAAGTATGAATTTGATCTCTTCATAAATTAAGATAATTATATTTACGTCGGTCAATCTATTTATGAAACAAAGCCGTACCATTTTTTTTCAAATTGTCATTTAGTTTGGAATACTTGTGTAAAAGATAGAAAAGTCATACATGTATGTTTAATACTACTGCAAGAGGAAAAAGACTGAAACAGATTATATTAGTATCCATATCTTATTCACGCTTGTCCTAAAAAAGTTAGTTACACAATAACGTGAAGACCGACTTTGATAGTTGATCAAACTAATGTAAATAGATATAAGAAGATGTGGTATGAGTGCCGATGAGACAACTCATCATCCATGTCAAAATTTATAAGAGTAAACCGGTCAAGGAACGGTCTTCAACACGGAGCTGAGACTCACACCGAACAGCAAGCTATAAAAGGCCCCAAAAATTACTTACAATCAAGATACACAGGCAAATTTTATTCACATCAATTTCACGTGAATCTAAATTCATGTGAATTTCACCTCAAACGAACTTATACATGAAACTCACGTGAAATTAGTTTAGGTGAGTTTCACATGAATTTCACGTGAACATCACATTAATTTTATTCACGGAAAATTCTCATGAAATTTAAAAAATAAAGTAATTCAAACAACATCTAAATTCTCAAATTGAGGTACAAGCATGAAAAATACCATTTTTTTTTTAAAAGTTCACGTGAAATTCATGTGATTTTTTTTCACGTGAGAATCATGTGAATCTCAATTCACGTGAAATTCACATGAAAATTTTCACTTGAGTTTCATGTATAAGCTCGTTTGAGGTGAATCTCACGTAAAAATTTTAATGTGAAATTCACGTGAGCAAATTTTGCCTGTGTACCAAGTCAGGAATATGAAATTTGTTGTCCATTCGTTTGAAGTGTTTTATCCTTTGATTTTATCATATGATTAAAAGGAAATTTCCGTTTTGAATTCTCCTCTGAGTTCAGTACTTTTGTAAGTCAACTTTTTTCTAGAAATAAGTTTGAGTGACCACTTAGAAGACTCAACAATATACAATTGTTTGGTAAAATTCTGATGGCATTTAAGCATCCATTACAGTGAATGAAAATTAAGTTTTTCATCATTGAAAATTGAAATTTTAAAGGCCCATTGAACAGCCCTATAATTTTCAAGATTTGGTCCTTGGTCAGTTTCGTTGGAGGTACATGTTGAGTTATCAAGTTAATTGTAAATACCTGAATCCTTTGTCAGTAATTAATGTAATTTAACTTCAATTTTTATCAACTATCATGTGTCCGACTTTTTTTTAGAAATTGTCACATGAGAGTTTCCAAAATGGTGTTAGAAATAACCATTGTACAGTAGGTTACATTCTATGTTCACTGTATATATATTTTTTCTTTCGAATTAATGAGATCACTTCCAAGTAGAATGCATCTTCAAAAATAATAAAATATGGTGTTTTTTCTCTTATAACTTTTGTTGATTGATATTCAAAAGAAGGAAGTTATAACAAAAGTCATAATTTTGATACATGCTTTAAATGACAGTTAAAATTCTTACAGAATAATGTTACTTTTTTTTTTAATAAATAAGGACAAAAAAGTCAATAGTCAATTTGTGTCGGTATATAATTGTTAACAGCGGTGGAGAAATTTGTTCCAGGGAACATACATATGTTATATTTTCAGCGCCTGTAAATGACAAATAATGACACAATAAATGCAAACCCAAGTTCTTTTACACAATATTTTACTTTTCAAAAGTGCATGATAAATAAAGGCAACAACAGTATACCGATGTTCAAAACTCACAAATCGATAGAAAACAAATCCGGGTCATAAACAAGAACCAAGGGAAACACATAAAATACAAGAGAATGACATCACAACATTAAAATGTAACACACACAGAAACGAACTAAGCATTAGACAAAATCCGATGAGAATAACAAATATAACATCAAAACTAATTACATGAATTTCGGATAGAAAAGTACCGTGACACGTTTTATAATAATATGAATTCACACTCAAATATAAGAGGGAACAAACGACACAAAAGGAACACAACGTTAAAATGTAACACACACAGAAACGAACTATAATATTACAAAGACCATATTTCTGACTTGGTGCAGGACATTTTTTAAAGAAAAAAAATGGTGGGTTGAACCTGGTTTTGTGGCATGCCAAACCTCCCTCTTTTATGGCCATGTGAAATATAACATTAAAATGACAAGACAACATTACAGGACTACAATACAAATAAATAGGAGCGTAGAATTGAAAAAGAAAACATGAATAATAGCTAACAAAAGGCAACAGGTTTAGAATCTAATACGCCAGAAGTACGTTTTGTCCACACAAGACTTACTAGTGACGCCCAGATACAATAATTTGAAAGCCAAAACAAGTACAAAGTTGAACAGCATCGGGGACCAAAAGTTAAAAGAAGTTGTGCCACAAACGGCCAGGGTTTTCTGTTAGGTACCAGAACATCCCTATGTTTTAGAATAATTTATACTTTTGCAAACAGTAAATCTTATAAAATGACTACATACAAGATATACATGATAAAACTGAAGTATTAAATAATACAGAAAACAACCGGATACATTACATAACACGACAAAATCCAACACAATTCAACACAAAAAATAGACACACCCGAATTAGTCAAGTTCTTAAAGCAAAGTGAAGTCACATTTTAAATTGTAAAGAATGACAAAAAAATGACGTCACATCTGCATTTGTAAACAGAACATCAAAAATGATTATGACGTCACATTTAAATGAATAAAACTATCTGTCACCAATATTTGATATTATATTTGAACTAAAGACTGATATAACATTTAATAACAATGAAAATTGCAATACTGAGGTAGCAATTAGACAATTACCTATTTTCTATGTCCGGTTAATTCAGAATCAAACTGCAACCGTAATAGAATCCATAGAAAGGGAAAACGTCAAGGCATAGATCTTGTTAATGTAAAGGAAGTCAATAAAGCTATAGAAAAACTTAAAGCAGGAAAAGCACCAGATAAAGATGGAATTTCGGCAGAACACTACAAACATGGGATGGAAGAGTTAACTCCCTTTATAGTACATTTGCTAAATTTAATCTTAACATATTTGGATGTATCAATCTTCCTTAATGCGGGGTTCACACATTGCCGATTATTTCTCCCGTTTGAGATCAGACAGCGATACGACACGAAAAGTTAAAAAGTCGGATTAGTATCCGCAATTATCTGGAATGTCCTATTATTGTCTGAACGCAGTCGTTTTAGTTCGTAACAGATTCCTACTGGTCAGGAAGGGTCCGAATAGTTCGGCAAAGCACCCCGACAGTTAGGTGCGTCCGTAACATTCGGGGAAAACTCAGCCGATTTTATCTAGTCGGATTACAATCGTGACTATGTCGTGACAGATTCTGCTGTATCGGATCAAAATCCTAACAATGTTCTGTGTATTCTGGACGGTGTCCTGTGGAACGGGAAAGATCTGGAGAAATTTTTCATTGCTGTTTTTCTGCCGATTGAGTCAAGATTGCATCCAGATCTTGTCGATTGCGAACCGTTTTTGCCGAAACCGTTCCGAAACAGTCCCGTTATTAATTCTAAATTCGTCAATGATATCCACGTCAGAGTCCCGACAATTACAGAATACAATACGACTGAGACCAGACAAAGCCGTTTGCAATGCGATAGAGCGGACCGTGATAGGATTACGTTCCGACAGTACATGTACCTGATCATCCCGAGTATGCCGACAGTTTTCGAACGGATAACTTCCGTCAGCGTCGGTTCACTGTCTTGTCACTATCTGATCTCTGTCGGATTACATTCGGTAGAATCGGGACGCAGTCGTGACAGACTCGGTCGAATTTTACCTGGCGAAAGATACAAATCGGATTAGAAGCGGATTTAGAACGGGATTATCGGGATAAATTCGCTTGGAAACGGTTGAATATCGACGCTTCCTGAACAATATCTGATTGTTGTCGTGATTAAACTTTTTTTTTACAAATTTTAATTAAAGTTTGAATTTCCATCCACGATTTATAGGATCTTGATCAGACTTTTAATACATTTTAATCGGGAATGGTCCTGTTACGGACGGCAGTTAAAATCGTGAATGTGTGACCCCAGCTTAAGACAGGGATTCTAAAAGCAATCTTAAAGAAAGAAAAAGACCAAACATTACCATCTAGCTATAGAGGAATAACTGTAACTAAAACCTTTGCAAAAATATTACAAAGTATATTGAAGGATAGAGTTGACTCTGTATTTAACAACATACAAAACTCCCTGCAAAGAGGCTTTACAGAAGGAGTATCGTCACTACGTGCAACATTCCTCACATCAGAAGCAATCGAAGAAAGTAAGAAATAAATGATACTGCTGATCTTAATAACTCTTGATGCAGAAAAGGCATTTGACAAGCTAAACAATGAAATACTATTCAACAAACTGTACCATTATGAAATAAAAGGAAAACCCTGGACATTACTGAGAAACTTGTATAAAGGAATGAGCATTAAGGTTAAATGGGAAGGGCAATGTACAGAAGATGTAATGGTGCTACAAGGAATTCAACATGTTCAACAAGGTGAAAAACTATCTACAACGCTATATAAATGCTACAACAACTTCATACTGGATAGCATGTTAAAAAATGGACTTGGAGCATGTATTGGTGATATACAAGTCCCTGCACCAACATGTGCCGATGACATTGCTGTCCTGGCAAATAGTACTGCAGATGCACAAGGAATATTAGACATAGTACAACACCATACAAGCAGAGATCTAGTCAAAATCAATCCAACTTAATCTGAAGCTGTTCTTTACAATGCAAAAGGCTCAAATATATCAACATTGCAATTTGAAGACAATGACATCAATATAACCAATGAAAAAAGTAAAATCACAAAGATACTGAACTTAGAGGAAAATCAATTCGGAAAGTCCATAATCAAATGGCAAAATCTAGAAACCAAACATCTAGGTATATAAGAAACGAACAAAACCGTGCAAATATCTCAGAAAGAATAAGAACCGGTAGAGCAACAATATACAGCCTTCTTGGAGCTGGGTAACATGTCAGAAGGGGATTCTCACCCATGGTTGCATACAAGCTATGGAGAACATATGCAGTACCAAGAAGCATATACGGACTTGAGGTGATGAACTTACAAAAGAAAAGGATATGCTAGAACTGACAGAGAGAAAAATCCTCCGACAAATTCAAGGGCTTCCAAATAATACAGCAAATATGGCTGTCTATACCCTGGTAGGAGCAGAACTTATTGCCATCACATTAGACAAAAATGTACTAACCTTCTTCATGAATATTGTTCGAAATTCAGTAACCATAGAATGTGAAATTCTGCGCCGACAAATAGTATTTTCAGACCAAAGAGGAAAAGACTTTATCAACAGAGTAGAAAAAACTCTATCAAAATACAATTTGAAATCTAGTAGCTACTACATAGAAAATCCACTGAATAAAATCGAATGGAAAAGACTAGTAGGAATAAAGATCAAGGCATACTGGAAAAATGAATGTCATAATGAAAAAATGGAAAAAACATCACAATCCATTAGTACTCAAACGTACATATTCCAAGCCAAAAGAGCTAAGTTCAATCCGAAAGTTAACCCGATGTGTACAATCTGTGAACAGGGAAATGAAGATCTAGAACATTTTATACTACACTGCAAAGAATTAGAGCAGCAAATTAGATCTAAATACTGCTAAAAAATCGAACAGACAATTAATGAAATTGATACCTCAACATACAAGAAGATCATACAACAAGGTAATTTACTGCAGCTCATAATGGACTGTACTAGCAAGGACATAAACTGTTACTCAATTGTTTATGAAAACATTAAAACTCTGGCTAGAAATATGTGTTATGAGATGCACTTGCTGCGCACAAAAAGGATTAAAAAAAACTTGATCACAAGTACAGTATAAGTAAATTTTTTAAAATAAAATAGTTCCTTACTAATAGTATATCCTCTTACTATTTTATGACTTATAAACTTTTATTTAAAGATAAATCTTTTCTTTTTAAAAGTGTAAGATATCAGTTATTATTTAAAGAATAATGACAAGATCTCCATATAGTAAATTTAACTGTAAAGAAAATTTAGGTATATATTATTGCTTAAATTTTTTCCAAACCCCAACCATTTTACATAAGTCTTATAATATAAATTAACATTATAGTTCCCGATGTATGTATAGCACTCTTAACTAATAATTATAAGTAATTTTAATTTGAGACCATTTTGATTCTTATTTGTAAATATATGCAGTTGTTTCTTAACATTTTCTTACACCCCAGCAAATATGAATTATTATATATCTTTTAAAACTTTATGATGATAATCCTATGAATTAATTATGATATTTATTATTTAGTGATTATTATAACCGAATTCAGTCATCTGTATATAATTATTTGTTTCCTTATGTTTTAAGGTGTAAATAGTTGCTAAAACTATACCCTTTGGGTTTTGCTCCACAATTAATGAAGGAATATACAAGAAACTGAACTGAACGCATTACGATAATACGAAAGAAATTTAGGTATTTGAAAACAGAAAAGAACTTATACAAATCTGTCTACATTGATCATATTTAAACTATGATTTAAAGAAAATTGCAAGATAATGTAAAACCAATATATACATTGGACGAGGAAGTGAAATATACCACTTGATGCGCAGTTTCGCTATTCCTATTCTTTTCAATACCAAAGAATATAAAGTAAAATTAGATTTAACATAACATTAAAACAGTAACGAGGATTGTGTTCAATACGTTAGATAAACTTTACCTGTTATATGATATCAATTATATCGTGTATTTGTCAGCAAATTAGATCTAAATACTGCTAAAAAATCGAACAGACAATAGTTCGGTTCCGCAATCGCACGGAATAGTATAATTCCGTACTCGTTTTGTACTTTACAATCCGTTACATACTTCCGGGGAGTTCGATACAACAACAACAACTACAACTGAACAAAGAAGGTCATCGATTATATTTTATAGCCACAGGTAATTTGTGTTTAATATATTATCTTGTATCTAACAATTAGTATTCACTTGGAACTGGTATACCAAACAGTTTGAAAGGCGCAAAGATAAATTTATACGGAATGTCTGTTTTTGGCGGTCTTTTCGAAATCTATAAATGATAAATCATGACAAAACCACAGACACTTACGTTGATACTGGGTCTTCCAATGGATAGAAACAAGTGCCTGTGGACAAAACATATAATTTTTGCGTTGCAGAGAGAATTTTCTTGGGACTTTGAAGTTCTTTCTGAAACATGAGACTTTTGGATTAACAAAAATAACCTTTTTTTTAATTTCCATTTGCCCAGTGTAGTATTACATATTCAAAACAGCAAATTATGTAAAGGCCTTAGCCATTCAATTAATTCATGCCATTATCATGATGTACTTGCAAGGCTATTTTTTTCATATGACACCAACCTCAACTAAAGATTAAAAAAATATCCTTGCAAGATGCATTTATTGTTTTTATTTTATATTTTTATATACTATTGTACATGTTGTATTAAAAATTATTATATTATAAGGGCTAGTGAGTACTCCCTAGGCTATATAATTATGTTTACCAGAATGAGTGTGCCACTAAAAAGGGTAATTTTACTTAAATGTCCTGCTGGTAAGAATAGGGCTTTTCTTTCAACATATTAACTGTCCAAAACAGGAGCATGTCTAGAACAGGGTATGTGTTTCAAAATGTTTGTGTTCAGCATGTTCAGAACAGGGTATATTTTGGGTAGTGCTATTTACACAATTATACTCAAAATGATTGCCAATAATAAAATCCCCTTTGAGAGCAACATATAGACATTAATACATATATTTCAAAAAAAAAAAAAAATGTCCCTTAATGATTTTTAATTGTCGTTTCCTGAGAATAAAAATTTAGCAGGCATTTTACATTTAAAATACCAAACACTTTAATTTTTTAAGTAATACTCTACAAATGTAGATTAATTTCAAATCACAGTACTGTAACCAAATTGTACATACATGAGTTTTAAAAAATAGTAGCGGAAATATAACATGTTATTATTTCTTTAATAGTTATCCCATGAGGACGCAGGTGTGTCAGTGTCAGATCACCCTGATCGCGGGAGGCCAGAAGGTGATCTGACACTGACACACCAAAGTACGAGTGGGATATAAAAAAGAAGATGTGGTGTGATTGCCAAATGAGACAACTATCCACAAAAGACCACAATGACACAAACATCAACAACTATAGGTCACCATACGGCCTTTAACAATGAGCAAAGCCCATACCACATAGTCAGCTATAAATATTATAACTATTTTACATCCCAGCTGTTTTAGATTAGATGAAAAATCCCTTACAATTCTTAAAATGCACTAAGTTTAGAACGCCACACAACCATTATAATATATTTTATATATTACTATATAATGTATACCCTTTTTGACCCCTAAACGGATGAGTCGATATCACACAATGTCAATTCGCCCCACTGGCCAATCAGCCCACACTAGATTGTCCCACTCTTGTTCGTCCCATTTTGAAAAAGTGTAAAATAAAATTGCACAATCAGTCCCACAACTTACTAACAAAAAGGGTTTTAACCCCACTGAATAAAGGTAAACAAACTCTCCCCACTTATAAAAAAATCTTGCTTCCTCTAAGTATGTTAAATAACTGGTATTTGGTATTCAGTCGTCCTAGTGTAGTAGGGGGTTGATATGCTAAAGGTCTTGAGTTCGAATCCCAGCATAGTCACTGGATTTTTTCGAAGTAAATTTTGATGGATAGTCTTTTCTGTATTAATTATAAGTTATTAAGTGGATTTGACGTTCCCGCCAAAATGTTACCAGGTTATAGAACAAAGGAAAGCATGCAAAACAAAGAAACTCAAACTGGGGTGATCTGGCTCAGATCACCCCTTTTATAACAAAGGAGCTGCGATGTAACCTTTATTATAAGTAACAGGATACATGCATATATGACTATACATGTACATATATGTGTAACTATATTTGGTATTTGCAATCAATGTAAAAATGTACATTGTACCTTGCAAAATGCAAGGTCCTCGTGCTTTGCAGACAGTTTTTAACCTCATTTCCTATTTTTAATAGTGAATACATTTTTTTGTAGTATATATGCTATATCTTATAAACTACACGCATATAATTTATTATCAATAAATTTTTTTCTTGTTTGAACTGATACATTTTTGTACATACATATATAGATATAGGAAGATATGGTGTGAGTGCCAATGAGACAACTCTCCATCCAAATATCAATTTTAATAAATAAGTAAACCATTATAGGTCAATGTACAGCATTCAACACAGAGCCTTGGCTCACACCGAACAACAAGCTATAAAGGGCCCCAAAATTACTAGTGTAAATTAAACCATTCAAACCGGAAAACCAATATATATATTATAAGGAAAAGGTGAACTTTATTTGGTTTATATAATGAACAACGCTTTGTACGGCTTATCAGTCATTTTGTTTGCCTTGCCAATTCCATATGATCTTGACCTTATTATCAATTATTATGGTTCATTGTCCCGCAGTAATCTGATGTTCAGTGGTTTTCCTTTGTTTTAGGGGTTCATAAGTGTTTCTTTATTTTTTTATACCACCATACAATTTTTTTTTGAGATTATGTATTGGTATCATATCATCGTCGTATGAAGACATCAGGTTTACACACCATTACTTTTGTATAAGACAATAGAAATCTCTGAAAGAAGTAGGTCCAGTAAGGACTGATTTTGGCCTCAAATTTCAGGGTCATCCGACAAAAGATTTTGACTACTTTTTAAACACTTAAGTGTCTATTTCATTTGAATTAAATAGTTTATGAGAAAGATTTGAACTGATTTAGTCATTAAAAACAATCTGATTCAAGCTCCAATATGAAACATCAACCAAATATGCCGAAAAATGTCACTTTTCTTATGGTTTTTGTCAAAAATGACAGTGGACGCATCCATGTTCATCCTCAACCTTTATATATGTTATGTATTATCATAAAATACAACTTTCATTTCAATAATAAGGATGAACACGAATTTTCTACATTGGCTAGAGGTATAGGGGGAGGGTTGAGATCTCATAAACATGTTTAACCCCGCCGTAATTTTGCGCCTGTCCCAAGTCAGGAGCCTCTGGCCTTTGTTAGTCTTGTACGATTTTAAATTTTAGTTTCTTGTGTATAATTCAGAGTTTAGTATGACGTCCATTATCACTGTACTATTATGCATATTTTTAGGGGCCAGCTGAAGGACACCTACGGGTGTGGGAATTCTCGCTACATTGAAGACCCATTGATTGCCTTCGGCTGTTGTCTGCTCTATGGTCGGGTGGTTGTCGCTTTGACATATTCACCATTTCCTTTCTCAATTTTACTTTCATTTTACATGAAAACTGTCTAAAATTTAACTAAAATGCTAGAATTTTGAAGAATTCAGCAATTTAGCATGACTTTAAGGTGCCAGTACCCGATGTATGTTCATTGTATAGTCAAAAATAGCCCATACAAGTATTTATGTAGCAGAAGCACTCTATACTGTCCAATAAATAACTAAAAGTTTACATTTTAAACACAAGGTTTATGACCACAAAAAGAAGGTTGGGATTGATTCTGGGAGTTTTGGTCCCAACAGTTTCAGAATTTGTAAAAGGGACCAAAATTAAACTTTGTTTGATTTCATCAAAAAATTAATTATTAGGGTCCTTTGATATATGTCAAATTTAACGCATTTAAACAGTGCATTTAATTTAGATTCTTAATTTTTTGGTCCTGTTGTCAAATTGGTCTTCATCAAGGTCCAACATGTCCAAAATTTTAATTGGTTTGATTTTAACAAAAAAAGAATTCTTGTGATTCTTTGATATGCTGGACATTTACTTGGATTTTTGATTATGAGTAAAGTTTTCAAATTGGTCTAAATCAGGGTGATTGGTCCACATTAAAGTTTGTTTGATTTCAACAAAAACTGAATACATGAGGTTCTTTGATATGCTGAATCTAAACATGAATTTAGATTTTTGACATTTTGACCCCATTATCCAATTGGCCCAGATTGAGGTCTAAAGGGTCGAAAATTGAACTTTATTTGATTTCACCAAACATTGAATTCTTAGGGTTCTTTGATATGCTGAATCTAACCAAGTATTTAAATTTTGGATAATAGACCATAGAAGGTACATGTTTATATCAAATTAAAAATTTTGAAATCCTTAGACCACATTCATTCTGTATCAGAAACAGGGCTTGACCTCTGCAATCGTATTCAGCTGTGGTCTGCAGAGCATTTTATTATAGAGATTAGACCATTGGTTTCACACAAGTAATTTTTTAAGCCCTTTATAACTTGCTGTTAGGTGCGAGTGTAGGCTCTGTGTTGAAGACTACCTTGATTTATCATGGCCTTGGTTTACTTATATAAATTGTGACTTGGATTGAGAGTTGTCTCATACCACATCTTCCTACCTGTATATCTATGACTTATTTATAAATATCCATCCTTTTTTTTTTGCAGTATGGGGAAGAAGTATTGCTGTGTCCCACTGTGTCACAATACATCAGACACTGTCACAGAAAATGGCTCAAAGGTGATTCTCCACAGATTTCCAATGTCAGAAAAGAAATCTCACATAAAGAGGCAATGGATAACCAGAGTTAATAATGTTAGGGCTAATTTCGTGGTGAATGATAGTTCTCGAATTTGCAGTGAACATTTTGAGGGTACATTCACAGACCAATCACTACCAACAAGGTTTCCATCAAAGCCTCAAAAGGAAGTTAAGACAAGAAGACCTCTTTTAAAATATGAATTAAATGTTGACAACAATAATAACATTCCTCCATGTGATACACAAATGAGCCATATTAATGATACCAGCATTTTAGAAGGTTTGAATGAGAATGTACATGCTATGCATAACTTTGAAAAACTGGCGATTGCTACACAAACTATGGACACAGGTATGAATGCAACACCTGAGTATGTTGATGTGGAAACACAAGTGGGCCACACAAAAGAGGTGAAGGATATAGGAATACAGTGTGACTTACCTAGGATGATATTCGAGGATATTAAAGATGATGACAGCAAAGTCAAGTTTTATACTGGCTTCCCAACTTTTAAAGTGTTTTGGCTGTTCTTCTTGACACTAACTAAACATGGTGCAGAGAAAGTAAACTATTGGGAAGGAGAAAAAAGATCAATGGGGGATAAACTGTACCACCAGGAAAGTTATGACAAGCCAGGAAAAAAAAGGTTTTTACGACCAATAGATGAATTTCTCTTAACATGTATGAAATTGAGACTTGGATTGAATCAAGAACATTTAGCGGACATATTCAGAATTTCAAAAACAACAGTTTCAAGAACATTCAATACTTGGGTTAACTTTATATATGACCATAGCAAAGGTTTAATTGCTTGGCCTACAAGAGAACAAATACTTGCGAATCTACCTCAGCATTTTAATGATCATGTTAATACAAGAATTGTACTTGATTGCACAGAATTTTTTACTGAAAGACCTTCTTCTCTTGTGTCACAGTGGCTGACATGGTCTGAATATAAGCATCACAATACATTTAAAGTCTTAATAGGAGTAACACCTAATGGAATGGTAACATTTGTGTCAAGATTATGGGGAGGAAATGTTTCTGACAGACATATAGTTGAACATGATGGGTTGATACCTAAATTGTCTCCTGGAGATGTTATAATGGCAGATAAGGGGTTTACTATTGAAGACTTACTCTCCCCAGACATTGGTTTAAATGTTCCACCTCGTGTATCAACAAAACATCAGATGTCATCCTCTGAATTTTTCAAAACAGCTAACATTGCCTCAGCTAGAATTGTTGTCGAGATGAAAATGGAGCAAGTGAAAAATTTTCAGATTTTGAATTCTATTTTACCACTTTCAGAAGCACATCTGGCTGAACAAATAGCTATAATTTGTATATCTTGGACAAACTTATTGCCTCCTCTTTTGCAATAACTTAAACATTAAGGGCATATCCAACAGTATATTTCTGACAGTGATAATTTCTTTATTTTTACATAAGTTATGTTAATATTGTTTACAGCACATACTGTTATCATAGAACAAATTTTTGCTTAAAAAATAGTGTACAAAATAATGTAGGTCAAAATTAAACCAAAGAAATGTGTGTCAAACTTGCAATGTCATATATATTGTCAAAAATAAACAAGTGACATGTCCCACAAAACCTCATTGTGACATTTGAATATGTAACAAAATTTTCAGGAAAATATATATATATTTATTTTCAATCATTTAGTGACTCTTATTACCTGTCTTCACTTGCATGACTTGAAACTATTGGATATGCTCTTAAATTATACAAACAGCTGTTGTCATGACATGCAATTTTGTTTTCATTTTTCATGCCATACAAGTATACATGTACATGATGTACATGAAATATTAAAGATAACAACATTTTATTGTATTAATTTCTTATCTCAATTATCATATGATTACATGTATATGGTTCACTTAACTTTAAAATATGACTGTGTAAAACAGTACATTCACTGGATAAAAATTTTGGCCAAGGTTTTCTATAATCATGATAATGAAGATGAAGTCATATCAAACTTGAGACTCGGTGAAATTTTATTTATGACTTGGTCTTTCTAAATTGTATGTTGAATTAAAGTTTCGACCCAGATTTCATGGTTCACTGAACATAGTAAATAATACATACTTTATGTATGTGTCTGTCCCAAGTCGAGAGCCTGTAAATCTGACAGTGGTTATCATTTGTTTATTTGTTACATATTTGTTTTTCATTCATTTTATTTTTAATATAAATAAGGCATTTTGTTTTCTCCATTGAATTGTATTACATTGTCATTTCGGGTCTTTAGCTGACTGTGTGGTATGGGCTTTGCTCATTGTTGAAGGCTGTACGATTACCTATAATTGTTAATTTCCGAGTTTTTTGGGTCTCTTGTGGAAAGTTGTCATTGGCAATCATACTACATCTTCTATTTATATTTAGTTCAAATAGGGCATCTGTGTATTGGTGGACACATTTTCTTGTTGAATAGTACATATACACCTCCATTCAAGACCAATGATGTTGATAGGGTACTGATAAATCAGTAAGGCATGCAAAATATTTTAAAGTGTGTGCACTTTCCTCTTTTATATGTATGAATTGTCTAGTTTTCAAGCATCTGATTCACTGAGCTTCTAAAAGAGAATTCATTCATTTAAAATCTTCAACAATGAGCAAAATCCATACAATAATTAAAGAACTTTCATAACATATCTTTCATACATGTAGGTACCATAGATGATTCCTTGAAAACAAAATTAGAACAGTCACAACATCCTGAATTGACCATGAAGAAAATGTCTTAATATGAATTTGAGCCTCTAGTGTTTACCAGTCATCCAGTCTGGTCTGTAATTTTAAAGTCTGATATTCATTTGATATTTTTTTTGTTTTTTGGTACTTTCATACTTTCAAAGGAGCAGATTTAGAAAAAAAGAAGTTTAACACAAACAGACTACAGATGGATGCCAAGTGATTGCAAAAACTATAATAATAACACATCCTTTTTGGACATATGAGCCTAAAAGGAATATTTGGTACTAACACACAGAATTGATAGTTAATAAATGGTCAATTAAAATGTTGAAATGGGGAATGTGTCAGAGACAACAACCCGACCATAGAAAAAAACAACAGCAGAAGGTCACCAACGTAGCAAGAAATTCCCGTTACCATTTTTTAATCGTCAATACAGAACACTTTAAATCAGTTTATGATTCTTTAATAATTTTTCATTTAGGAAAAAGTGTTTTTCCTCGTTTCACTCTGCATGAAAAGAATTCAGGTATAATTGAATTCAAATAAAAAGAATTAAGTTTGAAAAGCATATCATTCCATAAAGCTTCATCAAATGATATTCTTTCAACGGAAATTCCCTTTGTTGTCCATACAACAAAGTCTACCCATGGTACTTCATACAATGCCATTTGTCCTTGAACTTGGAACATATATTTATGATTTCCTTTTAATTTCAACTTCCCATTCTCTAATTCACAGCAGAATTTTACATCAACTGCACATTGCTGAGGCTGTCTCTTTCTCCAAGGTGTTTCATCCTTGTCTGAACCATAAGGACACTTAATTTCAACTATGCCACAACCACAAACTTGACAAGATACAAAAGAATCAATACTGGCTCCAAGATATGGATAATTAGGATTCACAAGTAGACCTTTATTTTCCACTGCAACATTTTGACAAGTTTTCAGGTGATTAATTTGATATTCTTTAACTGCTACCCTCTCTTTTAAACGACCCCATTCCAAACTCTTAACTTTCAAATTTTGCTGTGACACATCATAATTTAGAATACGGCGAATTAAACAGTCTGGTTTGTCAGTTATCCTTTTGCAAACATCTCCAAATACAGAGGCAGTTAATAATTTTGATCTGGCTTTCATCCAGTTAATATTGATGTGTTGACCTCTTGTTGACAATTCTAACTGTTTTGATGTATCCATGGTGATAACCATATCATTTAAAAATGTTGAGAAAACATTTTTACAAGTTTCAGACTTTAAGTCAACTGTATCACGGTACACAAATTGAGGATTGTATGTATCTAAAAATTTATCAATTGAGCATTCTGTCCTTAAGGTTTTATATAAAACACATGTGGGATTAATATCCTTAAGTCCATCTAATATTTCACTTAAGAACTCGGTTTCATCATTGTCACAAGAACTTGGTTTGTATGCTCCTGGATATGGTTTTACTTTATCAGTTTTATCTTTATCGGTTTTTGCAAATGTTATATCTTTGACTCTTTTTGGACTTGGTTTTCTTGCTATAGGTCTGGGACGATCCCACTGACAAGCATCACTGGTACATGAATTTTTTGTTTTCTCTAATGTATATAAAAGAGCACCAACATGTGCACAAAAACCAGCATCACCTGCCTTGCAATTGCAATGTCCAGATAAAATATACCCTGTCTTTTATGAAAGACACACATGTAATGAGTAAAAGGTAGACATTTGGCCGGAATTTCCAACCTGAACCTTTAGTCTCATTGATGGCAGGCAATTGGCCTTAAAATAACAATGATCACTGTCGACATCTATTTTATTATAAAATATATCGTAAATGAAATTTTCATTGCAAAATCTTTTTGCTTTAATCATGTGTTTATCAAAACTTATTCTAGTCCCAGTTGTAGGATTCTTTTGATAGTGAAAGTAGTTATCTACATCCTTTACTTGTAGAGGTGGAATATCACATGTGTCTTTTTTTTCCAATCATCTTTGAGTAATTCAAAATCCTGAATATTACATGTGACTGCATCTATCCCATCATCTTCACCAGATTCTTGACCAGATGTCAATGCTCTATATACCCTGTTTACAAGAGTCTCCTTGGTTCCACTAATTTTCAAATTTTTTGCTCGAAGCCATTCTCTCAGATCAGTTACCTTCCAATTTTTAAGTTCTTGCACAGACAGGAAGCACTCTGCATCTTCTGAATCTGTATCACTTGCATTTGACATCTGAAAGGGATGAAGCAAATAGTAACCAGGAACATATCATGTAGAGTGGGTCTCATTGAGATTTCAACATAACCCGGTATCAAATAAATGTTATTAAGCAAGAAAATGGGATATGAAGTTCAGATAGTAAACAAAGCATTATCAGTGGAATAAAACATTTATTTCCCTTGGCCTCGGGATATATGAAGATGTGTTCACCCTTAAAAAATAATATTTCCCTCCGGCAGAGCCCTCATGAAATATTAAATTATATTCTTGGGTCAACATATCTTCACATCTGCCTCAGGCACAGGAAATAAATGTACAGTATCACCCTTATTGAAAGTCAATTTTTGTGTAATGTTATAGGTTCAAGATTTCTGTGTTTAAAAATAACTGTAGTCTCTATATACATGTAAATACAATATGAGTTATTAGGTATGGGAACTTTTATGTAAGGGGGGCCTGCTCAATTCATGCTTCAGTGATTCCCTTTATAGTCAACCATTTTTTTCACACAAAAAGGGTGGGGGGGGGGGGGGCTTGGATCTGCCTATGTTTAATATTTGACATCTTTGGTTGAAGCAAACAAATCTTGTTTTGTTTTTATAGAAGTGTAGCTAGTGGGATGATCATTTCCTAATCACAATGCATGGCTAACAATAGTTGAAAACTGAGCATATGCCAGTGGCAGATCAAGAAATTTTCATAGGGGTGGGGGTGTTTCAACAGCCAAGAGGAAAATGAATTAAAATTTTATACAGATTAGACCTTTGCTTTTCCCTCTTGAACAGTTTCACACTTATAAATTTTGGGGCCCTTTAATCCTTTAATTTATAGCTTGCTGTTAGGTCTGAGTGATAGCTCCATGTTGAAGGCCATATATATCTTGACTGACTTATAACAGTATACTGGTTTGCTTTTATAAAGTGTTACTTGGATCCGAGACATAAATTATAATACAATACTATAATATGTCTCTGCTTGGATGGATAGTTGTCTCATTGGCACTTATACCACATCTTCCTACATTTATACAAATTATGTATCCTCGAATTCAACAGTACATGTACGTCTACATCACATATTTGTACTATTGCCGAATCAAAATAATGTTTTCTTATCTTATCATGCTTATCACATATATTTTTCCACTCCAATATCTTGTTTGCTTTGATTTGTATGTCTTTAACAGTTGTGACTATAAATCACACTCGGTTAGATTCTATTTCATTGACATTGTTACCAAGAACAACAACAAGAAACGAACGGCAAACCGCAAGATTTGTGCATATTTTTGACGTCTTTTTTTATCAAAATCTGTTTAGTCACCATTTCATTTAACATTTTCTAGAGTAACAACGAGTAATGGTACACCAAGAAATATATTTTTCATACTTACTATCTTAAGAAATCAATCAGGACACTAGAAGTTCTCCATTTGACATTTATCGCTTTATCGTGCATTGTCATTGTTTACCTCAAACTCCCCGGAAGTTGAATTCGGATGAAAACTAATGGCCGTAACAAGGTCGGAAAAACACCCGGAAAAACTATTGCGGAACCGGACTATTAATGAAATTGATACCTCAACATACAAGAAGATCATACAACAAGGTAATTTACTGCAGCTCATAATGGACTGTACTAGCAAGGACATAAACTGTTACTCAATTGTTTATGAACACATTAAAACTCTGGCTAGAAATATGTGTTATGAGATGCACTTGCTGCGCACAAAAAGGATTAAAAAAACTTGATCACAAGTACAGTATAAGTAAACTTTTTAAAATAAAATAGTTCCTTACTAATAGTATATCCTCTTACTATTTTATGACTTATAAACTTTTATTTAAAGATAAATCTTTTTTTTTAAAAGTCATTGATCATTCGCAAACAATGTGTGTAGTCATAGGTTCAATAACTCGTTTTGAAATTCAAATCTAATAAATCGTAGCAGAAGAACTATATTAAATTGTAACTATTTAATTCTTGTTGTAATTCTGTTTTCCTGATAAAAGTTAATTATCTGTTCCTTTAGTTTGGAATTGAAGAAATAATTTATATGAATATTATCACGATGCAGAAATACTCTGTGAAAATGTGTTATCTTCCGTGATAACCAGATACCAAGGACAACGTTAAACTTATCAAAAGAAATGAACTTCCTTTAGGCTATCGATGGAACTTGTTTTAAGAAAAAAATCCACGTTTTGTTCTATGACAAGAAAAACTTTAAAATCTGCATTATAGTATCTCTTTTACCGACTTAAGTGGGATATTCCTTTCTAATGCGTTTGGGTATAAATACGCCCTGCGGATCATTTAGAATATGAAATAAAACTCATTTATTAATCCAGATATAAACCTGTTAAAATTATTATCCATACACAATAAAAATACTACTGTAACTGCATGTAGAAGGAAACAAATGAATTGTTACCATCCGATAACGGTGTATGACAAATACAAGACGCATTGTAAGTTATTTATTGTAACAACTTAGTTTATGGAATAGAGGGAATATGTCTTTTTCTATTTGTAATTACATTTCTATCCCGGAAAAGTGGTTATTTAGTCAACAATTTTAATTGCATCGAATGAAATATTCAGAAAAATTGTTTTTCTAATAGCAATTCATTTTTGTCGCTGTTGTCTGTTCTAAGGTCGGGTTGTTGTCTCTTTGACACATTCCCTATTTCCATTTTTAATTTTATTTAAACAGATAATAAGGATATAATTATATAACATACCCAACCGACTGTATTCAATAGAAAAAAAAGGATATCTTTTGATAGAGTAAAAGGTATAAATAAATTTTAAAAAGTTAGGAACTGACACGAAGACGAATATAAATACATGTAGGTCTCAGTAGGATTTCTTATTCAGTGTGTATCGTTCTAGGCCTGAACATGCATGAGATATTTGCCACTGGACGTTAAGCAAGCAATCAACAATAAATCAACCTATTCAGCATGTTCAGTGTGTCTCAATAAATTTTTCAAAATCTTACACTCGAATATGTTAAATTTGCTTTATTTTATGAACGTATACTTTAAATTTCATCTCACATATATGATAACATTTCTGTATTGTGGCGATAATTAACAAAACTTCACGTTATATTTGTTTCTAAAATTAAAATGCGGGATAAAACAATTTCTTTTACACCTATCATCGATTGCACTATCAAAAATAAATTCCAAATTCAGCAACAGACGAAAATGTTTAAATCTAAAAAGTAAAATCACAAAAATACTGAACTTAGAGGAAAATCAATTCGGAAAGTCCATAATCACATGGCAAAATCAAATAACAAATAAGCCCTTTTTACTGGTTAATTCACTATGAACAAAGGGTCCAGAATTGTCCAACTGGTTCTAATCATTTTGTCTACTTCATACTTTCAAATGAAGAAAAGAGACGAATAAGGGAGGTTTACGTACAAAAAGATATTGAAAGAGTCACACAGTTTTCCTTAACTCCAGGGGCAATTCCCTAGAGAGTGTTCGGACTCCATTATTTAATCAATAGAGCCTCACACGTTGTGTTTCTGATGCTCTTATGCTGTAAATTTTGCATTATGTGGGCACTGTCGAACACTCACATAACATTTGGCTGGAGTTTGACTTCACAGATTAGACCAACATTTGTGATGTAGTAATTTAATATAGCCAAATCTCTGCAACTGTCCAGACCATAATATAACAGGATAGAATAACAGGATTGACCAGCTGCATATAATCAATATCTAATATTCTCACTATAAAGAAAACAAATCATTTGTATTTAAAAAAAACAACATTATACTATGACTGAAAGTAGTTAGCAAACTTTAATTGTGCATTAAAATGCATGTTCATTAAAAGATCATGACCATCCCATTCCTGAAAAAAGACTGTCCAACATAATTTTTGAGTGATATTGAATCGTAAAAATTCCACATTTATAAGTTTAAAATTGGTATAAAATTGGTTTAAATGCCTAAAACTCCTAACAGAAGACATAATCTTTAAAACAGTTTAATTGAAGTCTCGAGATGGCATGTCAGTTAACTGCTAGTAGTCTTTTTTGGTATTAATGCATTATTGACATTTTATTTATTTTTCTTTTGTTACATCTTCTGACATCAGACTCGGACTTCTCTTGAACTGAATTTTAATGTGCGCATTGTTATGCGTTTACTTCTCTACATTTGCTAGAGGTATAGGGGGATGGTTGAGATCTCATAAACATGTTTACACCCGCCGCATTTTTGCGCCTGTCCCAAGTCGGGAGCCTCTGGTCTTTGTTAGTCTTGTTTTATTTTTAATTTTAGTTTCTTGTGTATAATTTGGAGTAACGTATGACGTTAATTATCACTGAACTAGTATATATGTTTGATTGGGAGCCAGCTGAAGAACGCCTCTGGGTTCGAGAATTTTTCGATGCATTGAATACCTTTTGGTGACCTTCTGCTGTTGTCTGTTCTATAGTCGGGTTGTTGTCTCTTTGACATATTCCCAATTTCTATTCTCAATTTTCATTTAAATGTAGAAGATCAAAGAGAGGAATTTATACAGGCAGTCAGAAGTTTCTAAAGATACTTTCACACTCTCAGCCATAGTTTGAAAATATAGGTGAAGACAGTTCTTTCCCAAGTACTAAAAGTGATGGTGACATTAACCCATTTGATATACATCCTAAGGCTACAAAAGGTAAATAATGACAGCAAATAGAAACAAAAGTTTCTTTATGCAAAGCTGACAAATTTATACTCACAACCCTTAATAACATATTCAATGATGACAATAATGGTTTAACAGATGTGAATACACAACTGGGTATCCCCAATCATCAATGAAAAAGTTCATGCCTTGATCATGGAGTACACAGAAATAATATGGATAATAAAATGAGATGTGATGGTCTGTAGATATAAATGTTAAAGATTGTTAAAAATATGCGATAAATTCTTATAATGGATAAAGGAGAAGTCGAGGTTTCCACCCAAAAAAATTCCATGCCTCGGTAAGCACAAACCTAAAATTATTCAGATGAAATAGAAGATGCCTTTGAACATTGTACTGTTAAGATTGTGAGAAAGTGTCAATGAATTATTATAAGGGTTTTAAAAGGAGTTGATCAAGTGGTCACCCCAAAAATGTGCACCAAAGTGTGCAGATCCATGTCTTTCAAAATTAACCCAAATAATAATTTGAATAAAAAAAGTTAAATAAGAGGTGCAAAAGTATATCCTGTGATTAAGTTGTTCTAAGGTTTAAAAAATGTTGTCGTGCAAGTTAAGTGCAGTTACAGATACAAACGTGGGACACAAAGATAAACGAACGGACGGACTAAATCATAACTATTATACCACCCCTTCAGAAACCGTGGATATCAAAATATATACCAATAGAAACTTATAAAATGTAGGGACATATCTATACTATTTGTTTACATAAGACAAGCGCTAAGCAACCAGACATATTGTTTTAGCTTAATGGTATATACAGGTCATATATATTTTTTTAATAATGGTGGTAAAAATTCTTGAACCATTATTCTAATATGGCGCTTCCCTTTTGCTTTGTAAACCACAGCGTAATAAAATTTTTAATATATCTATACTTATTCCACTTACACAGCCATGTCAAGTTCTCCATCAAGATACTTAATTTTGATGACTTTAAACAACACTGTCTCTTTTCAAAATGAAATGCTAATGGCTACGAAGCCTGCGGAGTTAAATAACAGATGTTTAATTCACTTGCAATCTAACTACTAATTCTTATTTTACCAGAAGTTACGATGATCTGAAATGTAAATATATAATGGTCGACTACGGACCTTTGCTATTTTAAACCAGGCTGAATATTTAATCTTTCACCAAGTTGGCATCATCGGGAAATTTACAACAGGACTAACAATCCTCATCATGCAATGACAAAAAGAGGATTAATGACGTCGACAATCTGTAATTGCAATACCATATGGATGCAATTACAAAATTGATTGTATCGGTATTTTATCTAGTTCTTCCTGTAGCTCGTTGAATGAGATATTTTTTTCAACTCTATTCCTCGTCGTATACGCAGTCATTGTCATCGTCATTATACATCCCCAACTATCCATTATGTCTCTATAAATGACTTGGTGCCATTTATACAAAGCCATTTTGTATTCATCACATTTGCAAAAAGCTTTATTCATTACACCTTTCAAAACTTCATTTTCTGTCCTGTTTATGTATGGAAACCACTATTGCAAACCCCTTATTTAAACCAATACAAACTGTTTTATTTTTCTCCAAGCCACTTTATAATGAATTATCCTGATTGATAGCATCATCAATTGTCATGGCAGAAGGTAGTTCATTTAAGAAATCAAAAAATCTCAATTTGACAGCTGAGGAATCTTATCTGTTATGTGTAAACCTCATACAATTTGAAATCGAGGTGAGTAAATATTTAACAGCAATACGTAATGCATATGATTTGAAATCTCCATTTTACAGCTTAGGAATCTTATCTGTTTATTTGTTCTTCATCTGCAGCAGTCATGTGTAAACCCAAAACAATTTGAAATCGAGGGGGAGTAATTATTCAACAGCAATACGTAATGCATATGATTTGAAACCTATTTTGTATTATATGCGATTCATACAGTCGTTGCGGATTTAAGTATTTTCCTATACTAGTTGGTCATGTACGTTGTTTTAACGTTATGTTAGCCTACTAATCGTTATTTAAAAGGGAGAGAGTCAATGTCTCAAAAGCTAGAAGAGTCTTCTAAATTTTCCTTTGATGGTATAAATGTCGGTAACCTCGTAAGTAGTTGTCGCGTGAGAGTTTCGTCTGGGGTGGGAAATTATTGTATGCGTAAAAACAACATATGAAATTACAATGAAACACGGTTGAAGAAATCATCGCATCTACCTAGTACTAGATAGATAACACGGTGGGTATGGTTGTCCTGCGAGAGAACGTTCTGTGCTGGTGATTCGGTCCTGACGGGTGCTGGTGATCAATGAAAAAATGTAAACAAAGACGAAAATGATGATTTTTGACGTTTTCACTCATAAAAAATGGAAGAAAACAGTTGAGATTTTTCAATTTTGTTTCTTATGGGTTCATATGTAAACCATTAAAAAGTTGACCCTCTAAACTGTTTCAGTAAGCGTAACACAAAAATGCTCATTTTCAGAAAATCTAGAACTGAAAAAATAAAACAAAAATGCTCATAGAGTCCGCTTTCTATACCGCAATCCACACGACAAAACTATTTTGTGAAAAAACATTGCAATTTATTAAAATTTAGCATTTTCTCAATTTATTCATGTCCTGATACTGTGCTGGTGGGTCCTGATACGGTGCTGGTGATTTTGGATAAGAAGTTGGTCATATTTGAAACAAATGTTACAAAATCAATAAAATTGGGCAGATAATTGTTGTCAATAGGATCTATGACTCCTATTTTAGCTCTTGTGCATCCATTTGGCTGTTTAATATGTGTTTTCAAATGATCGTAACTTGTATTACATAATTACATAAAAGGACAACATCTTTCGTCCAATATCAGATAACAATATGTAGTATCTAAAATAAGAATAGTTTTGTTAAGATATTAAATGCCCCTTACATTGATGCTTCAACAATGATCAAAGCCTATTCCGCATAGACATGTTTGTAAGCGCTCCGCATACCCCTCCCCACTTCCACCCAACCAACCCTCCTCATTTCCTCCTTCATTGTTACAGTGGTGTACCAACACAACAATTTATCACATAAAATAATAACACAAAGACACACATTATTGAACAACGAATGCTCGCAGGTACTGAAAGCTAGTTCAAAGCCGCATTTTCAACTAATAGATTAACCATGTTCTCATATACAAAAATCCAATCGTGTCGATTAAAAAAGGTTCAAAACTTAAGTTCACATTTTAATGTTTGATGATGCAGAACTTTAAAAGTGTGCAGTGAATCTTGTGCTCACAACAGTTATTGTCATAATTATGTTTACATAAGACTTAAGGAATTAAGAAGGTACCAAGAAATATTTTACAGTTCAATTTAATGATCATGAATGGAAGGAAATGGTATGGAAGTTTACATAGGACAAAAAGAAATTGATAGTATTTTTTGGCGAAAGACTTAAACGCTTCTTTGCATTATATAGTACAGCTCTTTTATAAAAGCATGCAAAAAAAGCTTTGATTGAATTGCTTGCTATGTTTGCTTGGATGTTTTCAAACAATAGGTAGGCGGAGTTTCAATACATACTGGGATTTGATTGGACAAATACAAACTGACAGGAATTGAAGTTAATGTTTATTGTCCAAACAATTTCTAGTATATAGTAAACAGACTACTTACCTGTCGTTTACAAGCATCCAAACAATCATAGCAAGCAATTTGATCAATGGTTTGCTTTGCATATATTTATAGAAAAAAAAAAAAATTCTTGTTGTCGTAGATGGTTAAATCCTCAACAAAATGTCAATAACTTTGTTGGAACAAATAAAGGTTTCAAATCAAATTTTCGTGGACTTTTTAGCTTCCACCCTGACGAGGCATGTTAGCTGTTTGTATGCTGTTGCACCTGACGCACGGAAACTTTCACATTTCCATCTTCTTTTCTGAAATACTTTCCCCAGCTCATACTTGACAGGATTGTTATCCTAGTAAAAGGTGTAACCAATGAATTGAACACAAGTTAAAAATTCCACAATACTATATAATTCATTTTATGTGTCAATTTGTTCGAAAAAAAAGTCGAAAAGAAGAGAGTTTTTTTGATGTCATGATTATCGGTCGCTTTCTAGATCTATGCTTAGCATTTATTTCAGATGACATGGACTCCTCACCCTGGTGACCCTGCTGCCTTTCATAACTTTATCCGTATACATATATTAATAGATAAACAAAAGGCTGCAACTGGTATTTTTGTATTTAAAATGATTCGTTGTAACGAGGATATTTGTGGTGAATGGAAACTGTGAGGGTCAAAATCTTAAATTGCTTATAAATGTTGCTGCACCCAGTTTTGTTATCTGATCTGAATTTTCTGAAATGTGCAAGGTAGATAGACATTGGCCTTTTGATTTTTTTACTCGGTAATTTTTTTGCCTTAATTGCTTGAACTTTTGCAATATTAAAGCCGATTTCAATGAGTGTGTAGACAAAGGGAATATCTTTGGTTATCTTGCTTGCTGAACAGAAAAGTCATTGTTAGGTCATGTAAACTACCCTACTTTAAGAGTAGACTAGTCCGACAAATGACACATCTTTCTGTCTGTAGGACCAGGCTACTTCGAAAGGAGGGAAGTATATCTTACCTAACAATAACTTCACGGTTTAGCTAACAAGCAAGCTAACCAAATATATTACCTTTGCCTACATACTCAATGGAATCGGCTGTAACTAAAAACTCGAATACATTTTAACAGACAGTGGTCATGTTTGTTGATGAATATTGTCTTGCCTAGATTCACTCTTGAAAAATTATTTGGTAACATTTGGTCAAGTAATTTCAGAAAAGATCTTTTTGTAATTGCGGACGCCAAGACAATACATGAACCTCACACGACCCCTCGACACAGGTGAGCTTATATATGATCTTATAGCGATTCGGGTTGATAACCAGTTGAAATTAAGCCAGTTTTTTTTGTGTGTGTAGATTTGTATTGTTTTAAACTGGTATGACCTTTTAACGTTAAATGTAGGTGTTTAATCTAAGAATTTCTTTTTTAAACTTATATACTTGTTTTATACTCAATTGGTAGTATGAAGCTACGAGATATTTTAATTTTTGAAATTGACATATTCTAGTCTGCCCTTTCATAAAATAGTGATTTTTTTTTTAGTGTTCTATCGAACTTTCGAAAAAAAATACCTGATAACCGTTCAGACCAAAAAATTATGTTGAAAAAATCTTACAGCAAGTGATTCTTAATAGCTATAAGATACATTTTTCTTTTAAAGTACAACTTTTAAATCTTACGGGAAACTATTCCAAGCTTAAAACTTTCACTGTAACCTCGCTCTAACTTATCCCCCCCCCAAAAAAAAATCACCCCAAACAAACAAACCCGCAATACTATTGTCATTCTTATAGTCAGCACTAAATTGTTCACAAACAAATGTGTTTTAAGCTGCTAAAGATATATGATTCAAACGTTCAGAAAGCCTTTTGTTCTTTATTTTTGCTTTCCATTTTTATGCAAAACCTTTTACATTTTTATTTTATGGGTTATTGTTGAAGGTCGTACGATGACGTGTGGTTGTTAACACATACTTCCTTTGGTTCCTTATGGAAATTTGTCCATTGAAAACAAACATACCACTTTATATAAGTATTGTATAAATTACAACGTATTTTGGTGATCTTGCAAAATGATCGTAATCACGAAAATCGTAAACATATTTTCTTATCTTAAAAGGGGGCAAGAAGGGTTCCATTAACAGGCCAATAAATAAGATTATAGTTAATTTAAAAAAAATTATTAAAAAATAGGGGTATTTTTTCTCTCATAATAACAGTAAACAGATTCACAACAATGTCAATTTCAAGAAAGCAGACAACAGTTAATTAGTCAATAACAGTACAGCATCAATGATCTTGAATATATACCACTTTTAACTAAAATATAAAGGCACAGAACCAGGACATATATAGGAGCACAGAACCAGGACCGTTTTTCTTATCACCAGCACAGCGTCAGGACAATTCCGTTTAACGAACTTGCACGACTTTTGCAATATAATATTGTTGTAATATACTTTGCATGGTACTTATGACGCATCAGAGAAAAATTAAGCAACAAAACAGTCGTTTTATTGCCGTTCTGATACAATGTAAACAAACTCACAAGCACAGAATCAGGACCGTTTTTCTTATCACCAGCACAGCGTCAGGACAATTCCGTTTAACGAACTTGCACGACTTTTGCAATATAATATTGTTGTAATATACTTTGCATGGTACTTATGACGCATCAGAGAAAAATTAAGCAACAAAACAGTCGTTTTATTGCCGTTCTGATACAATGTAAACAAACTCACAAGCACAGAATCAGGACCCACCAGCACCATACAGGACCAAATCACCAGCACAGAACGTTCTCTCGCAGGACAACCATACCCACCGTGGATATAGGAATTTTTAATATGAGTGCCTATGAGACAACTCTCCATCCAAGTCACAATTTATAAAAGTTAACTATTATAGGTCAAGTTACGGTCTTCAACGCGGAGCCTTGTCACACAACGAACAGCAAGCTTAAAATTGCCCCGGAAAATACTAATAAAACTTCATCATAGTGTGGTAAAAGCTTTGACCCTGCGCACATTTTCAGAATGAAGCGTTCCTGCGCTTTAAAAAAATGTACTTCGGTCAACGCTTTTACACCCCAATAAAGTTACAAAAAGAAGCATGCAATTCTTAAATTATTTGCACTTATTATAGCATAACATCTTTATTTTATTATACATGTAAATAGTCTATTATAGAAAATTTCACCTACCTAGATTTTAAATTACATCAATATTTACGAAATACCGCGTCTTGAGTTCAAAATTTGTATACCAAATCATTTGGTTTTTTTTCTTTATGAAATGTTTACAAAAACAATGAAAATTCAATGACCCAAGCAGACTTTGTAGCTATATTGAAAAGTGGTTGTCTTCATACGTTATGAATTCATAATAAACTAGCTTTAATCAGTAAAGACTCATGATCTGTGAAATTGTCGAAATCATTGTTTGTAGCTCATATTGATTTTTTCTGTTTTCATATGTTTTTTTAAAACGTATATCAATCTTTTTGACAAAGTGATTTTTATATTGCTCCAAATAAACAAATAAAATTGAAACCGTTATGACATTGTATTGATCTAAAGTATTTTTATATGACGATTGCCAACAATTTAGCAGTGAATTAATAGGCGTCAGAAATATCACCTTTAGTTATTTTTGTTAATATTCAATTGAAAAAAAAAAACCCAAAAAACACGTTATTCGACACCCATGTGTTTATACTTGATAACAAATCTTTTTGTTTTTTATTTATTCTAAATAAACAAAACAATAAAACTCCAATGAACAAAGTAGACCATGTAAACATATTGAAAGGTTACAATCTTTCTACTTAACGTATTCATTGTGCACAGTCTTTAACCAGTGCGGATTCATGACCTGTAAAATTGTTAAATCATGGTTTCATTTGTAAGTATCAAAACAATATACTTGTTTTTTTGAAATGTTTACACACTTAATGGAAACTCATAATAGACAACGCGATAATGATTGTTAATTTGTGATTTCTTTATACACATCATATTGAATAGTTTTGACCTTTTTTTCCTGTAAAGAGTTAACTATTAGATGATCGACATCATGTTAGGGTAGTGCAGTATAAATGAAAGTGCAATGAAAAGCAAATCAACTATTCCTAAAATATTCTTTTTGTATTAAGGATGTTCTTAGGTGAGGTTTGGGAATTAGTGTCAAATATTCGAACTTCTTCCATTTTTTTCTCTCCATAAAATACAATGTAAAATTGATTGTTTCATAACACCCATTTATCTTTTTATATAAGACTGAATTGCTCATAAAGGCTTATTTGCCAAGTTTTAAGCAGATTTTAGATTTTTTTCTTTTTCTTTTGATTTGGGACCCAAATAATACCAATGCAAATATAAAAGAGGGATGAAATATACCAAAGGGACAATCAAACTCATAAATCGAAAATAAACTGACAACGCCATGGCTAAAAATGAAAAAGATAAACAGACAAACAATAGTACACATGACACAACATCGAAAACTAAACAATAAAGAATATAAGGTATAAGGCCGAGTTAGCTTTTTCCAGCCATATTTGGAAAAAATAAAAATCTCGAAAAGGAACTCAATGACCTATCAATAATTTTAGCTTATTTTGTTCCTGAACTAATGCTCTTCTGACTTATAATATCAAATTTAAATTCCTTTTTTTTAATATCACACACCCTCACCTAAGTACATATTTAACATGTTGAGTCAATTGTTAAATACCGTTTAAACGTCTTCCACAAGATTTGTATAAGCTAATCTTCAACACTGGAATAAAATGAATGTTTTGTTGATATTCCTACAGGAATCTAAATTAAAAAGGTTTTTTAATTTGATATGAAGTAACGTTACGATATTTGAACTTATGAACTGTGTCATCAAATACGTTTATTTTTCGTAAAAGAACAAGAAAGTGCCTAAAAAAATATTTAATAAATTGTAACAAATCCCGGGTATTAAATATTTTTACAAATTCGTTGAAGTCATTTGGCTGAGTTACTGTGACATGGGAATTTTAACGTTACGTATTTTCAATTTGAATATAAATAAAGAAGATGTGGTATGATTGTCAATGAGATAACTCAAAAGAGACCAAAATGACACAGAATGTTTAATATATAACTGTCAATACTTCTTCTGATGATTGCATAGATTTTCGTTTTCGATGCGTTTTGTTATTTGATTTTGCCAGGTGATTATGGACTTTCCGAATTGATTTTCCTCTAAGTTCAGTATTTTTGTGATTTTACTTTTGAAGTTGAAGCGAATCTTTCAGTTTTTGGTTAGTAATTAAAGATACTACCAAAAGTTTGTCTTACGTCTTTATCTGTTTCCCCTATATTGACACAGATGGAAAATTGGAAAAATCTTGGAAACACGTTAATTTAAATATCAGATTGTTCAACTCACGTTTTTTTAATGTAACACTAATGCATGTGCACACTGAAACAAACTTCATCAACAGAATATTCTTTTTACCAAAAAAAAACACTGCACCAACATAATACCGAGAAAGAATCTGACACTTCACTCGTTGTAGGGTCACCATCATAATTCGCCAGCCGAAGGACGCCTCCGGGTGCGGGAGTTTCTCGCTGCATTGACTCTTTTTTGACTCGATTAACTAGATTTTAATATCGACAACTGCTCTCTTCTTGTACATCTTATATTTCTTCAAACCTTTATTTACAAGTTACGTACATATTTAATTCTTCAATAAGGCATACAATTCGCGGTTCTAACTCTAAGAAATATAAAGATAGGTTGGTTTCTCTCTGAATGTATCTGTTACAAAAAGAGGCGAGAAAAAAAACAAAAGGGGGAGGGTAGATCAAAACTCACAAGTCGAAGTGATTATAACAAAGCTGAGGCAAAATAAGAACAAAAAGTGACGAAAAGAAGTATAGTATTTTACAAAACACTTCGTCAAAAAGAATTATTCTATGATAATCATTTATGTATTACTATGTCAACCGGTCGAAAATACCTAAAACATGCCAAAACATATTCAAACTGTTCTTTTTTCATACGATACGTAAAATTCAGAAAGGAAATGCGGAATGTGTCAAAGCGACAACAATCCGACCATAGAGCAGACAACAGCCGAAGGCCACCAATGAGTGTTCAACGTGAATTTCTGTTGCAATGATAAAATAAAAGACATAGAAGAATCAGATTTTCTGGGTTAGTTTGATGTTGGTGACCTGTAAAGCAACTTCGCAAACAGTCGCGAAAATCAATTGATGATGACAACATGGAAAACGAAATGCTTTACAGTATACAAATTTAAAAAAAAAACATGGTTTGAAGATTTTTGAATAATATGACTCGAATAAAACCGTGCTTTATTTGACCAGAAAGTAGAAATAGGAAAATAGTTGTATCCAAAAACAAAACAAAAACAGTGATTTTGGAATACTGAACAATTATGAAAAAAAATGTTATCCTCATCTTAATACATGTTACGTCAGGGTACCCAAATTGCACATATTTTGACAGTTTTTTAACCTACGTTTATTTATGCCTCAGACAAAAGTTTTCTTATATGTTTATTTTGTAGATGTATCATTATTCATTATATGGTTTCACCAATTTAATTTTGAATCCATATGGAATCATAGAAAAATTGGTCTAAACTGACCTCCAAACCATCAATGATTCTGAAATGAGGAGTACCCAAATTGCATCCATGCTTAAATTCGCACCGCCAAAAGTATAATAACAGAGCTTTTGTTTAATTTTTTCAAATATTTTGAACAATTGGATATTAGTCCACGCTTACTCTTCGTTTTTTAAGAAAAGGATACTTGTAACATATTGTTTTTGCTCATTTTAAAAAGATGACATTTTGATGACGTCGCATGGTGACGTTTCAGCAGATTTTGCTTTTTCAGTAAACATTTCATCTGTTGATAAATACTATGAACAATTGGTGCATATCTATAAATATGATGAAAGATGTGCATAGTATCAAAAATCTAAAAATACAAATTGTTTAGTCCCTAGGAAATTTTGTAAGATTTCCGCTGCTATTTTCGCTAAAAAGGTGCAATTTGGGTTCGTTGCAATTTCGGTACCGTTACTTTATATACTTTTCGTAACATTACAAATTCAAACACGTATTCGAATTTATCAAAAGGTCTGAGAGATTTCTTGTTATGTAGAAAATGTATTTACGGCACAACCACGTCATCATCACCATCATCATCATCATCAACGTTTTCAATGTTTACATCTATTTCTGTTTTATTTTTTTTCTCAATTGATAGACTCGTTATCTAAAATATTGTTTATTTTGATATTGCATGCTCATATTAATATTGTATTGTAAATTATTGTCATTCGGAGCGGACTTCATGAATATGGCTTACTTGTGTCCAATCCATTTTACTTTGAGTAAATAAAATATGTTTAAACTAACAATACAAATAACAGCACGTAGCAGATAACATGACAGCCAATTGATAAGGATAGAAAACAAGTATCTGTCTCATCTTCTTGTTTGAAAACTACATCATGTTGATAAATATTATTTTTTCTTTTCATTTTTGTCAATTTTTCGTTTTTCTTTTTAATTATTGATATTTAGAAACCTTAATCAATACATGAATAATTAAGAGTTTAGTATTGCGTTCATTATCACTGAACTAGTATATTTGTTTAGGGGCCAGCTGAAGGACGCCTCCGTGTGCAGAAAATTTCTCGCTGCATTGAAGATCTATTGGCGACCTTCTGCTGTTGTCTGTTCTATGGTCGGGTTGTTGTCTCTTTGAAACATACCCCATTTCCATTTTTAATTTTATTCTATATACACCAAAGGTTTCCTTTATACAAAAGCTTACAGTTAATTACAGTTGAATGCAAAATCGATCGTCCGTAAACAAAACAACTATACCCTGTCCTTACACACAAAGTTATGCAACATGTAACGCAATTTTGTTTATGAAAACTTATTTTGGAAGCAAAAAATTCCCATTTCTGAAAATAAAATGTCATCTCTTCTCTGTACATATATAATTAAATTTCTAACACACATAGGTCTGATCAATTGCATATAAAAAGTTCTAAACAACTTTGTACAACGCAACTAATCCTCCTTCATTGCATATAAGCAATGTGTTGGTATTCATATCTAAATCCACAGCTCGGGCATGATTCACTCCATCTGATTTTGTCAGTAATGTCTTACTGTCTTTCCCGTCATGTTGTTAAATAGTTAGATTATTGGACAGATAACCCACAACGTAAACGTTATGGCAAATATCTGTTGTTATACCGAGAGGAAATTTAATGCTGTCAATTTTGGTTTGCCATAAATCTTCCCCATTCAGATGACAACAATGTACCTTGTATGTGTTGTAATTTGTATAAAATATCTTGTCCCTGCTCGCCTTGATATAAGCAATATCGTTAGATCCTTCTTTTATTTTTTTCATTTCTTTTCCTGATAGATTAATGACGAGTATGTCGTTTTCATTTGCTACGTAAAGTTTCCCATCCTCGTGAGATACTCCGAAGCAGCCTTTTTGTAAACTAATTTTCTTCTCAATGTTGAAAGTATTGCCATTCATTATTTCTAGGAATGATGCGGTCCCGTACGTGACAACAATACGATCAGGATCTATTACTTCAATATCAAACGGCGGGGCAGAGACTTGAATATCACGGATATGTTCACCAGTAACGCTGTACTCTATTAATTCATTTTCGTTTGTTGAATTCGCCATCAATAAATGACCATTAGGCAATATGACGCAACCTGTAATAATCATTTGACTTTTTCTTTTCGTTTGAAATGATTGAATCAATTGAAGCTTGATGTCGGATACATGTATGTCTCTTGACGTTGAGATGTTGATCTGAATTTGAGCTTGATCGAATTTTGGGTCCCTGAAATCAAGGTTGGTGGCGGATTCTGAAATCATTATTTTACCAAACTCTTCAACTTCGTCGGATAATTTTTCGATAAGGCCATCAATAGATATTTTTAAGTTATAGTCCTTGGTGACACTTATTTCGTTCTTGATGGATTCTACCTCGCTTCTGATCCGCTTATTCACCTGACGCGTTCCCAGAAACACTTGTATGTCAGATGAAAATTGTTTCATATGTATTGTTTGTTCCCTTAGTTTGGTAAGCATTTCGTCTGTTGATTTTAGCTTCTGAAGAATTTTCGTATATTTTGATTTGCAAGTGTCAGTTGTTGATTTTAGTTCCTGCAACAATTTCTCCTGTAGCCTGTCTAGTTGTCCGTTTATTTTCGTTCTTGTTTCAAGAACCATGGTTTTTACAGCCAGTTTTTGTTTTTCGAGTTCCTCTGTAGCAGATTCACGATTCCTAATGCATTGTGCGATGTTACGCAGAGTTCCCTCAATCATCGCTTCTGTGTCAGATAACACAGTTGATTGTCTTGAATTTGCAGAGTTAACACTTATTGGTATAACATCAGAACATGCCTTGTGTTTTGAAGGGACACAAACAACACAGAGGACTTCGTCGTGACTTTTACAAAACCATTCCAGGTTTTCACCATGCTGCTCACAGACTTGGGATATTGAAACATGTTCAATCTTGCGATAATCTTCTATTGTAATAACCTGATGGTTTCTTGATGTTTTGCTTTTTCTGTGAACTTTTTCGCAATCTTCACATAATCCTTCTTCACAACTAGTACACCATCTCCAGGAATCCTTCGTCACATCATCATATATACACGGTCCACAGGGTATTTGTTTACCAGAAGCCATTTTAACTGCCTAAAAGATGAAAAAAAGATGGCTTAATTTCTGATAATCATTATCCATATGTGCGTTGTTTGATCTGATAGAAGCTCCTCCCTTACTGTTGATATGATTATCTTATAAAAACTCTTTAAACATGTCAATAATTTGGTTGGAAATGTCTGCCTCCGTTTTTTGATTATACCAGAACAATATTAAAATTAAGTAAAATCACAAGAATACTGAACTCCGAGGAGAATTCAAAACGGATTCCCTAATCAAATGGAAAAATCAAAAGCTCAAACACATCAAACGAATTGATAACAACTGTCATATTCCTGAAGTGGTTCAGACATTTTCTTATGTAGAAAATGATGGATTGAACCTGATTTTGATTTAAGCTAACATTGATACCTTGGTTTGTCTCTTCCTAATCGATTTTCGGGAATTGAGCATTGATATTCTAATGCCGACCTCATTAAATAAGGTCTATCAAATGATTTCTTTTGCAAAAATTAGTGTTTTTATTTATGGCAATGATATCAAAACGTATTATGATAGATAGAAATTGTAAACATTCAAAAGTATAAACTTCTAGTATACATTTTAGAAAAAGAATTGAAAACAATCAAAACAAATGGAAGACCCTTAAACGGTTATAATTTCTTGACGACATTTGACTTATTGCATTTACCATGTTTACTGAAACATGTGAAAGACACGAACATGTTTAATTTAATCTCTATAAAATATCATTAATATCTAGTTTTTATCTCGCACATTGTAAGGAGTATTTTCATCAAATAAATGATCTGGAATCATTCTTTTATAAAATGGTTAAAAAAAGTTTTCCTATTTGTATAGTCAATTATACAGTCATTTCTGGATAAATGGCTTTCCCTGAACTGGTTTCTAGACTATGTTCTCTTTACAGGTTCTCACGTGAGAGTTGTTCGAAGTGCAAGAAAATCACCATTGGATGACAGTTTTTTTATGAGTATGCTTTACAATTTCTTCTTTGAAATAATGGAATCATTACAAAGTAGATTTTTTATGATTGATTTTGTCACCTTATTACGCTTTTTTTTATACTGTTTATGAATGTAAAAATTAGTACACAAAAAGAGGGGGATATGATATTCAAGAATTGTAAAAATAATTTGATGATCTTATCTTATAACTTTGTTAACAAATCAAAGGAATAAAAAAAGATTTCACGTCACTTAGTGCAGATAAGTTATTTATAGCGGTTAAAAATTCTCCACGAAACGTCCGTAAATAACAAGATCAAACTTAAAAGGACGGTAGTCAAACCCTTCACCTGGATGACATACACAATTCATAAAATTAAATATAGAAATAACGAGAGGAAATAACTCAACTAAACAAGGAAGTTGAATATATCATAAAACTCTCCAGTATTTCTTTCATTTTATCAATAACAAAGAGTTTAAAGTGTTTTTAATATGTTGACCAGTAATAAGAAAAGAAAATAGTAACACAAATTTTGTCGAATACACTTTACCTGTATTGGTTTACGAGCTATGTCAGACATATATTGTAAACGTGGATCATTGTTTGTTGACATAGGTCAAATGTCTCGTTATGAATAAGATTTTAACGCGCAATTTTTCAAACCTTTTTAGTCTTGTCTGTTCAGTATATGCGATACATTTGTAATTTAACCGCTTCATCTTCTTTTACGATTTTTTTTAATAGAAATGTTTTATCCAGATTGATTTGGGAAAATAGGTTTTTTGCTTGCGGTAATCATGGTAATGACGTAATCCAATTCACAATGCATATATGCACTTTTTACAGAAAAAAATATTTTCTTTATAGAAACTAGAAAACACAACAATGAAAGCAGCGAATTAAAATCAAAACCTAAATCGAAATCCCCTCCAAAGCAGCTTAGATGATTGATCTTCATTTTTCGATCCCCAGTTATGTCATTATGATGCGAGAGTATTAGCGTATTTATACATTCTCGACTCATCTATTATTTATTTATTTTTATTTTAACTTTTCTAGATCTAAAGGCAGGTCGAATGCACACAATTTAAAGAGTGCTTTGTACTTTTGCCTTACATACAACGATTTTCTTTATCTTTGGAAAAGCAGCTTCTTGTGTGCTACTTGTCTAACATTTTTAACACTTAATACCAATATTGATGTAAAAGGGACCCGATCAGATATACATTTTTTTCTTTCACTGCTTACTACAAGATACCAGTCCTTTAAAAAAAAAAGAAAGATAGTAGTCCTTAAAAATGATTGATAAAGATGTAATTAATCAACTATATATTTTCAAAAATGACTGGCAGTTCTAGAAATTCATGGCTGATAATTTATATTGTCAATCGATAGTACTCGTCCTTGATATATTTGACATAATTACCAACAGGTTTTAGCAAGCGACAATAAATCAATCAATCAATCTGTCCTTATATCTCTCTGTTAATCAGAAAATATTCAGTCAATTCAGAGTCATTTCTCTATAAAAAATTGTGCAAATATGCATATTCAAGTAAAGCAATTTTGAAATGATCATCGAAGTTTTTCACCAATTTTTTAATCTCGCTCTCCTTAGGATGGCTGGTAAAATATCTCGCAAAAAATAAAAAAAAAAACAGATAATAAGTTAATTTGTCGATATCCCCCCTAAAAGTACTGGACTTAATGACGGCTAATAATCAGTTTGGTATCGAGTGAGAGTGGGATATTTATGTTATGAAACAAGCACTTATATCAATAGCGTAACAAATTGTTTCCGCGATTCTATAGTTAACACTCTCATTGTGTTTGATTAAATTTCCTCTAATCGTTGATCTTTCAATATTACGTCATATGTCCTTTTCCGGTGTCAAACAATTTAAGACTTTTTGTAAGCTCCAAAATGTAATAACATTTGACAAAAAGAAGATTGTCAGGTGAAAAGTGCTAGTTTTTATATAATGGACGAAACCACATATGTCCGGTGCCATGGGTGAATGGACATCGTTGTAACCTTTGAAAGTCATCAATGATCTAACGAATAGCCAATGGTAATGCTGTGATATCTAAGTTCAAGTATAACTTATATTTCAGTGATATTGTTGGCTGTTGTTACCTAATTTAAAGATAATTATATATCTATTTTATGTTACTATGAAACCTGTGTTGCTTTTATTCAGGAAAATTAAGTTTAAAAAAAAACACATTACAAACCAGAAGCACCTTATTAAGGTTTTACTACCCTCAGTATCAAAGGTGTAGTTCTTGTGTAAAACACAATAATTTTTTTAAACAAAACACTAAAACTTTAAAATCAATAAAATGAAATTATTATATAAGATAATCTGATTTAATTTTCTCTATTTAATAAATCTGTGAATGATGTAAGGATTTAAAAATCTGTTTATATATGTAGATTTATTTAGATATAGCTGATGTATATCAGTTAAAAAGAAATGCATTTTAACAGTTGAAAAAAAAAAAAAATAGAGGCTGTTTGTCAATTAATGTTTAGACTGGTCGAATATTGTTTAGACCTTGCTATGAATAACAAGGAAGCTAAATTCATTCAAGTATGGACAATACAATATGGCAACTAATTACATAACAATTAATTATAATATAATTATGTCATTACGAAATTATCACAATTTGGAAGATTAATCCTTCTTCTTTCTTTTGGTACCTCATTTATAAAATTTAAAGAAAGATGAGTGGAATTACATCAGTTTAAAGATGTCTGGATGAAAAATCTTTGTATTGTGCTACCTTAAGTAAAGCATTTACAACCAAAATTTGTATTGCATACAAATCCGACATTTTCTTGGACACATGTTTTGTCAGAATTGAATGTGTTTGGTACTATTGCAGGTATAAAAGGTGAACAAAATGAAAAATGAAAAAGCATCTGCTTACCTGTGTACTATTATCAGTTTACACCTGGACACGTCAACGTTTACCTTGGTTACAATATAAAATATCACGTGACACCGTGAAATTTAGAAAAAAGTATAAATAAAAGCGCGATTTTTAGAATTAGTTTAACATGATGCCTTTCACTAAAAAGCAAAATTAGTTTTTAGTAGTTCATGTATCGTAAATTCATCCATTTTAAATACACAATTTAAGTAAACAAACCCTGTTTGTATAGTATTTAAAAATTGTTCAGAATTCTGCGCCCTCACTGCTATTTAACTTCGTAGTTTATTTAGCATTTTAAACTTTTTGATTCGAGCATTTCGGATGAGTCTTTTGTAGTCAATATGGTCAAAACACGCGTCTAGTGTATAAAATGTAAATTTTGGGCATCTATGGTGACTTTATTAGTTCAGGGTAATCAGATGCGTCGACAGGCAGCTAGTATTTGTATTCACATAAAGGATACGATAAAACAAAGTAAAACAAGTTTACCAGTTTTACTTGTCGTACAAGTGAGAGGTTTGGCATGTTTAGCGCTATAAAACCTGGTTCAATACACCGTTTTCTACATTTGAGAATGCCAGTTCGAAGTCAGGAATATAACAGTTGTTGTCCATTCGTTTTTGATGCGTTTTGTTATTTGATTTTGCCATGTGGTTATGGACTTTCCGAATTGATTTTCCTCTAAGTTCAGTATTTTTATGATTTTACTTGTTAGTATCCATTCGTTTGATGAAGGCTGTACCTTGACCTATAATGGTTTACTTTTATAAATTGTTGCTTTGATGGAGAGTTGTCTTATTGGCACTCATACCACTTCTTCCTATATCTATGAGCTTTAAAATTTGTAAGAAATAATTGATGTAAGCTATACTTTATTGTAGTTTTAACATGGTTAGGCATTATATTCGTGATTATTTTTGCCCGAGCGATAGTGTTAAAACTACAATAAAGTATAGCTTGCATCAATTATTTCGATTCTGATTTGAACAATTAAAGTAATTTCTATGTCCGATTTGTATAAGTTTAGGCTTTTCCAATGAACCCCCTTTTTTGTTTGTAAAAAAGCAAACGACTGGCAATGTGGTTTTAAAGAGGGAGGAGTCTTGAACAGCCAACATGACCGGTTGTCGTATCTAGGTAAAAATGTCAATTTCTAATTGCAACGTAATACAGTCATAATAAATGATTTAGTGACAACATGTGCATCATTTAAGGGTTTAATAGTGTTTTAAGTTAATGAAATTTATGAAATGCATGCCAATTTGATAAAATTCATTACTCTGCTGTAGTCAATATACGCATGTGTAATTTTATTGGATTTAGAACATGTGTTTATTCACAAAGCGAAAGAAGCACGTCATGTTAGAATATTTGATTAGGTTCTTCCGTCGTGGTTTATATTCGGAGTTCTGTATTTTTGTTGAGTTACCTTTTTTTTAAATATTGTTGATGGTATTGAAACAAATGCTGGTTCACTGATAGCAAAAACATTACCATGTTCAATATCAGAAAATAACCTCCCGAAAAATCAGTTTCAATATGTTAATATACAATTCGTTTTTGGTAGATACATGAAATTTGTTCAATGATTTTTTGTCTGATTAACATTTTTAATCATGTTGATAGTAAAAAGTAAAATCACAAAAGTACTTAACTCAGAGGAAAATCCGATCGGAAAGCCAATAATCACATGGCAAAATCAAATGACAAAACACATAAAAAACGAATGGAAAAGAACTGTCATATTCCTGACTTGGTACAGGCATTTTCAAATGTTGAAAATGGTGGATTAAACCTGGATTTAAAGCGCTAAACCTTTCACTTTGATGACAGACTCGTCAAATTCCGTTATATTTACAATGATGCGTGAACTAAACAGACATAATAAAAAAATAGTTTAAATATGGGTAAAATGATGTGAAGTTATAAATCTAGTCAAACTTTCCGGATTTAACAAAGCGATAGATAATTCTATGAACGGTAGCGAATTGCTCATCTACTTTAAAAAAAATATTCCTGTTGTTGGAAAATGTGAATATCAAGCCTTTAGATTTAATTAAGTAGGTTTATAAATCAAATAGAATTTAACTGCATTTATTCTGACCAAACATTCCAGAGCTAAACAAATCAAAACAAATCTATTGTTATAAAGTGAAATAACACACACAAGTGCAGACATTCGGTTTGCAAATCTTACAGATCAATATCATCTGAACATAAAAGCTATTAAACTACTTTGTACAAAGCAACATTTCCGTCTTCATTACATATTAGTAATGTTCTTTTGTCTGTATCAAAGTCCACAGCTGTTGGATGATATAGGCCATCTGATTCGGTCAGTAATGTTTTACTGTATTTCCCGTCATGTTGTATAACTGTTAGATTATTGGAATTATAACCTACAACGTACACATTTTGGTAAGAGTCTACTGTCATATCATGAGGAAGTTCTATCAAATCACATTCGACTTTCCACAATTGTTCTCCATTCAAACGACAACAGTGAACTTGATTCGTGCTGTTATCTGCGTAAAATATCTTGTCTCTGCTCGTTTTGATGCAAGCTAGACCATAAGCTGCTTTTTTTTTAATGTTTTCAGTTGTCTACCTGATAGATCCATGACCTGTATATCATTTTCATATACTACGTAAAGTTTCCCATCCCCGTGTGATACCTCAAAGCAACTATTTGTAAACTGATGTTCTTTTCTACATTAAAAGTATTGTTATTCATTACTTCAAGGTAAAACGCGTCCCAGTACGTCACAACAATACGATTAAGATCTATCATGGCAATATCATACGGTTTTCCGGATACTAAAATGTCTCGGATATGCTCACCAGTATCACGGTACACTTTTAAATGGTTCTCTTTCGTTCCATTCGCCATCAATAAATGACCGTTAGGTAATATGGCACAAACATTAATTTTCATGCCTTTTGTTTTCTTTATTTGAAATGTTTTGGAAAGGTTAAGCTTAATATGAGATACGTTATTTGGTTTTGAGGCATTGATCATAATCTGAGATTGATCGATTTTTTGTTCTCTTAACTCTAACATGGTAGCGCATTCAGAGACATTTATTTTTCCAAACTCTTCAGCTTCGTTTAATTTTTCTATAAGGGTATGAAAAGCTACTTTCAATTTATAATCTTTTGCTGAACAAAATTCACTCTTTATGGATTTTATCTCGCTTTCGATCCGGTTATTCATCTGAAGCGTTCCAAGAAATACTTGTATGTCAGAAGAAAATTGTTTCATATGTATGGTTTGTTCTTTTAGTTCGGTAAGCAATTCTTCTTTTGATTTTAGCTTCTGAACGATTTCCATATATTTTGATATACACTTTTGAGTTGTTGATTTTAGTTCCTGCAAACATTTATCCTGTAGCCTGTCTAGGTGGTGATTTATATTCATTCTCGTTTCAAGAATCATGGTTTTGACAGCAATTTCTTGGTTTTCGATCAAATTTGGTGCGGATTCACGATTCTTTATGCATTGTTTCAAGTTGGACAGAGTTCCGTCAATACTCTCTTCAAGATCAGATAATGCAATTGACTGTCTTGAATTTGCAGAGTTAACACTAATTGGTATAACAGCAGTACATGTCTTGTGTTTTGATGGGACACAAACGACACAGAGGACTTCGTCGTGACTTTTACAGAACCATTCTAGGTTTTCCCCATGGTGCTCACAGACCTGAGAGATGGAAACATTTTCTATCTTGCGGTAATCTTCAATTGAAATAACCTTATGGTTTCTTGATGTTTTACTTTTTCTATGAACGTTTTCACAATCATCACATATTCCTTCTTCACAGTTAGTACACCACTTCCCTGCATCCTTTGTGACATCATCAAACAGACATGGACCACATGGGATATTTTTTTCTGAGGTCATTCGAAAACCTGAAAGAAATGAATTTAAATACTTATAATATTCAGTATCAATATGTTTGTTGTTGTGCGTCGACCATTCCCAATTGTTTTAGCATCCGATTTTGTTGATAATTGGTTGGTAAAGTAATCTACAAATTTCTAAAATTTTATCAAATGCACTGTTTAAATAGTTTAGGAAATTTTGTTAATGGCGGATATTTGTTTACCCATTTAACAACCCACTGATTAATTAAGCAGACTAAAAGTCACAAAAAGCTTAAACTAGTATCCCATCGTCCCTTGGTCAGTAAAGAATAAAATTTAGAAATTGTAGAAATATATTTAAGGAATGACTGTAATATTTTTTTCTGTCTATGAAAAATAACATAAAAAATGTGGTGCACACTGAATAACGCGCGCAGCGGGTTATTTAACAGTGTGCACCCCATTTTTTTAATGTTATTTCGAATAGACAGAAAAAATATTACAGTCATTTCTTATAATTTAATTCTAAATTCCAGGTTAAAACCATGAAAAAACGTTTACGACGTCACGGTCACATGACTAAATTATGTCTATGGGCTCATAACAAAATAACGTCAGCCAATCAGAAGACGCGTTACATCCAAAATTAAATTATTCTATGATAGAGCTGATTCATCTGGTCTACTAATTTTAATTTTATTTATTGCAGAGACATTTTAATATACTTATAATTAAATCTAAAAGCGAGGGTGAAAAAATATTTAAGAGGAAGCATATTCCTGTATACATTGTAATTATTCATTTATTTCGTAATTACTTTGCTACACATACAGTCATTTTAGACCTTGTTTTGAACTAATAAAAACTGATGTTTTACTCTATGTTGATCCACCATTTTCTACATTTAAAAATGCCTGTACCAAGTCAGGAATATGACAGTTCTTGTCCATTCGTTTTTGATGCGTTTTGTAATTTGAAAAAAAATAATATCACAAAAATACTGAACTTAGAGGAAAATCAATTCGGAAAGTCCATAATCTCATGACAAAATCAAATAACATAACGCATCAAAAACGAATGGACAAGAACTGTCATATTCCTGACTTGGTACAGGCATTTTCAAATGTAGAAAATGGTGGATTAAACCTGATTCTATAGCGCTAACCCTCTTACTTTAATGACAGTCTTATCAAATTCCGTTATATTTACATTGATGCGTTAAATAAACAATAAAATAGTCAAAATATGGGCACATCAGTCATCATCGTATAACAATTTTAAAAGGAACAATTTAACAGAACACAAAAACATCTACCATCTACGAATACATTGATTGATTTGAGTGTCTGAAGTCAGAATTTTTTTATACGTCACATAAATTTGTCGTTCAATGTGCATACAAACAATTTTAAAATTTACATTGGCAATGTTAGCATACAGGGTTAAAAAATCAAAAGTATGTAAGAATAAATTTCAGAAATAGACCGAGATTTAAACTAGTCCAAACTTTATATAGAGAATTTATAAGAATCCAAAAATAGTTGATTCCACTACGCGATTGAATGATTTTGACGTTTGTGGTTCAACGTATATAGTAATTCATAATAGAAATATATCATAATGACATATAATAGAACAATATCATAATGACATATAATAGAACAATATCATAATGACATATAATAGAACAATATCATACTGACGGGATCTTTTAACGTACAGAGTCACGTTATAAGAACAATAGTCGCATACAAAAAAAAAACACTAAAAAATGAAAGCCAATACAAACACATTGACGAGATGTATAAGTACCGAGCCACGTCAAACGAATATCACATACAACCATTCAACAGTAAAAGTAATATTAATAATAGAACAAAGATAAATGGAAGAACAATAAAACACGTTGTTAAGATGATAAACAACATCAGTACGCAGAATCTATACATCAAGACCATCGAGTATTATTTGAGAAGTTGACACGTAATATTTATCAACAAGGTCTTGGTACCTTCCGATGAACTTTTTTAGACATTCTTTGACATACCCCTGGTTCATCAACTTTCTACTCAGACACTGGTGACGTTTTACAAAGTCTGAGTAGGAGCTGCAAGCTCTTGAATATCGAATAAGTTGGGAAATATATATCCCATATGCAGGTGAAGTTGGTATATTGCTACTAAGGTGGGGGAAATTTATAATTTCAAAACTAAAATCGTCTAGTTTGTCATAAATTCTGGTACTGAGATGACTGTGTAAGTCAAATTCGAGATATAAGTCTAAAAATGAGGCGGAGGAAGCCGTGTCTGTTGTTTCTTTAATCTCTAGTTCTGGGGGATATATTAATGGAACCCAATCAGAAAAGTTCGGATTGTTTATGGAAAGAACATCATCAATATACGATATATCTGAAAGTGAAATTAAATAATCTAGCTTCTTTGATCTTCTTGTTTTTGACAAGTGTCTGGAGGAACTCCGATTCATATGAAAATAAGAAGAGGTCGGCGAGAAGAGGCGCACAGTTTGTTCCCATAGGAATGCCGACAATTTGTTGGAAAAGTCTACCTCCAAACTCAACAAATATGTTGTCGATAAGAAAATCCAGCATACTGACCACTTGTTCTTCTGTGTAGCATGTTTTACCTTTTTGTTTGTCACTATTAACGAAATATGCCTTATGAAATCCCAAAGTAATAAATTCATAGCGTATGCTACCATTTTTATGTTGAGAGGCATTGTGGATTATTTATTTTAGGCGATTTTTCAATTTCACATGGGGAATGGGGGTATACAGGGTTGAAAAATCAAAAGTTTTGATGGAAAAGACCGAGATTTAAAATTGTCTAGAAGTTCTTTAGAATTTTTAAGAATCCACATATGGTTAATACCAATACGCGAGTAAACAGTTTCACAGTATTTCCGAAGACCCTCTTTCACTGCGGACAGAATTCTAGTCAATCTAATGGACAATTCTTTAGTGGAACATGAAGATGAGCAAGCAATATACCGTTGTTTGTACGGAATATTATAAAGCTTTGGTATCCAATACGAACAAGGTAAGTCCTCCGATTTGGTGTTCAATGTAATGTTTATTGAAGCCCTAAGGACTTATTATTTGCTAAAATCTCATCCTTGTCAAATAATTTGATTTTGCCATGTGATTATGGACTTTCCGTATTGATTTTCCTCTAAGTTCAGTATTTTTGTGATTTTACTTTTTTCTTCAGTCTACTGATCGATATCTTGTTCTCAACCAACCCTTATTGTATTTTGTCAGATGTAAGTCAAGATATGAGGCAGACTTTTTTGTAATTGCTGTACCCATTATTTCAAGTTTGATGTGATATCAACATTTCAACATTGTCAAAAATTGTAATCTTCATAGCAGATAGTGATTAAGGAAGAATGCTTTTTTATACTTCATGGAGAGGTCCTGTATGTAGTCTCATATTAGCTGGCTGATTGATTTTGAAAAACATGTCGGACTCCTCAAAACGTAACAAATTAGAGGTCAATCAGAAAATGGATCATGTCAATTTGAATCTAAGTGAATTATTTTTTTGCAAAGTAAGCTGTAACCCCCCCCCCCCCTTTTCTCTTCATCTTTAGACAAGATACTTGCATCTGCGTCTGCGTTGGACATTATTTTTATGAATTGAAGCAGGACCGTTTCCTTCATTTTAACTATTAGTTCGGAGTGGTGAATAGTTGTATAAAGGACAGAAAAATCACTTGTATTATTACTATTTATAGAGGAAGAAGTTTGAGTTGCCTTTAGTCTACCAAATCGTTGGAGTTTTTTTAATAATCACATCTGATCCATGTTTCCCTAAAATAAAGATAGTTTTACAATAACTTTGAATTACAGCTTTGACAAATTATTAAAAGTGATGTTTATAATCAGGAACGAGGTTGAGTGGGCACTTGGAAGTCCCAACAACATAACGTTGTTTGTATTGACACTTCTGTGATGTAGACATCGATTACAGTGAAGGAAAGTGCCGATCTTCGATTGACCTTCAAAATTGAACATAAAATAGATCTATGATTCTTCCTTGGTCAGTGTTGTTGGGATATATGTTGAGTTTGTCAGTACATTCTCAATAAAAAGTACCGTTTTTAAAGCAGTCATTTTAATCGGATTTACACACTTTATCTGAGAAGACAACAAGATATTTGTCAAAGAGGAATATCAGTATCTTGGTTCTATGACGAGCTATGTTGCATTTGTATTTAAAGACCTCCTTTTTAAAATTTTAATCTCCATTAACGACAACATAGCCGTAGCCCTTTTGAAAAAGTATCTTGACTTAAAACATTAATTTTGTTCAAGTACCTGTTGTGATTCTAATTGTTAAATTCATGCTCATAATATTTCGAGACTTTTGAAAACACATTTCACAGAAAAAGTGTTGATAATTGTGATCAACTACATGTAATAACATGTCTAGTCAGATTATGTATGAATGGGGAACTAGTACTGTTGCATATAGAATTATAAGACATCAGAAACCATGTTAGAGTGGAACAATTGGACAAAAAGGGAACTTTTGCATGGACTGTTACATCCTTTGTAATACTAGTATTATGTAAAGACCCATGCACACTAGCATTTTTTTAATCGATCTAAATTAAACCAGTTATCGTGCATATAATCTTTAATCCTAAAAATGACATCGGTCTAATCTGAACCACTACAGTCACACAACAACAGAACAAGTAAACATGTAATTGGTTTGTCCTTATAACCCACGAAGAGAATTTCCTCATAGATACCAGGATTAAATTTTGAAAATGTAAGCGTTATTCATCATTAGAAATATTTAAGCAAAGTCATGATACATGAGCTTAAAAAGATAATTGATAATATCCTTCTTTCACTTAAATTAGTTTAGATGTTAATACTACTGTTTGTACAGTTTTAGTTAATTTTTCGCCTTTTTGCAAGTTATCCATTTTGAAATAATTTGGCGTGTTTTCTTATCGCCACACATGAGCACAAAGTCTATTTTTTGTTTAATCGTACTTGTGTATATCAATCTCTGCATTCACATTTAGAGTTGAATCGGTTTATTTTAAGTTGACTCAAATCAACTACCCTCATTTGTTGCATTATTGTACAACGTTTCAATATCGATTAAATATTGAATTCATATCGATCTAATGTAAACAGATTTAAATGTTTAATCGTAAACAAGGTATTTTTTCTCATTTAATTGCTAACCAAGACGAATTAGTCTACCTTAATAATACATGAAATTAATAATGGAAATGGTGAATGTGTCAAAGAGACAATCAGACCATATAGCAGACAACCTATATTATATTCTGTTTTTCAACCATGTAACATTTTTCTGTTCATTGTTATTTATATTGATTTTACCATATGTAGAAAATATGTATATTCAAAGAGAAGGTTTTGATGAAGTCATCTTTTTCACTAAAATTCAATTATAGTTTTAACCCTGTCAAAATAACATACTTTTTTTAGAATAAGATTAAAAAACAAATTGTCAGTTTATATCGATATGCCGTTTACATGGTTAATGGCAGTAGAAAATGTGTAACACGCGGACATATATTGCATGCCACAAGCGCACGTAAATAACAAAATCGAACACAATGAATGAAAAGTTCAACTCATCGGTGACGTAAATCATTCTACCTCATATCTATTAATTTAGTTGCTAAATGAAGCAAACGCTAAATTTATCGGACAAGGAAGTAAGATTAATCATGAAACCTTTTGCTACTTCTTTCCTTTTTCAATAACAAAGAGTTTAAAGTAAAATAATATTTGTTGATCTGTTATTAGAGGACAAAACAGTCAGAATAGTTTTATTCGATAAACTTTACCTGTTGTATGATATCAGCTATTTCGTTTAATTGTCAAGACAAAGACATATCTTCCTATTGTTGATCATTGTCAAAACATAATTTGTAGTCATAGGTACAATGCTTCAATATGATTAAGAATTTAACGCGCGATAATTCAAATTGAAAAAATGGTGTCGATTTGATTCGAAAGATCGGATAGTTTGGTAATGACATAATCGCTTATTCACGATATAGAATCACAGTTATGAAAATGTATGCTCTTTCGTGATGACAAGATAACATACTTATGAATCATTTGACATCGGTTTTAAACTTTTACCTTAAATAATTCATCCTTTATTAGCTCACTTGGTCCGTCGTCGTAAACTTTTTCAAACATATTCTCCTCTAAAACTACTAGTCATAATTTAACCAAACTTGGCTTCAATTCTCATTAGGGCATCTAGTTTACAAAATGTGTCCGATGACACGGCCACTCATCCAAGATTGCCGCCATGGCTAAAAATAGAAAATAGGGGCAAAATGTGGATTTTGGTTTATAAATCTGAAACCAAAGCATTTAGAGCAAATCTGACATGGAGGTTAAATTGCTCATCAAGTCAACATATATCTGCCCTGAACTTATCAGATGGATCGGATAACCAGTTGTTGGGTTGTTGTCCCTGAATTGGTGATTTTAAGGAAATTTTGCCATTTTTGGTTATTATCTTTAATATTATTATAGATAGAGATCAACTATAAACAGCAATAATGTTCAGCACAGATCTACAAGTAGGTCAACATGACAAAAATGATCAGTTGACCCCTGAAGGAGTTAATGCCCTTTATAGTGATTTTTACTAACTTTTCGTAAAGATATTTAATCTTTTACAAAATCTTCTCCTCTAAAACTACTGGGTCAAATTCAACCAGACTTGTCTACAACATTATTGGGGAAACGTTTTTTTTTAAAATGTGTGCGGTGACCCGACCAACCAACCAAGATGGCCACCATGGCTAAAAATAGAACATAGGGGTAAAATGTAGGTTTTGCTTATAACACCGAAACCGAAGCTTTAAGAGTAAATCTGACTTTGGTTCAATTGATTTCAAGTCAGGATCCATCTGCCCTGAAATTTTCAGATGAACCAGACAATCGGTTGTTGGATTGCTGCCCCTGAATTTGTAATTTTTATGAAAATTTTGCAGTTTTTCGTTATTATCTTGAATATTATTATAGATTGAAAAAAACTATAAACAGCAATAGTGTTCAGGAAAGAAAGATTAACAAAAAAGTCAACATGACCGAATTGGTCATTTGACCCCTTAAGAAGTCATTGCCCTTTATAGTCAATTTTTGACAATTTTCATGAATTTTGTTATTTCTTGTACATTTTTACGAAATAATTTCCTCTGTAACTAATGGGCTAGTTCATGTTGAATAGAGATAATTGTAAGTAGCAAGAATATTCGGTAAAGTAAGATCTACAAACACATCACCATCAACAAATATAAAAAAAGAAGATGTGGTATGATTGCCAATGAGACAACTATCCACAAAAGACCAAAATGACACAGACATTAACAACTATAGGTCATCGTACGGCCTTCAACAATGAGCAAATCCCATACCACATAGTTAGCTATGAACGACCCCGATAAGACAATGTAAAACTATTCAAACGAGAAAACTAACGGCCTTATTTATGTAAAAAAAAATGAACGAAAAACAAATATGTAACACATAAACAAACGACAACCACTGAATAACATGCTCCTGACTTGGGACAGGTACAAACATAAACAATGTGGCAGGGTTAAACATGTTAGCGGAATTCCAACCCTCCCCATAACCTAGGACAGTGGTATAACAGTACAACATAAGAACGAACTATAAAAATCAGTTAAAAAAGGCTAAACTCATCAGATAGACAAAAAATACAAGTGGACGTGACCGGGTACTTATACATCCCGACAAAAAAAAAGACACAATAAACAGATCTGAGAGTACTCGCAGTTATCGGACAGCTAGTTCAAAGCCACTAACAACTAATAAAAAAGCATGCCTCTTAGACTAAATAATCAATCCGTACACATCCAACATACAATGGATTTAGTGTAAAGACGTCATAAACAGCCAGAGAAGAACATGACCTTGTGCAATGCCAAGTTACAGGTATCGACAGATTGAATTGTAGATCCATGAAAATGTATATGTATATAACATACTAGTAATAATTAGTTAGCTTTTAATCTACTGATAACAAAATCAATATTTATACCAATAAAAACAATATTCAATGATCTTATTACAGTGTTGAATAGGTAACCTTTTAGAATAAGTTTATTTAAAGGAGCAACAAGTTTACATGGATTATTTCTAAATTTTCGGGCACGGTTTACAACATTTCCGTAAAAATGAGGATGTGCTATCCCGTTTGAAATAAGTTTTCTACAGGTACAACCAAACTTCAAAATCAAATCTTTATATCTTTAAAGCACAATTTTACCATGAATCCATCTGTGTCCTTGTTTAATACGCACATATACCAAGGTGAGCGACACAGGCTCCTTAGTGCCTCTAGTTTTTATTATCAACTTTGTGTTTACATAGTCTCACAGATCAAGTTTATTCGTTTATTATGTGTCTCTTTGTGTCACTTCTTTCTTTTGATTGAGTTAAGTCATTCCAATTTATATTTTATAGTGTGTCTTTCTATTTTGTGATGTTATACTACTGTTTCAGAAAAGGGAAGGTTTGGCACCATTAAAACATTTAATCCCGCTGCAATTGTTTGCACATATCCTAAGTCAGGAATCTGATGTTCAGTGGTTATCGTTTGTTTATGTGGCTCAAAAGTGTTTCTCGTTTCTGTTCTTTTTATATAGTTTACACCGTTGTTTTTCCAATTTGAATGGCTTTACATTAGTAATTTTGAGGCCCGTTAGAGCTTGCTGTTCGGTGTGAGCCTATGCTCTATCTTGAAGAACATACCTTGACCAATAATGGTATTATATTTATAAATTGTGACTTTGATGGAGAGTTACCATTGGCAATTATACCACAGCTTCCTATGTCTAATAAAGAAATGATTTTCCTTATTTATCAGACAATCGATTCGTCATTTTCGAAAATACAATTCCTCATTATTATTTGTTTATCTAAATTAAAAAGAACAATCCGCTCGGAAACAATTTCACAAGAATTATAGTAAATCATATAATTTTTCGCTGTATTAAAAAACCCATTGGTGACCTTCTGCTGTCGTCTGTTCTATGGCTGGGTTGTTGTCTCCTTGACACATTCCCCATTTCCATTCTCTATTTTAATTAGGTAGGTCACATTCGTGTTGAAAAAGGAAGTGGGTTGTAGTTACAACATAAGAAACATATCCGATACTATCTGTGAAACGGTTATTACTTAACGATCAACCAACTCGTGATGGCGCCCATAACGAAGGGATGATTTCAAATTTAACATTGGCGCCTTTTGGTTTAATAGCTTCCTTGTCAGCGGTAACCCTCTCTCATGAAAATCATGATAAGAAATACAAGCCGGGAATATTATTAAATATATACTCCGTAAAAGGCTCGACGCAATGAGTACAAATAAGCAACCGTAGAATAAACATATTTAGTACGATGAAAGAGCATTCCTGCACTTGTTTGCCTAAACTTTATATTGCATGCTGGTGATAAAACACTATTACCAATGTTTTTCATCGGATTGGGCGGAGCTTATGTTTCAATTTGCACAAGGACGGCCTGTTCGAAGACGTGTGTGATAAGGATGTTTGTTTTTATAATAATCATGTGTATGATGGAACTAAAAATTAATTATTTAAGATTATATCACATGTATGAGCTAAAAGTATCGGCTTTTGTATTATTATGTTGAAAACCTTTCAACGTGATTGATAAAAGGAAAACATAAAAATAAGATATTGAGACCCAATTGTTCCTTCCTTAATTTTGAAAAATTATATTTGGAACTTATCTCCGTGCATCCTTTACACAAAAGCAATCAGACTAAAGGCAGTTGCGGATCTAGAAATTTTCATTAAGTGGATGCATTGATTGCTTAGCTTAAGAGGGTGTCCGCTCTACATGCATTGATGGTACCCTAAATAATCAACCAAAATGTTCCCCAAAAAGTAAGGAGCAAACTAAATCCCCCACTGAAGTGAAAATAAAATGTATATTCAAAAGTTATAGAATAACGACATATGCTTATTTTACAACTGCTGTCGTGGAAATTATACTTTCATATCCACATATTTCAAAATGTGACAATTTGTATATGTTTTAAACTCCGCTTTACAGAACAATTGTTTTTTAGGGACAAGCTGAGATCCACCTTTATGTGTGGGATTTTCTCGCTGTGTTGAAGATGCTTTGGTGGTCTTCTGTTGATTTTGCTCTAAGATCGGGTTGTTTTCTCTTTGACACATACCTCATTTTCATTTTCAATTTTATATACCATATTGACAGGAACATTTTAAAAACTCATAGATAGAAAATAAACTAATATTGTTAAAAAGAAAAGGAAAACCCAGACAAATGCTAGTAAAATAGTTGCAACAAAGAACGCTAACCCAACCAAACACTGTGAGTGAACTCAGGTGCTCCAAAAAAGGTGAGCAGATTCAGCTCCACATGTGGCACCTGTGACGTTCCTCATGTTGTTACAAACCAGGCAAATAGTATAATACACTAGCAAACACAATTTCTGAAGCTATGATTTAATACAAATTTTCAATTGAAAACATTTTCTCTTTAGTTTTTGATATTCCTTTAGATATTATTTGCATCTCACTTTTCAATTGATTTCAAGTCAGGATCCATCTGCCCTGAAATTTTCAGATGAACCAGACAATCGGTTGTTGGATTGCTGCCCCTGAATTTGTAATTTTTATGAAAATTTTGCAGTTTTTCGTTATTATCTTGAATATTATTATAGATTGAAAAAAACTATAAACAGCAATAGTGTTCAGGAAAGAAAGATTAACAAAAAAGTCAACATGACCGAATTGGTCATTTGACCCCTTAAGAAGTCATTGCCCTTTATAGTCAATTTTTGACAATTTTCATGAATTTTGTTATTTCTTGTACATTTTTACGAAATAATTTCCTCTGTAACTAATGGGCTAGTTCATGTTGAATAGAGATAATTGTAAGTAGCAAGAATATTCGGTAAAGTAAGATCTACAAACACATCACCATCAACAAATATAAAAAAAGAAGATGTGGTATGATTGCCAATGAGACAACTATCCACAAAAGACCAAAATGACACAGACATTAACAACTATAGGTCATCGTACGGCCTTCAACAATGAGCAAATCCCATACCACATAGTTAGCTATGAACGACCCCGATAAGACAATGTAAAACTATTCAAACGAGAAAACTAACGGCCTTATTTATGTAAAAAAAAATGAACGAAAAACAAATATGTAACACATAAACAAACGACAACCACTGAATAACATGCTCCTGACTTGGGACAGGTACAAACATAAACAATGTGGCAGGGTTAAACATGTTAGCGGAATTCCAACCCTCCCCATAACCTAGGACAGTGGTATAACAGTACAACATAAGAACGAACTATAAAAATCAGTTAAAAAAGGCTAAACTCATCAGATAGACAAAAAATACAAGTGGACGTGACCGGGTACTTATACATCCCGACAAAAAAAAAGACACAATAAACAGATCTGAGAGTACTCGCAGTTATCGGACAGCTAGTTCAAAGCCACTAACAACTAATAAAAAAGCATGCCTCTTAGACTAAATAATCAATCCGTACACATCCAACATACAATGGATTTAGTGTAAAGACGTCATAAACAGCCAGAGAAGAACATGACCTTGTGCAATGCCAAGTTACAGGTATCGACAGATTGAATTGTAGATCCATGAAAATGTATATGTATATAACATACTAGTAATAATTAGTTAGCTTTTAATCTACTGATAACAAAATCAATATTTATACCAATAAAAACAATATTCAATGATCTTATTACAGTGTTGAATAGGTAACCTTTTAGAATAAGTTTATTTAAAGGAGCAACAAGTTTACATGGATTATTTCTAAATTTTCGGGCACGGTTTACAACATTTCCGTAAAAATGAGGATGTGCTATCCCGTTTGAAATAAGTTTTCTACAGGTACAACCAAACTTCAAAATCAAATCTTTATATCTTTAAAGCACAATTTTACCATGAATCCATCTGTGTCCTTGTTTAATACGCACATATACCAAGGTGAGCGACACAGGCTCCTTAGTGCCTCTAGTTTTTATTATCAACTTTGTGTTTACATAGTCTCACAGATCAAGTTTATTCGTTTATTATGTGTCTCTTTGTGTCACTTCTTTCTTTTGATTGAGTTAAGTCATTCCAATTTATATTTTATAGTGTGTCTTTCTATTTTGTGATGTTATACTACTGTTTCAGAAAAGGGAAGGTTTGGCACCATTAAAACATTTAATCCCGCTGCAATTGTTTGCACATATCCTAAGTCAGGAATCTGATGTTCAGTGGTTACCGTTTGTTTATGTGGCTCAAAAGTGTTTCTCGTTTCTGTTCTTTTTATATAGTTTACACCGTTGTTTTTCCAATTTGAATGGCTTTACATTAGTAATTTTGAGGCCCGTTAGAGCTTGCTGTTCGGTGTGAGCCTATGCTCTATCTTGAAGAACATACCTTGACCAATAATGGTATTATATTTATAAATTGTGACTTTGATGGAGAGTTACCATTGGCAATTATACCACAGCTTCCTATGTCTAATAAAGAAATGATTTTCCTTATTTATCAGACAATCGATTCGTCATTTTCGAAAATACAATTCCTCATTATTATTTGTTTATCTAAATTAAAAAGAACAATCCGCTCGGAAACAATTTCACAAGAATTATAGTAAATCATATAATTTTTCGCTGTATTAAAAAACCCATTGGTGACCTTCTGCTGTCGTCTGTTCTATGGCTGGGTTGTTGTCTCCTTGACACATTCCCCATTTCCATTCTCTATTTTAATTAGGTAGGTCACATTCGTGTTGAAAAAGGAAGTGGGTTGTAGTTACAACATAAGAAACATATCCGATACTATCTGTGAAACGGTTATTACTTAACGATCAACCAACTCGTGATGGCGCCCATAACGAAGGGATGATTTCAAATTTAACATTGGCGCCTTTTGGTTTAATAGCTTCCTTGTCAGCGGTAACCCTCTCTCATGAAAATCATGATAAGAAATACAAGCCGGGAATATTATTAAATATATACTCCGTAAAAGGCTCGACGCAATGAGTACAAATAAGCAACCGTAGAATAAACATATTTAGTACGATGAAAGAGCATTCCTGCACTTGTTTGCCTAAACTTTATATTGCATGCTGGTGATAAAACACTATTACCAATGTTTTTCATCGGATTGGGCGGAGCTTATGTTTCAATTTGCACAAGGACGGCCTGTTCGAAGACGTGTGTGATAAGGATGTTTGTTTTTATAATAATCATGTGTATGATGGAACTAAAAATTAATTATTTAAGATTATATCACATGTATGAGCTAAAAGTATCGGCTTTTGTATTATTATGTTGAAAACCTTTCAACGTGATTGATAAAAGGAAAACATAAAAATAAGATATTGAGACCCAATTGTTCCTTCCTTAATTTTGAAAAATTATATTTGGAACTTATCTCCGTGCATCCTTTACACAAAAGCAATCAGACTAAAGGCAGTTGCGGATCTAGAAATTTTCATTAAGTGGATGCATTGATTGCTTAGCTTAAGAGGGTGTCCGCTCTACATGCATTGATGGTACCCTAAATAATCAACCAAAATGTTCCCCAAAAAGTAAGGAGCAAACTAAATCCCCCACTGAAGTGAAAATAAAATGTATATTCAAAAGTTATAGAATAACGACATATGCTTATTTTACAACTGCTGTCGTGGAAATTATACTTTCATATCCACATATTTCAAAATGTGACAATTTGTATATGTTTTAAACTCCGCTTTACAGAACAATTGTTTTTTAGGGACAAGCTGAGATCCACCTTTATGTGTGGGATTTTCTCGCTGTGTTGAAGATGCTTTGGTGGTCTTCTGTTGATTTTGCTCTAAGATCGGGTTGTTTTCTCTTTGACACATACCTCATTTTCATTTTCAATTTTATATACCATATTGACAGGAACATTTTAAAAACTCATAGATAGAAAATAAACTAATATTGTTAAAAAGAAAAGGAAAACCCAGACAAATGCTAGTAAAATAGTTGCAACAAAGAACGCTAACCCAACCAAACACTGTGAGTGAACTCAGGTGCTCCAAAAAAGGTGAGCAGATTCAGCTCCACATGTGGCACCTGTGACGTTCCTCATGTTGTTACAAACCAGGCAAATAGTATAATACACTAGCAAACACAATTTCTGAAGCTATGATTTAATACAAATTTTCAATTGAAAACATTTTCTCTTTAGTTTTTGATATTCCTTTAGATATTATTTGCATCTCACTTTTCAATTGATTTCAAGTCAGGATCCATCTGCCCTGAAATTTTCAGATGAACCAGACAATCGGTTGTTGGATTGCTGCCCCTGAATTTGTAATTTTTATGAAAATTTTGCAGTTTTTCGTTATTATCTTGAATATTATTATAGATTGAAAAAAACTATAAACAGCAATAGTGTTCAGGAAAGAAAGATTAACAAAAAAGTCAACATGACCGAATTGGTCATTTGACCCCTTAAGAAGTCATTGCCCTTTATAGTCAATTTTTGACAATTTTCATGAATTTTGTTATTTCTTGTACATTTTTACGAAATAATTTCCTCTGTAACTAATGGGCTAGTTCATGTTGAATAGAGATAATTGTAAGTAGCAAGAATATTCGGTAAAGTAAGATCTACAAACACATCACCATCAACAAATATAAAAAAAGAAGATGTGGTATGATTGCCAATGAGACAACTATCCACAAAAGACCAAAATGACACAGACATTAACAACTATAGGTCATCGTACGGCCTTCAACAATGAGCAAATCCCATACCACATAGTTAGCTATGAACGACCCCGATAAGACAATGTAAAACTATTCAAACGAGAAAACTAACGGCCTTATTTATGTAAAAAAAAATGAACGAAAAACAAATATGTAACACATAAACAAACGACAACCACTGAATAACATGCTCCTGACTTGGGACAGGTACAAACATAAACAATGTGGCAGGGTTAAACATGTTAGCGGAATTCCAACCCTCCCCATAACCTAGGACAGTGGTATAACAGTACAACATAAGAACGAACTATAAAAATCAGTTAAAAAAGGCTAAACTCATCAGATAGACAAAAAATACAAGTGGACGTGACCGGGTACTTATACATCCCGACAAAAAAAAAGACACAATAAACAGATCTGAGAGTACTCGCAGTTATCGGACAGCTAGTTCAAAGCCACTAACAACTAATAAAAAAGCATGCCTCTTAGACTAAATAATCAATCCGTACACATCCAACATACAATGGATTTAGTGTAAAGACGTCATAAACAGCCAGAGAAGAACATGACCTTGTGCAATGCCAAGTTACAGGTATCGACAGATTGAATTGTAGATCCATGAAAATGTATATGTATATAACATACTAGTAATAATTAGTTAGCTTTTAATCTACTGATAACAAAATCAATATTTATACCAATAAAAACAATATTCAATGATCTTATTACAGTGTTGAATAGGTAACCTTTTAGAATAAGTTTATTTAAAGGAGCAACAAGTTTACATGGATTATTTCTAAATTTTCGGGCACGGTTTACAACATTTCCGTAAAAATGAGGATGTGCTATCCCGTTTGAAATAAGTTTTCTACAGGTACAACCAAACTTCAAAATCAAATCTTTATATCTTTAAAGCACAATTTTACCATGAATCCATCTGTGTCCTTGTTTAATACGCACATATACCAAGGTGAGCGACACAGGCTCCTTAGTGCCTCTAGTTTTTATTATCAACTTTGTGTTTACATAGTCTCACAGATCAAGTTTATTCGTTTATTATGTGTCTCTTTGTGTCACTTCTTTCTTTTGATTGAGTTAAGTCATTCCAATTTATATTTTATAGTGTGTCTTTCTATTTTGTGATGTTATACTACTGTTTCAGAAAAGGGAAGGTTTGGCACCATTAAAACATTTAATCCCGCTGCAATTGTTTGCACATATCCTAAGTCAGGAATCTGATGTTCAGTGGTTACCGTTTGTTTATGTGGCTCAAAAGTGTTTCTCGTTTCTGTTCTTTTTATATAGTTTACACCGTTGTTTTTCCAATTTGAATGGCTTTACATTAGTAATTTTGAGGCCCGTTAGAGCTTGCTGTTCGGTGTGAGCCTATGCTCTATCTTGAAGAACATACCTTGACCAATAATGGTATTATATTTATAAATTGTGACTTTGATGGAGAGTTACCATTGGCAATTATACCACAGCTTCCTATGTCTAATAAAGAAATGATTTTCCTTATTTATCAGACAATCGATTCGTCATTTTCGAAAATACAATTCCTCATTATTATTTGTTTATCTAAATTAAAAAGAACAATCCGCTCGGAAACAATTTCACAAGAATTATAGTAAATCATATAATTTTTCGCTGTATTAAAAAACCCATTGGTGACCTTCTGCTGTCGTCTGTTCTATGGCTGGGTTGTTGTCTCCTTGACACATTCCCCATTTCCATTCTCTATTTTAATTAGGTAGGTCACATTCGTGTTGAAAAAGGAAGTGGGTTGTAGTTACAACATAAGAAACATATCCGATACTATCTGTGAAACGGTTATTACTTAACGATCAACCAACTCGTGATGGCGCCCATAACGAAGGGATGATTTCAAATTTAACATTGGCGCCTTTTGGTTTAATAGCTTCCTTGTCAGCGGTAACCCTCTCTCATGAAAATCATGATAAGAAATACAAGCCGGGAATATTATTAAATATATACTCCGTAAAAGGCTCGACGCAATGAGTACAAATAAGCAACCGTAGAATAAACATATTTAGTACGATGAAAGAGCATTCCTGCACTTGTTTGCCTAAACTTTATATTGCATGCTGGTGATAAAACACTATTACCAATGTTTTTCATCGGATTGGGCGGAGCTTATGTTTCAATTTGCACAAGGACGGCCTGTTCGAAGACGTGTGTGATAAGGATGTTTGTTTTTATAATAATCATGTGTATGATGGAACTAAAAATTAATTATTTAAGATTATATCACATGTATGAGCTAAAAGTATCGGCTTTTGTATTATTATGTTGAAAACCTTTCAACGTGATTGATAAAAGGAAAACATAAAAATAAGATATTGAGACCCAATTGTTCCTTCCTTAATTTTGAAAAATTATATTTGGAACTTATCTCCGTGCATCCTTTACACAAAAGCAATCAGACTAAAGGCAGTTGCGGATCTAGAAATTTTCATTAAGTGGATGCATTGATTGCTTAGCTTAAGAGGGTGTCCGCTCTACATGCATTGATGGTACCCTAAATAATCAACCAAAATGTTCCCCAAAAAGTAAGGAGCAAACTAAATCCCCCACTGAAGTGAAAATAAAATGTATATTCAAAAGTTATAGAATAACGACATATGCTTATTTTACAACTGCTGTCGTGGAAATTATACTTTCATATCCACATATTTCAAAATGTGACAATTTGTATATGTTTTAAACTCCGCTTTACAGAACAATTGTTTTTTAGGGACAAGCTGAGATCCACCTTTATGTGTGGGATTTTCTCGCTGTGTTGAAGATGCTTTGGTGGTCTTCTGTTGATTTTGCTCTAAGATCGGGTTGTTTTCTCTTTGACACATACCTCATTTTCATTTTCAATTTTATATACCATATTGACAGGAACATTTTAAAAACTCATAGATAGAAAATAAACTAATATTGTTAAAAAGAAAAGGAAAACCCAGACAAATGCTAGTAAAATAGTTGCAACAAAGAACGCTAACCCAACCAAACACTGTGAGTGAACTCAGGTGCTCCAAAAAAGGTGAGCAGATTCAGCTCCACATGTGGCACCTGTGACGTTCCTCATGTTGTTACAAACCAGGCAAATAGTATAATACACTAGCAAACACAATTTCTGAAGCTATGATTTAATACAAATTTTCAATTGAAAACATTTTCTCTTTAGTTTTTGATATTCCTTTAGATATTATTTGCATCTCACTTTTCTGTTGTCTTCTGATTTTTGAATATCGCTTAGGTATTTTACTTACAATAGCGTATATTCATTGATTGAGTATGAGTGGAAATTTCAGTTCAGTTTATTGTCCCGAGGTTGCATACAATATACATAGGCATACGTGTAGTTAATATCCAGTCAGTAAGGGTTTTGTTATATAAAAAACGACAACATACAATACATGGTGGGAATAAATCAACTATCGTTATATAAAACGTAAAAACCCATTTATATACTTGCGGTCAAATAGTTTAATCTAGTTCCAATAGTTGAAATTTATTGACCAGAACGTAGTTATTCTTTCTTTTTTTTTTAAATATATGGGTTTGTGCAAACCTACTGAAGGTAAAAGCAGAAAATTTTTGTCCTGAATTTGTTTAAACGGAAAGATAAAGTATGATATTACATCTAATTTTCTGGCCCTGGTATTTACTTTTAAAAGTAGTAGAGTTGGAAAATGATGTGTTGAGACCAGATAATATCTTTTCGTTGTCAAGAGAAAACAGAATGATTGAATTTGGAAAAGAGAAAGAAAATAGATACAATATTATTGTAAACATACATAGCAGGTCATTATTATACATGTATATCTTTATACTTAGCAGGTTGCAAAAACAAATTAAAAATAAACTCTGGATGCTAGTGTTTCATAACATAAAACATGTAGAAGAGGGACGGAAGATACCACAGGGACAGTCAAACTCATGAATCGAAAATAACTGACAATGTCATGCCTGAAAATGAAAAAAAAACCAGATAACAACAGTACACATAACACAACATCGAAATTAAAGAATAAGCAAAACGAATCGCACCAAAAACTTGGGATAATATTAATGCTATGGTTCAAATGAAAAGTCCAACATATTTACATGTACACAATACATGTAAACGATTCACAAAAGATATTTTTGTGCAAATAACAATTGCTATAACATGTATAATTAAATGCATTTCTGACTCAAAACATACAAATATTACTGATTTATATTTGCTTACTAAAGGCGGTTTATAATACCTCGCTATTTTGGAACAACGCAACCTGCATAAACTAGTTTTGTTGGTGAACGCCTTAAAAGGCGTTGAACAAATCGCGTACGATAAAGCTCAATCAAGGGAACTTTTATCCGAGCTTGAAATTTCACTTTCAAATGTTACAATGCAGTTTATAAAATAGTGAATTGCAGATGATTTTTCAAATCAGTTACTATCATTTGAGCTCAAACAAATCTGTACCATATTTTCCAATATAATACCAAAAAGGATGAAGCATGTTTATAATGTCGGTTTTTATTCTTATAAATGAACATTCGCTATCGCAAGCAATTTTCTAGAACGATATAGAACGTTCATTTCTCGCAAATTAAATGTTTTAACGATTGTGTATAAAGCAACCTTTCCTTCTTCATTGCATATTAACACTATGTTTTTATCCTTACCAAAGTACACAGCTTGTGGTCTGTCCAGGCCGTCCGATTTTGTCAGTAATGTTTTTCTGTCTTTCCCGTCATGTTGTATAACTGTTAGATTATTGGAACGATAACCCACAACAGAAACGTTATGGTTTTTGTCTACTGTCATACCAAAATAATGTGAAACAGATTCACTTTTGACCTGCCACAGCTCTATTCCATCCATACGACAACAATGTACTATGTTCGTCCTGTAATCTGTATAGTATATCCTGTTCTTGAAAGTTGTAATGTTTAATATACTATTAAATGGTATTTTTAATGTTACAAATTCCTTTCCTGATAGTTTCATGACTTGTATTGTAGAGTATCCATTCCTCACGTAAAGTCTCCCATCACTGTAAGACATTCCATGGCAAACACTTTTTAATCGAATTCGTTTTTCAACAATGAAAGTATTGTTATTTAATATATCTAAGAAATGTGCGTCACTGTATGACAAGCAAATACGATTACGATTTATAATTGCAATATCAAACGGTTTACTTGAGACAACAATGTCACTGATATGTTCACCTATACCGCTGTACTCTATTAAATGATTGTCGTTTGTTGAATTCGCCATCAATAAATTACCATTAAGCAATATGACACAACCTGTAATATCCATTTTATTTTTACCTTTCATTTGGAATGTTTTAACTAGCTGAATCCCTTTGTTCGATATATTACCTAATGTTGGAACGCTGATTCTTATTTGAGTTTGTCTATTTTTTGGGTCATTGAAAGCTAACTCAGCTGCGCATTCCGAAGTCCTTATTTTTCCAAACTCTGTAACGTCGTTTAATAATTTCTCGATTAGCGTATGAATAGCTACCTTTAATTCATAATTCTGGAAGTTACAATGTCACTTTTAATAGTTTCTATCTCTCCGCAGATCGACTGATTGACCTGGGGCGTTCCAAGAAACACTTGAAAATTGTTTCATATGTAGCGTTTGTTTTCGTAAATATCATACCTATACATTTTCCATGAGGTACGTAATGTTATACATGTTAATATCCCATGAGGTACGAAATAGTCAAGGAACGAAATTATTTTTGCCAGGGTACGTAATGGGGCTACGAAATGGTTAGGGTACGAAATGACCATATATCGGAAACATTGAAATATCACAACTACAAATAATGGAAAACTTTTAAGGCAGTAATTCATATACAAATTGTTTTTATATTGCTAGATAGGTATTGGCCCATTGTTTTTGTTTTATGTGTCTTTAATCTATTTCAAAGATGCACATGCAAGGTACAATAAGCAGTTAACATAAGTATAATCAATGGTTAAATAGGACTGGGTTAAAATGTACGCGTTCAGATATCTTTTATTTAGAGCACCTGTCATTTAATTTGAAAAGAGGTCAGTGGTCAACAACATTTGTTTGGAAATACTCGAGTATTGAATGCATGTCTGTTTTAACTATGAATCGAAGATTCACTCAGATCTTATGCTTTAATGTGTCACGAACTATTGTTTTCGTGATATGCATTTTTATCCGATCAAAGTTTTGGCTGAATGTATTGTTTGGAAACTCAGTTAGAAATTATGCTTGTTAACACGTCCAAACATTTTCTTGAAGTATATTATAAATAATTTATGTTATGGGCGTGAATGTTTTAAGTTTTCTACCTTTATCTATACGGATTAATATAAACGTGACTCCAACAAACAAATTACAGATTATGAAATGAAAAAAATGCATGTAGCAAACCAAAAATACGTTTTAAAAAATTTAGAAATTGCATTTATAGTTGATTCCATTCACTTCCCAACGTAAATATGTTTTTTTAAAAGGATATTATGATAAAATAAAATAATATACGCTAGTGCAGACATATACATTTAGTTTGCATATCCCAATTTTCTGAAACGATAGGCCCAATATACTATGAACATTAAGGTTTGTAAAAGACTTTGTACAATGCCACATTTCCTTCTTCATTACATACAAGTAAAGTTTTTCTATCTGTATCAAAGACCACAGCTTTTGGACGATTCATGTCATCTGATTTTGTCAATAAATAATTGTAATTACTGTTTTCGCGTCATGTTGTATAATTGTAAGATTATTTGAATAAAAACCAACAACGTACATATTTTTGTAAGAGTCTACTGTTATATCGTAAGGAAATGAAATCAAGTCACATTCGAATTCCAATAATGCTTTTCCATTCAAACTACAACAATGTATTTGGTTTGTTTTGTAATTTGCGTAAAATATTTGTCTCTACTCGTGTTGATGGACGCCGCACCATTTGCTGCTGTTCTAAATTTTTTGAGTTGTCTCCCTGATAGCTCCATGACTTGTATGTTGTCTCCATATACTACGTAAAGTTTCTCATCCTCATGCGATACTTCGAAGCAACCATTTTGTGAACTAATTTTCTTTTCAATATGGAAAGTATTATTATTTATTATTTCTAGGTATAATGCGTCCCCGTACGTAACAACAATACGATTAAGATCTATCACGGCAATATCGTGCGGTTTACCGGATACTTAAATATCTCGGATATGCTCACCTGTATCACGGTACACTTTTAAATGATTCTCTTTTGTTCCATTTGCCATCAATAAATGACCGTTAGGTAATATGACACAAACATTAATTGTCATGCCTTTTGTTTTCTTTACTTGAAATTGTTTGGAAGGTTAATCTTAATATTGGATATGTTATTTGGTTTTGAGGCATTGATCATAATCTGAGATTGATCGATTTTTTGTTCTCTGCACTCTAACATGGTAGCGCATTCAGAGACATTTATTTTTCCAAACTCTTCAGCTTCGTTTGATTTTTCTATAAGGGTATGAAAAGCTACTTTCAATTTATAATCTTTTGCTGAACAAAGTTCACTCTTTATGGATTTTATCTCGCTTTCGATCCGCTAATTCATCTAAAGCTTTCCAAGAAAAACTTGTATGTCAGAAAAAAATGTTTCATATGTATCGTTTGTTCTTTTAGTTCGGTAAGCATTTCTTCTTTTGATTTTAGCTTCTGAACGATTTCCATATATTTTGATTTACACGTTTCAGTTGTTGACCTTAGATCTTGCAATAATTTCTCCATGGTGTTCACAGACCTGAGAGATGGAAACATTTTCAATCTTGCGGTAATCCTTTATTGTAATAACTTTATGGTTTCTTGATGTTTTACTTTTTCTATGAACATTTTCACAATCTTCACATATTCCTTTTTCACAGTTAGAACACAAGTTCCCTGCATCTTTTGTGACATCATCAAACAGACAAGGACCACATTGGATATTTTCTAAAGTCATTTGAAATCCTGTAAAATAATTTAATTACTTAAATTTAGTATCAATAAATTTATTGTTGTCCATCGACCATCCCCGATGTTTTTTGCATTAGATTTTATTGATAATTGGTTGGTAAAGGGATCTTCTTTAAACTCTTATTTAAATACTTAAGGAAATTTTGTTAACGGTGAACATTTGATTATCCACAAACCATTGATAAATTAACCAGACAAAAGAGTAATTAAAAAATCTTAATTTAGTGTTTTCATTAGAGAACACAATTTAGAAATTAAACATGTTAAACAACCTGATAAGCTGAAAAATCTGGACTAGCATTTGTCATTTCAGTTATAGAAGAGACATTCTAATTAGATGGAAGTGGCAGCATTTCCCCATACAGTGGAATTAGTCATTTGTTTCTCATTTCTTTTGCTACACACACAGTCATTTTAGAATTAAGGCTGTTTCTTGAACTAGTCAATACTGTATAAGTTTTCAGTTATCTAATCGATATCTGAAATTCTATCTTTTACGTTTGCCCATTACTGGCATTCATGACATAATACACCAATTTGTTAAAGTTTTTTTAATCGATCTAAATTAAACCAGTTACCGTGTATATAACCTTTAATTCTTAAGATGGTATCGGTCTAACAGTACATATGTAATCGGTTTGTCCTGCTAACCCACGAAGATAAAATCATCATAGATACCAGGATTAAATTTTGAAAATTTAAGCGTTGTTATCCATTCGTTTGATGTGTTTGGACTTTTGATTTTTGATTTTCCTTTTTGAATTTTCCTCGGAGTTCAGTATTTTTGTGTTTTTACTTTTTATCATGAGAAATATTTAATCAAAGAAATGATACATGAGCTTAAAAAGATAATTGATGATATCGTTCTTTCACTTAAATTAGTTAAGATGTAAATACTACTGTTTGTACAGTTTTATTAACTTTTTCGCCTTTTTTTAAATAAGTTGGCGTGGTTTTTTTTCGCCACGCATGAGCACAAACTAGTTTTTGTTTAGTCGTACTTGCGTATGTTAATCTCTGCGTTCACATTTATAGTTTCATCGGTTTATTTTAAATGGAATCAAATCAACTACCCTCATTTATTGCATTATTGTACAACGTTTCAATATCGAGTAAACATTGAATTCATATCGATCTAATATAAACAGATTTAAATTTTTAATCGTAAACAAGGTATTTTTTTTCTTTCCAAGACGAATCGGCCTGCTTAAATAATATAAAAAATTGAGAATGGAAATGGGGAATGTGTCAAAGAGACAATCCGACCATATAGCAGACAACCTATATAGTCTGTTGTTCAACCTTGTAACGTTTTTTTTTTCATTGTTATTGATATGGATTTTACCATATGTAGAAAATATGTGGAAAGTGGAAGTTTGTGTTGAAAAATGCATTATCTACAATTCTGTTGTTGATGAAATTTTTATAACATCAACAGAATCTTGAAGAAAAAGTCTTATAAATGCTGCAGAAAAGAGGCGTGATGATTTGTTCAGTTATTTAAATGAATTCTGCAATGAAACAACGATATTTAGATATCATAGGTCATGTTATAAAAGCTACACAAGTAAGCAGAATATAAAATCAGTATCATGTTCTTCAGCTGTAAGGGAAACACCAGATATAAATTCCGTTTTATCTAATTGTTTGGTGCCTGAAAATATGACCACGATACATCAAAGTGTATTATTTGCAAAAAAAAATGTCTCATAAAACGGTGAAAACATTACATACAATTTAATCTGCTGAAAGGTTAGTCAATCTTAAAGATGCTCCTTTGAGAGTAGCGACGATGAAATGATTAATCGAATAGAGCAAGATAATTTGCTCAACAATGCAGTGTATCACGCAGCATGTCTAACCACATACTTGGCATATAGACCAAAATCTACTCATCAATCTGCGTATGATTTGGCATTTAGGAGTTGTTGAAATTATAGACAGAAAAAAAGTCATCACTTTTGACAATGTATCAGTCTTTTTTACCTGATAAAATAAGTAAGACATACTGTAATTCCTCTAAACTTAAGGCTAAACTAGAGAGGCACTACAGGGATGTCATTTTTTTTGTATTTTTTGCTCAACAAGGACAAGGTAAATCTATCATTGCATTTGCTAGCCATATTTCCATTGGAGACGCTGTTAAGACAGCGAATAACATCAAAGCAGAATTAGAAATGCTTGAGATAAAAGCCGATTTAAGTTCATGTAGCTCCACCAAAACCAACACGCAAACCGATATGAATGTACTTTATGAAGCAGCCTCAATATTCAAACAAAAAAATGTCAAATGTTTACATATCTGGAGATTATTATCCTGTAAATAACCAAGTATCGTTGGAAATTGGACGGGACACAAACAACACAAAGGACTTCGTTGTGACTTTTACAGAACCATTCTAGGTTTTCTCCATGGTGCTCACAGACCTGAGAGATGGAAACATTTTCAATCTTGCGGTAACCCTCTATTGTAATAACTTTATGGTTTCTTGATGTTTTACTTTTTCACAATCTTCACATATTCCTTCTTCACAGTTAGAACACAAGTTCCCTGCATCTTTTGTGACATCATCAAACAGACAATGACCACATGGGATATTTTCTAAAGTCATTTGAAATCCTGTAAAATAATTTAATTACTTAAATTTAGTATCAATAAATTTATTGTTGTCCATCGACCATCCCCGATTTTTTTTGCATTAGATTTTATTGATAATTGGTTGGTAAAGGGATCTTCTTTAAACTCTTATTTAAATACTTAAGGAAATTTTGTTAACGGTGAACATTTGATTACCCACAAACCATTGATAAATTAACCAGACAAAAGTGTAATTAAAAAATCTTAATTTAGTGTTTTCATTAGAGAACACAATTTAGAAATTAAACATGTTAAACAACCTGATAAGCTGAAAAATCTGGACTAGCATTTGTCATTTCAGTTATAGAAGAGACATTCTAATTTGATAGTAATTAGATCAGAGCTAGGAAGAAAAAAGATGGAAGTGGCAGCATTTCCCCATACAGTTACACACACAGTCATTTTAGAATTAAGACTGTTTCTTGAACTAGTCAATACTGTATAAGTTTTCAGTTATCTAATCGATATCTGAAATTCTATCTTTTACGTTTGCCCATTACTGGCATTCATGACATAATACACCAATTTGTTAAAGTTTTTTTAATCGATCTAAATTAAACCAGTTACCGTGTATATAACCTTTAATTCTTAAGATGGTATCGGTCTAACAGTACACATGTAATCGGTTTGTCCTGCTAACCCACGAAGATAAAATCATCATAGATACCAGGATTAAATTTTGAAAATTTCAGCGTTGTTTATCATGAGAAATATTTAATCAAAGAAATGATACATGAGCTTAAAAAGATAATTGATGATATCGTTCTTTCACTTAAATAAGTTAAGATGTAAATACTACTGTTTGTACAGTTTTATTAAATTTTTCGCCTTTTTTTTAAATAAGTTGGCGTGGGTTTTTTTTCGCCACGCATGAGCACAAACTAGTTTTTGTTTAGTCGTACTTGCGTATGTTAATCTCTGCGTTCACATTTATAGTTTCATCGGTTTATTTTAAATGGAATCAAATCAACTACGCTCATTTGTTGCATTATTGTACAACGTTTCAATATCGAGTAAACATTGAATTCATATCGATCTAATATAAACAGATTTAAATGTTTAATCGTTAACAAGGTATTTTTTTTCTTTCCAAGACGAATCGGCCTGCTTAAATAATATATAAAATTGAGAATGGAAATGGGGAATGTGTCAAAGAGACAATCCGACCATATAGCAGACAACCTATATAGTCTGTTTTTCAACCTTGTAACGGTTTTTTTTCATTGTTATTGATATGGATTTTACCATATGTAGAAAATATGTGGAAAGTGGAAGTTTGTGTTGAAAAATGCATTATCTACAATTCTGTTGTTGATGAAATTTTTATAACATCAACAGAATCTTGAAGAAAAAGTCTTATAAATGCTGCAGAAAAGAGGCGTGATGATTTGTTCAGTTATTTAAATGAATTCTGCAATGAAACAACGATATTTAGATATCATAGGTCATGTTATAAAAGCTACACAAGTAAGCAGAATATAAAATCAGTATCATGTTCTTCAGCTGTAAAGGAAACACCAGATATAAATTCCGTTTTATCTAATTGTTTGGTGCCTGAATATATGACTACAATACATCAAAGTGTATTATTTGCAAAAAAAAAATGTCTCATAAAACGGTGAAAACATTACATACAATTTAATCTGCTGAAAGGTTAGTCAATCTTAAAGATGCTGCTTTGAGAGTAGCGACGATGAAATGATTAATCGAATGGAGCAAGATAATTTGCTCAACAATGCAGTGTATCACGCAGCATGTCTAACCACATACTTGGCATATAGACCAAAATCTACTCATCAATCTGCGTATGATTTGGCATTTAGGAGTTGTTGAAATTATAGACAGAAAAAAAGTCATCACTTTTGACAATGTATCAGTCTTTTTTACCTGATAAAATAAGTAAGACATACTGTAATTCCTCTAAACTTAAGGCTAAACTAGAGAGGCACTACAGGGATGTCATTTTTTTTGTATTTTTTGCTCAACAAGGACAAGGTAAATCTATCATTGTATTTGCTAGCCATATTTCCATTGGAGACGCTGTTAAGACAGCGAATGACATCAAAGCAGAATTAGAAATGCTTGAGATAAAAGCCGATTTAAGTGCATGTAGCTCCACCAAAACCAACACGCAAACCGATATGAATGTACTTTATGAAGCAGCCTCAATATTCAAAAAAAAAATGTCAAATGTTTACATATCTGGAGATTATTATCCTGTAAATAACCAAGTATCGTTGGAAATATCAGAAGCAATGTTGGCAACCTGTTTGATAAGTTTTGTTACTTGGCTCCTTGACAAAAAGTCTTTTGTTACATTTCTGCAGTATCAATGAATGTTTGCCTTCGCAATGAGCAGGGTCTTCCTTGCACTGATTTTTGTCAAAATGTAGATAGTTGTTACAATGTCCAGGCAGTATCAGCCGACATAGCTGATGACACAGATGAAATATCATAAAAAATAGTTTTTGTTTTAATATTTGGTAACTTTATTTTAATTTGCTTTAATTTTTTCGACGTTTCATTTGGTATGAAAATAAACTCTTCATAGTAACCAAAACGGTCATGTCTCAAGTTTTGAATTTGTTCTACAACACGCTTGCACTAATAGGTTAATATATCACAATCCAATAACTATATTATATAAAAAGGTATCTTGTTTTGAGATAGTTTGAATACATGTTAAGAAAACTCAGTGACACGTCGAATCCTTGACAAATGAAACCATATTTTACATGACTGCACATTTTGTTTAATTTATTAACTATGCATTTCAGATACTCTCTTCGAAAAACTTTTTAACTCTTAAAGAATTCAAGAAATGCTATTTGTCAAGGTCAAATATCAAGGTTATTCTGTTCCTGTTTTTCATCAGGCTGTTACATTTGTATACCACGGACTACCTTCAAAAAGTTATACAAAACGTTGTTCTGACGTCATGTGCAAATATGAAAAAGATTGTGCATGAACTAACGCATTTCTACATAATACTACTCATATAACTTATTGAATAGATTATTAATTTTGAAAAATATCAATGGTATTGTTTCTCTTGCTGAAAATAGAATTTTGTTTAAGTGATAACCTTTGACATTGATTTTCGGTATAATTTTACCAGATTTTATATTTACGACACATATTTGCAAAAAGGACAGGATTTCAGCTTTCCAATGAGCTATTAAAATCTCATGAGGTATTTAAGGCGAGCGCCGATTTGTGAAAAAGCCTCTCGTTGAGGTTTTTAATGCACATATCTAACACACAACTAATTTTGGTATCAATTGAAAGAAAAACTTCTAGAGCATACGGGTGGTCCTCAAAGTTCCCTATGGTCACGTTTCTTGCAAATCTCACGAGAACACAGACATGTCGAAATACTTTGGATTATACGGTAACATTTAACATTGAATATAAAGCCATTGTTGTAAATATATTATTCAATTTTGTCTAAAATAGTTTTGACTACGTTCTGAAAAGACATCGAATCAAAAAAATATGAAAAATTACTTCATTCAGAAACGTCTGTCAGACCAACCCTAAAATATAAAAAAAATACCATATTTTTTAAGATTGTCAGTGTCAATGACTTATTAAAACTCTCAAATGTTTTGTTTTTATACATTCTTTATACCTTGAAAAGATTGCGACACACGTCGAAGCTCAATGATGGATAGTAAATGTTTGACGACTTCTCCAAAATCTACGGTATTCCGGATCTGTATCGTGTTTATCCCAGACGATCAAAATTTTACTAAAAAAAATATTCGTACATGCGTTAACAAAAGACCATTTTAAGCATTACTAACGATATGGTCATGTGATATGTAAGCAGCAGACTGCATTTTGTAGAATAGAATATTCATAAATATTATCATAATTACTCATCAGGGATCAGTGTCCAAGTCCTTTGAAATGTGCGCCACCTCCATTGAAGCGAGGTCGCAGGCTACGCTGTATAATATGTAAACATATAACACAAGAGACTCTCAGTATGACAACCTTTATGAATGATGTAGGGTAAAGACAAGATGATGTGTTTAGGTTGTTTTTGAGTGAGGTTGATACATTAGATGACATTATTATGAACAACATAAAATATCCCAAAACTTGTTACAGGACATATACAAGCAAACACAACCGACCGTCTCCATCAAGTCGTTTATCTGCTGTAAAGTCAGGAACAGCAGTCTCAAGCAGAAACTACAAGTTCATGTTCATCTTCAAATATCCTTACTAGATCTAGGCTAAGATGTTTTGTTTATATCTTTTGTAAACACAAGACCTTTAAAAAAGATCGAAAACTTCATCGTGTTTCCTCGTCTATGAGTGTTCAAAGCCTTTTTGAAACAGCAACTAAACATGCTGACAATGGAATGCATTTTCAAATTGCAGATAAAGATTTCACATCAAATGCTTTATATCACTCTGGTTGCATAACATAATACCTTTTGCGAGAAGAAGAAATTAAAGCAGAAACCAATGAAAATAATACTGGTACCATGTACGATAAAGCATTTACCTCATTTGTTCAGTCTATAAGCGAAGAATTATTCATTAACAAAACAGTGTTCTCCTTGTCTTATCTCCTTTCTAAATATAACTCATTTCTGCCAGAAAACGTCTCGTCTAAATACATTTCTTATAGACTTCAACTCAGATTCAAAAATCACTTTCGAGAACATATTGTGGTTGATGTAAATCACGGTCAAGGGGAGTCTAACTTCGTTTATAGTAGTTCTCACACATTGTCCGAGGCAGTATTCAATTCTTAGACGTGAGATTAAAAATGCCGTTGTCCCTATGGATACTTATCCTTCAGTTGATGAAATGTCTTTATCGAAATCTCTAGAGACCATGCCCTCTGTTGTGACTGGCTTTATAAATTGGCTTATCGATGACTCTTACAATCAGGTAATAAAAACCATTTGTCTGGCATTCCATTTGAAATATAAGGAAAAGCTTAGCTTTATCTGAATGCATAGTTGCATTGCACAAAAAGATTTATTACCTCTTTACATTGGCTTTTCATAATTACAGTTACATCATATGCATGGTTTGAAAGCTTTGATCGAGACATTTACATTCGCATGGATTTTGTGCATCATATCATGAGGTAAGGCGATACCTTACAAGCCTTGCGTGCTCTGAATTATCTCTAATTCAAACCAATACATACACTCCCAGTGGAATTCCCCAATATAACTAATTCTAATTAACTAACTAATTATCTTAGGGACTGTAGAAGGTACATACCAATCCATGAGTTAAGAAAATCTCTTTCACCTTTACTAGCTAGCATTCTCCCTGAAGTTCATGCTTTAACTGGTTGTGATACCACTTCCGCAATATTTGGGTTTGGCAAAAAAGGCTTTATTCAAGTTGATAAGAAAAGCTTCGAGTAAGTTTACAAATCTCCAAAACTCTCTTTCACCTTTACTAGCTAGCATTCTCCCTGAAGTTCATGCTTTAACTGGTTGTGATACCACTTCCGCAATATTTGGGTTTGGCAAAAAAGGCTTTATTCAAGTTGATAAGAAAAGCTTCGAGTAAGTTTACAAATCTCCAAAACTTTGACAAGATTGATTTTTCCACATCGTTGTCAGCAACCAGAGAGCTTATTTCAAGCTTGTATGACTCGAAAGACAAATTCGCTTCATCACAGGTTGACCCATTGCGTTGTCAGTTTATTTTAGATTTATGAGTTTGACTGTCCCTTTGGTATCCTTCGTCCCTCTTTTTTGAATTAAGGGGGCTCGCGGGTCTGAATCATTTTTTTTTAAATTTTATATAAGATTTCGCTAATTTATTCTATAAATGAACTTTATCTTATACCTGATAGAAAAATAGAAAAAAAGAAGGGTCACCGATTATTTACGCTCACAATCTGCCTTCGAAAGAAGCATACAATTTTGTAAAGGTACTTCTTTTCTGTTGAACTATAATATCGAAATAAAAAAAGAAATTAATTACAGAAATCGCTTAAATTTTTACAATTATTTAGTTTATGCTTAGCTTATTTAAAAACATAAATAAAAAATATAGGTCACCGATGAGTGAATTTTTTTTTCCAATTTTAATGCAAAAAATAGCATTTTTGCACAAAAGGGAGATAATTTGGAGCTTCTGAAATGATATAAACATTTTGAAAGTCATCTGGGGCAAAACCGAATCAATATTTTCGGTTAATTTTTGCATCATATCATAAAATAATAACTAATAGTGCAATACATAAAATTTGTTATGAAAAAACAAATGTTTAATTTTTTGCTGAAATTTTTGAACCCGCGAGCCTCCTTAAACAAGTTACGTGTTTAATAAAATTAACGGTACCAATTTTCTTGCACCAAATGCGCATTTCGACAATACATGTCTCTTCAGTGATGCTCGTGGCCAAAATATTTGAAATCCAAAGCTTATATAAAAGATGAAGAGCTATAATCCAAAAGGTCCAAAAAGTATAGCCAAATCCGTGAAAAGAATCAGAGCTTTGCATGAGGGAGATACATTCCTTAATTTATAATAATTTCTAATATTTAACTTGCATTATGCAAAGACACAGGTTTGTTGCGATTGCCACCAAGCGAATCTGCATTTAAAGAAAATGTTTTGCGGTCATGTCTTCAAACGAAAATTCGGATGTCCTCACATCTCGATCACCCAAATCCTTTGTCACCTTGCTAGTGATCTTTGACCTTGACGTGGTTGGCAAGCTTAAGACAATTAAATCATAATGCATTTATAACTGTCAAACTAACAGGTGATCAAAATAACATAAATTTTAACTGTTCTGTAAACTAGAAAATATGCGCTTTAAAGCAGTTTTACGATATGTTTTAATATAGTTTGATCAATATTTTGTCGGTATAAATACATGCTAGGCGAGACATAAGAACTTAGAAAAACAAGTTATATATGTTGCGTCATTACCCGTAAAAATTCTGATTTTCACAAAAATACGAGATTTTTTCATTTTAAACACTTTTTTGTAAAATTTTATTTCAGAAACAAAACTAAGATAGATTATAGTTTATCAAATGATATATTTCATATTATATTGCAGATGATTTTTTTTTTAACTGCATTTTTCGAACAATATCGTCAAATTGTGACTTATATTTTTTCCTCTTTTTTGCCGGATTAAGAAAAATGTGACCATTTCCCAATTTGACGACCAGGCAACTCTGAATGTACGTTTAAAGACCTTTCAAATGATATATCATATAGCCGTGTGTTAGGTAGGTGCATTAAAAACCTCCGAATCCTTGTTTTGTCGCTCGTCTATTTAGGTTATTTAGATTTTTAAAATTGTCCTCTCCTCCGCTTCACTATTGCGTACATGTGTCAAGATAAAGACATGTATTCCTATTGTTGATCATAGTCAAAACATAATTTGTAGTAAAATGTTATAAATTTTTACCTTGTTGAAAGCAAATGATCGGATATTTTCTGGTATTGACACTTATTCACTATTTCACCGTTAGAAAATATATCTTCTTTCGTGGTGACAATAGAACATAATTATTAAAGAAATGATTTTCCTTATTTATACGACAATCGATGCGACGCCTCATGATTTTTTCAAAATAAAATAGTGCACTCCATTTGGAACAATTTCACAAGAATTATAAAAAATCTTATCAGCTAAATTTGGAAACTGTTATAAAATTAGGGTTTCAAACTCTTCATGGATAATGGCATTTACTAAATTTGATTATTATTTTCTGGATCTTTTTAATTTATCTTTCGAAGTAGTCCGGTTTTTATACAGTATTAGTTTTCCTATTATAGTATTTGAGTTTTCAGAACACAAAACTATTTATAGAGAGCTATTTTCTTTTACTATGAATTACAGATAAATTTTGTTTTTATTATTTCGGTTTGTCAACTACTCACATGTTACATTTTTCACCCTTTTCAACCAACGTTGTCACTAGTCACTGAAAAAACCCGAACCTTCCGACCATTTGTATCTTACTGTATCATACATGCATATAAGACATGAATACTAGTAAGAAAGAGGTAATCAATATTTATGTGAAAGAGGCGATAAATGTCGATACATTATACATGTGTTATACTCGTCCTGAAGATGCACTTGCAACAAAATGTTTTGCATTCAACAATAAATCATTCGGTTTTTTTTCGGTCAATTGTTTTCAAAAACGTAAATTATCAGACCTTTACTCTTCAATATAAGTAAATACTTGGAATCAAATTTATCTGTTTTGTTCACACATCGCTGTAAATATAACGAAATCTGATGAAAGGTTTAGCGCTATAAAACGAGTTTCAATCCACCGTTTTCTACATTTGAAAATGCCTGTACCAAGTCAGGAATATGACAGTTGTTGTCCATTCTTTTTGATGTGTTTTGTTATTTGAGTTTGCCATGTGATAAGGGACTTTCTGATTGAATTTTCCTCAGAGTTCAGTATTTTACGTTTTACTACATACATCCCTCGAATTTAACCCAAAGGAATGAAAAATAGAAACTTGAAAAAGATGTGTACGCCTCTGAAATCTGATTGGATAAGCATACATTGGATATCTCCTCATATTTCCGTATCAAAATAAATATGCATTCTCAATATGCAAATCACTTTTATCTACTTACAAAAAAGAGGAAAAAAGAATGAATATAACGATAGAAAGGCTGACATTTATAGCATTTTGGAATAATGGACATGACCAAAACTACATCAAACAATTGGATAAGTAATTTGACATTAATCGCTAAGAAAGAGGCGCGAAAGAAAACAAGGGGACAGTCAAACTTATAGATTAATAATAAACTGACAACACTATTGCTAAAAAATTAATAGACAAACAGACATTTTATAGAACACAAAACACAACATAGAAAACTAAAGACTAAGACTAAGCAACACAAACCCAAACAAAAACCTTGGAATGATCTCAGGTGCTCCGGAAGGGTAAGCATATCCTGCTCTTAATATTACACCGTCATGTTGCTCATGTTATTACAAAGCCGGTAAATAGTCTCATCGGTAGGTCACACTTAACGTGAAAAGGGAAGTGCATTGTAATTACGACATAAGGCACATAACCGATATCATATGTGAAACGGTTATTCCATAACACTCAACCAACTCTCAGATGGCGCCCATAACGAAGGGATAATTTCAACTTTATTATTTGGGACTCTTGGTGTAATAGCTTCCATGTGAGCAGCAACCCTCTCTCATGGAAATCATGATAGGAAATGCAAACCCGGGAATATCGTACCAATTATTAAATATATACTCCGTAAAAATCTAGACGCAATGAGTACAAATAAGCAACATTAAAATAATTATAATTATAATTTGAAGGATGAAAGATTATTCTTGCACTTGTTTGCCTAAATCATTATACTGCGTGCTGGTGATAAAACACTATTACCAATGTTTTTTCAACGGATTGGACGGAGCGTATGTTTTAATTTGCATAAGGACGGCCTGTTTGAAGATGTGTGTGATAAGGATGATTGTTGTTATAATTATCATGTGTATGATATGGGACCAAAAATGAATTATTTAAGATTATATCACACGTATGTACTAAAAGTATCATTATTATTATATATATAATAATGTATTATTATGTTTAAAACCTTTCAATGTGATTGTCATTTGAATGGGAACGAAATATGGCACTTTTAAAATGACAGCATCAACTTTGAAATTATCTCCGTGCATCCTCTACACAAAGGCAATCAGACTATAGGCAGTTGCGGATCTAGAAATGTTCATTAAGTGGATGCATTGACTGCTTAGCGTAAGAGGGGTCGCCCTACATGCATCGATGGTACCCTAAATAATAAACCAAAATGTTCCCCAAGAAAGAAAGGAGCAAACTAAATTCCCCTCTGAAATGAACAAAAAAGTATTTTCAAAAGTTATAGAATAACGACATATGCGTATTTTATAACTGCTATCGTGGTAGTTATACTTTCATATCCACATGTTTCAAAATTTGATAATTTTATATGCTTTTAAACTTCACCGTACAGAAGAATTGTCTTTGTTTAGGGACAAGCTCAGGTCTATCTCTGGTTGCGGGATTTTCTCGTTGTGTTGATGATTCGTTGTTGGTCTTCTCTTGATTTTGCTCTAAGATCAGGTTATCTATTTGACTCATAACCCATTTTAATTTTCAATTTTATATACCATGTTATTTAACAGGGACATTTAAACTCATAGATCGAAAAAAAAAACAGATATTGCTAAAAAAAAAAAAAGCACAGAAAAATAATAGTAAACAAGACGCAACAAAGAACACTAATCCAACCAAACACTGGGAGTGAACTCAGGTGCTCCAAAAAAGGGTGAGCAGATCCTGCTTCACATGTTGCACCTGTGACGTTACTCATGTTGTTCCAAACCCGGTAAATAGTATAATGCACTAGCCAACACAATCTTTGAAGCTATGATTTATTACAAACTTTCTATTGCAAAACATCTTCTCTTCTGCGGCTACACGAACGTATAAACAAGAACTTTACGAAATTTACTTAACTTTGTACTTTTGAGACATTTGTAATATAACGTGTTTGGCACTAGTAGTCTTTTCTTGATTGAGCATATGAAATAAATTCGATTCATTAAAGAAAAGGAGTATAATATGACAAAAGCTATTTTTTTACCAGGATATATGCATTTAAAAAGAAATCTTCTTAAAAATACAGATCATGTGTCAAAAATTTGCTTAGTTTCACTTTCTGTTCTGTTAACTTTAACATCTTGAAGATGTGTATTTATCCGATAAAACCAGATGATTCCGATTTTTTTTAAATCAGAAAGTAGAACGGAGCATGTTCAGATAATTGCAAGCAAAGCTTTGACACAAAATCTGTATTTTCATCTGATTTTTTGTAACTCTTGTGGATTTTGTTTTATTATGTACATATCTTTATCTGAATTAAAAATTCAGTGTATTTCTGAATGAAAAAAGCTTATTCTTACTACAGTAGAAATTAATACCGATAGTTCTTAAACAAAATAGATGAAATGATGTCATTACGCATTAAGTTACGCAATATAATACGCAATGTTCTAAACCTTTACTTGAAAACCCACAGCTAAACATAAAGTATCCTTAGAGTCCGGTATGTTTGATTTTTTACGTATTACTACAACTGAAAAATGGAAGAAAATACCAAGTTATATATCAATTTATTATGAAGGCAAAATTCATCCTTTTCCTAATGAAAAAAAAACGTGCATTGTCTTTTGTAGGTACTAAGTATTTTATGAAATGTTCTAGCACACAGATTTCTCATGTGTTGCGATGAGAGACAATTTAAACGACTTTGAACAACAAAACCTTTCCTCCATCGTTGCATATCACCAATGTTCTATTTCCCTTGTCATAATACGCAGTTCGTGGCAAGCGAAGTCCATCCGATGTTGTCAGTAACGTCTTACTGTTTTTCCCGTCATGTTGAACTGTTGTTAGATTTTCGCTATTATGGCTTACAACGAAAACATTATTGTAACAATCTGCTGTGATATCTCTTGGAAAGTTGATGCTGTCATGTTCAAAATGCCAAAATTCGTTCCCATTCAAATGACAACAATGCACTATGTTGCTATCCCAATCTGAGTAAACTATCTTTTCGTTACTCAAATAGATGCGTGATACACTTTCAGATGCCGTTTTTATTGTTTTCAATTGTCTTCCAGATAAATCCAGGACTTGAATACAGTCTCCTTGAGCAACATAAAGTTTCATATCCGCATGAGATACACCCCAGCAACTCTTATGTAAACTGATCTTATTATCAACGTTGACATAATTGTTATTCATTATTTCTAGGTATGATGAAGCTCCGTACGTCACGACAATACGATCACGATCTATCACGTCAATAGCGTATGGTGGGCCAGATACTCGTATATCACGGATAAGTTTACCTGTATCGCTGTACTCAATTAAAAGTTTATCATTTGTGTCGTTCGCAATCATTAAATGACCATTAGGCAATATTACACAATCTGAAACATTCAATTTATCATAGTAATGTGTCTTCGCCATTTGAAAAGATTTGATTAGCTGGAGTTTGATATCGGATATGTTTCTTGGCGTGGGGATGTTGATCTCTATTTGAGCCTGGTCTATTTTTGAGTCCCTAAAATCAAGGTTGGTGGCAGATTCTGAAACAAACATTTTACCAAAGTCTTCTACTTCGTTGGATAATTTTTTGATTAAGCTATGAAAAGATACATCTAATGCATAATTCTTGGAAACACCGAGTTCAGTATTAATGGTTTTTATCTCGTCTAAGATCTGCTTATTGATCTGTCGCGTTCCAAGAAATACTTGTATGTCAGAAGAAAATTGTTTAATATGAATTGATTGCTCCCTGAACTTAGTAAGCATTTCTTCTGTTGATTTTAGCTTTTCAAGGATGTTCTTGTATTTTGATTTACAAATGCAAGATTTTGATCTTAGTTCGTTTAACAAATTTTCCTCTAATTTGTCGAGATGGACGTTTATTTTAGTTCTCGTGTCAAGAACAATGATTCTGACCTCCAGTTCTTGTTTTTCGATTTCCTTTGTAGCAGATTCACGATTCTTGATGCATTGTTGCACGTTGCGCAAAGTTCCCTCAATCGTCTCCTCTAGATCATTTAAAGCAGAGGATTGTCCTGAATTTGCTGAGTTTGCACTTATTGGTATAACATCAGAACACGTTTTGTGTTTGGACGGGACACATACAACACAAAGGACTTCGTCGTGACTTTTACAGAACCATTCCAGGTTTTCTCCATGCTGCTCACATATTTGGGAGATTGAAACATGTTCAATCTTGCGGTAATCGTCTATTGTAATAACCTTATGGTTCCTTGTGGTTTTACCTTTTCTGTGAACGTTTTCACACTCTCTACATAACCCCTCTTCACAATTTGTGCACCATCTCCCTGCGTCCTTCGTGACGTCATCAAACAAACACGGACCACATAATACATCTTTTTCTAAAGACATTCGTACTTACTGAAAGAAGTGAAAAATAAGATTTAGTTTCTTAAAATCATATTCACAATCGTTGTCGTTGGTTTGTTCAAAAGCCCATCCCCACTTCTAGTAATATGTTAATGTTTAAATATATCTTTCAAAATCATCAAATAATTTATATGCATTTACTACTATTGATAAATAATTGATACACCTCTTCACTAGAATTTATCAAATTTTAACATATTTGTTATGTTAGGGTAGTACCTATTGGACAGAAGCTTGTAGTATATCTAGAGGAAAAGTTTCCTAATTTTTTCCCGATTTTAGTTGGGTCTGTGACTAATACTTGGTTTTGCGGAACTCTTACAAATATTTGAATATGAACTTGTGCTACGACCTAAATTGAGCCCAAATCATTTTTAGTCTTACTTAGCCCAATATAAAAAAGAAGATGTGATTGCCAAATGAAACAACTATCCACAAAAGACCAAAATGACACAAACATTAACAACTATACGTCACCGTACGGCCTTCAACAATGAGCAAAGTCCATACCGCATAGTCAGCTATAAAAGGCCCCTATAAGACAATGTAAAACAATTCAAACGAGAAAACTAACGGCCTTATTTATGTAAAAAAATGAACGAAAAACAAATATGTAACACATAAACAAACAACAACCACTGAATTACAGGCTCCTGACTTGGGACAGGCACATACATAAATAATGTGGCGGGGTTAAACATGTTAACGGGATCACAACCCTCTCCTAACCTGGGACAGTGGTATAACAGTACAACATAAGAACGAAAGACTATTTTATACCCTTATGATATGCTTTTTGTATTTTTTATTCCTTCCATTTCCATTTAAAGTACATTTTATACATATGGAAGGATTATTTAAAAAAGTGCTATAAAATATTCCATCTTTATGTAAGGCCCCCCCCCCCCCCTTTCATTCGAAAACCTCTATTATCAGACACAGACTCATTTGAATTTGGAATAATTGTAAAGAATCTGGTACTTTAGATGAGTATTATATTGCTTAAGGTACATGGTAGATTAATTATTAAGGCCTTTAAAAAGTTATTTTTGTTATATTTGAATTCGTAAAGTCCCATATCTTGATAGTTGAAAAGACAATAACAATCAAAACCAAGGAGTAAACAAAGACTCACAAAACGAAAGGACATTTACAACAGTTATAAATAATAATTAAGAAACACAACGAACTCCACTAAAAACCGGGAGTGAAATCAGGTGCTCCAGAAGGGTAAGGATTTTCTGCACCCTTTTACGGCACCCGTCGTGTTATTTCATTGTTCAGTTCGGTAATGATAGAAGGTTATTATAAATCATCAAGAATATCAGATGTGATTTCTGACACACTTTTGTCAAAATAGCCAATCAGCTCATGATGGCGACCGTGAAATTTCTGGAGAAGTGACCTTAATTTGATTGATTCGTAACCCTGTCTTAGCAACTTTTGAGAAACAGGATTCCTCGTTCAACAAAATCAACGTACTTTGAGCTAGCTCTAGAGTAACGTATCAATTGAGACACATATACTCCATATGCTGGTGTCGCTGGGATGTTGCTACACAGAAATGGAAAGTTGACTATAGGAAAATCAAAATAATCGCGTTTGTCATAAATTTTGGTATTCAACCTTACATCAGTAGTCATTTCGAGAAAAAGGTATAAATATGAAGCAGATTTATCTGTGAAGGTAGTATCTTTAATTTCAAGTTCACTTGGATATATTTAATGTTAGTGTGAATCTATTATTATTAGAGACAGTACATCATCAATATACCGAAAGGTGAAATTAAAAGACTGGGCTTATTTCTTTTCTCCTTTCTGTACACGCCCTTGGATAAATTCTGATTCATATGAATAAAAAAAAAAAAAAATTTGCAAGTAGAGGAGCACAATTTGTACCCATTGGGATTCCAATAGTCTGTTGGAAGACCAAACCTCCAATGTCAACAAAATGTTGTCAATTAAAAAGTCCAGCATGGCAGTGATATCCTCGTCGGTATATTTTTTCCTTGACTCTGTATGATTTAACACAAAGTAAGCTGAATTCCAGCTCACAACTAGATATTTAAAACGTCTAGTGCCCTTTTTGTTAAAGAAGCATAAGCTGACAAGTTCTTTCTTCAAATTAAATATGGATTGTTGAATATAAAATTACTTCATATTGTCTATAAAATATATACTTTTGTCATGAAACTTAGAAAGCAATCACAAAATTCATTCAAATTTTGTCATACAAAGTTTTGTTCTATTTTATTAGGTCCGATTGTTTGTTAAAAAAGTACGGCCTCTAATTGTAACTCATATATTGTCAATTAAGAAAGCAAGCATCGTGATTAATAGTATGTCACTTCGAACCAGATTGATTTTTTACAAAGTATGAATTTGATCTCTTCATAAATTAAGATAATTATATTTACGTCGGTCAATCTATTTATGAAACAAAGCCGTACCATTTTTTTTCAAATTGTCATTTAGTTTGGAATACTTGTGTAAAAGATAGAAAAGTCATATGTTTAATACTACTGCAAGAGGAAAAAGACTGAAACAGATTATATTAGTATCCATATCTTATTCACGCTTGTCCTAAAAAAGTTAGTTACACAATAACGTGAAGACCGACTTTGATAGTTGATCAAACTAATGTAAATAGATATAAGAAGATGTGGTATGAGTGCCGATGAGACAACTCATCATCCATGTCAAAATTTATAAGAGTAAACCGGTCAAGGAAAGGTCTTCAACACGGAGCTGAGACTCACACCGAACAGCAAGCTATAAAAGGCCCCAAAAATTACTTACAATCAAGATACACAGGCAAATTTTATTCACATCAATTTCACGTGAATCTAAATTCATGTGAATTTCACCTCAAACGAACTTATACATGAAACTCACGTGAAATCAGTTTATGTGAGTTTCACATGAATTTCACGTGAACATCACATTAATTTTATTCACGGAAAATTCTCATGAAATTAATAAATAAAGAAATTCATGTGATTTTTTTTCACGTGAGAATCATGTGAATCTCAATTCACGTGAAATTCACATGAAAATTTTCACTTGAGTTTCATGTATAAGCTCGTTTGAGGTGAATCTCACGTAAAAATTTTAATGTAAAATTCACGTGAGCAAATTTTGCCTGTGTACCAAGTCAGGAATATGAAATTTGTTGTCCATTCGTTTGAAGTGTTTTATCCTTTGATTTTATCATATGATTAAAAGGAAATTTCCGTTTTGAATTCTCCTCTGAGTTCAGCACTTTTGTAATTCAACTTTTTTCTAGAAATAAGTTTGAGTGACCACTTAGAAGACTCAACAATATACAATTGTTTGGTAAAATTCTGATGGCATTTAAGCATCCATTACAGTGAATGAAAATTAAGTTTTTCATCATTGAAAATTGAAATTGTAAAGGCCCATTGAACAGCCTTATAATTTTCAAGATTTGGTCCTTGGTCAGTTTCGTTGGAGGTACATGTTGAGTTATCAAGTTAATTGTAAATACCTGAATCCTTTGTCAGTAATTAATGTAATTTAACTTCAATTTTTATCAACTATCATGTGTCCGAAACATTTTTAGAAATTGTCACATGAGAGTTTCCAAAATGGTGTTAGAAATAACCATTGTACAGTAGGTTACATTCTATGTTCACTGTATATATATTTTTTCTTTCGAATTAATGAGATCACTTCCAAGTAGAATGCATCTTCAAAAATAATAAAATATGGTGTTTTTTTTTCTCTTATAACTTTTGTTGATTGATATTCAAAAGAAGGAAGTTATAACAAAAGTCATAATTTTGATACATGCTTTAAATGACAGTTAAAATTCTTACAGAATAATGTTACTTTTTTTTTTAATAAATAAGGACAAAAAAGTCAATAGTCAATATGTGTCGGTATATAATTGTTAACAGCGGTGGAGAAATTTGTTTCAGGGAACATACATATGTCATATTTTCAGCGCCTGTAAATGACAAATAATGACACAATGAATGCAAACCCAAGTTATTTTACACAATATTTTACTTTTCAAAAGTGCATGATAAATAAAGGCAACAACAGTATACCGATGTTCAAAACTCACAAATCGATAGAAAACAAATCCGGGTCATAAACCAGAACCAAGGGAAACACATAAAATACAAGAGAATGACATCACAACATTAAAATGTAACACACACAGAAACGAACTAAGCAGTAGACAAAATCCGATGAGAATAACAAATATAACATCAAAACTAATTACATGAATTTCGGATAGAAAAGTACCGTGACACGTTTTATAATAATATGAATTTACACTCAAATATAAGAGGGAACAAACGACACAAAAGGAACACAACGTTAAAATGTAACACACACAGAAACGAACTATAATATTACAAAGACCATATTTCTGACTTGGTGCAGGACATTTTTTAAAGAAAAAAATGGTGGGTTTGAACCTGGTTTTGTGGCATGCCAAACCTCCCTCTTTTATGGCCATGTAAAATATAACATTAAAATGACAAGACAACATTACAGGACTACAATACAAATAAATAGGAGCGTAGAATTGAAAAAGAAAACACGAATAATAGCTAACAAAAGGCAACAGGTTTAGAATCTAATACGCCAGAAGTACGTTTTGTCCACACAAGACTTACTAGTGACGCCCAGATACAATAATTTGAAAGCCAAAACAAGTACAAAGTTGAACAGCATCGAGGACCAAAAGTTAAAAAAAGTTGTGCCACAAACGGCCAGGGTTTTCTGTTAGGTACCAGAACATCCCTATGTTTTAGAATAATTTATACTTTTGCAAACAGTAAATCTTATAAAATGACTACATACAAGATATACATGATAAAACTGAAGTATTGAATAATACAGAAAACAACGGGATACAATACATAACCCGACAAAATCCAACACAATTCAACACAAAAGATAGACACACCCGAATTAGTCAAGGCCTCAACGCAAAGTGACGTCACATTTTAAATTGTAAAAAGATAAACACGATAAAATTGAAGTATTAACTAATACAGAAAACAACCGGATACATTACATAACACGACAAAATCCAACACAATTCAACACAAAAAATAGACACACCCGAATTAGTCAAGGTCTTAAAGCAAAGTGAAGTCACATTTTAAATTGTAAAAAATGACAAAAAAATGACGTCACATCTGCATTTGTAAAACAGAACATCAAAAATGATTATGACGTCACATTTAAATGAATAAACCTATCTGTCACAAATAAGATAGAATTATGATTGATTTGATGTTATATTTGAACTAAAGACTGATATAACATTAATAACAATGAAAATTGCAATACTGAGGTAGCAATTAGACAATTACCTATTTTCTATGTCCGGTTAATTCAGAATCAAACTGCAACCGTAATAGAATACATAGAAAGTGAAAACGTCAAGGCATAGATCTTGTTAATGTAAAGGAAGTCAATAAAGCTATAGAAAAACTTAAGGTAGATTCATGGTATACCGCCATCTTGGATTGAACAATCACAGTAAAAAATCGGTCTAGTTATTTGCCTAAATCTGCAAATTTGGAGACAGATTTGCAATTTGATGGTTAGACTGTTTAATAATATAAAGAAAACTTGACAATTTATTGTATAATTCAAAATAATTAAACAAATATCATGTTATTTTGCTTTTTGAATCATTTTTTTCAAATGAGCCATTTACGGGAAGATAACTCTTTTAGTAAAAAATTTATACTGGACAGATAGGGAATTTTTTTCTTTTTACTTGTAGCAAGAAAACAAGTTCGGTGACACCATTTTTTCTTTTTATTTTCTTAAAACATATTACAAAACCTTTCTTTTCACAATTTATTTCAAAATTCTATCTCATAGATTATTTTTTATGCACACAATTGTGTTTTTCCATTAACAATCTAACCAAATTTAGGCAATTTTCAACGACTCATAGCTTGAAAAATAACACGGTGACCCCTACTTTTTATTATATTTTTGAAAAGAGCATATTAAAATCTTCATTCTGGCTAAGTATAAGAAAATTCTGTCTCAAAAAAGATTTACTTATGATCTACCTTAAAGCAGGAAAAGCACCAGATAAAGATGGAATTTCGGCAGAACACTACAAACATGGGATGGAAGAGTTAAGTCCCTTTATAGTACATTTGCTAAATTTAATCTTAACATATTTGGATGTATCAATCTTCCTTAATGCGGGGTTCACACATTGCCGATTATTAGTTAAAAAGTCGGATTAGTATCCTCAATTATCTGGAATGTCCTATTATTGTCTGAACGCAGTCGTTTTAGTTCGTAACAGATTCCTACTGGTCGGGAAGGGTCCGAATAGTTCGGCAAAGCACCCCGACAGTTAGGTGCGTCCCGTAACATTCGGGGAAACTCAGCCGATTTTGTCTAGTCGGATTACAATCGTGACTATGTCGTGACAGATTCTGCTGTATCGGATCAAAATCCTAACAATGTTCTGTGTATTCTGGACGGTGTCCTGTGGAACGGGAATGATCTGGAGAAATTTTTCATTGCTGTTTTTCTGCCGATTGAGTCAAGATTGCATCCAGATCGTGTCGATTGCGAACCGTTTTTGCCGAAACCGTTCCGAAACAGTCCCGTTATTAATTCTAAATTCGTCAATGATACCCACGTCAGAGTCCCGACAATTACAGAATACAATACGACTGAGACCAGACAAAGCCGTTTGCAATGCGATAGAGCGGACCGTGATAGGATTACGTTCCGACAGTACCTGATCATCCCGAGTATGCCGACAGTTTTCGAACGGATAACTTCCGTCAGCGTCGGTTCACTGTCTTGTCACTATCTGATCTCTGTCGGATTACATTCGGTAGAATCGGGACGCAGTCGTGACAGACTCGGTCGAATTTTACCTGGCGAAAGATACAAATCGGATTAGAAGCGGATTTAGAACGGGATTATCGGGATAAATTCGCTTGGAAACGGTTGAATATCGACGCTTCCTGAACAATATCTGATTGTTGTCGTGATTAAATTTTTTTTTTTACAAATTTTAATTAAAGTTTGAATTTCCATCCACGATTCATAGGATCTTGATCAGACTTTTAATACATTTTAATCGGGAATGGTCCTGTTAAGGACGGCAGTAAAAATCGTGAATGTGTGACCCCAGCTTAAGACAGGGATTCTAAAAGCAATCTTAAAGAAAGAAAAAGACCAAACATTACCATCTAGCTATAGAGGAATAACTGTAACTAAAACCTTTGCAAAAATATTACAAAGTATATTGAAGGATAGAGTTGACTCTGTATTTAACAACAAAACTCCCTGCAAAGAGGCTTTACAGAAGGAGTATCGTCACTATGTGCAACATTCCTCACATCAGAAGCAATCGAAGAAAGTAAGAAATAAATGATACTGCTGATCTTAATAACTCTTGATGCAGAAAAGGCATTTGACAAGCTAAACAATGAAATACTATTCAACAAACTGTACCATTATGGAATAAAAGGAAAACTCTGGACATTACTGAGAAACTTGTATAAAGGAATGAGCATTAAGGTTAAATGGGAAGGGCAATGTACAGAAGATGTAATGGTGCTACAAGGAATTCAACATGTTCAACAGGGTGAAAAACTATCTACAACGCTATATAAATGCTACAACAACTTCATACTGGATAGCATATTAAAAAGTGGACTTGGAGCATGTATTGGTGATATACAAGTCCCTGCACCAACATGTGCCGATGACATTGCTGTCCTGGCAAATAGTACTGCAGATGCACAAGGAATATTAGACATAGTACAACACCATACAAGCAGAGATCTAGTCAAAATCAATCCAACTTAATCTGAAGCTGTTCTTTACAATGCAAAAGGCTCAAATATATCAACATTGCAATTTGAAGACAATGACATCAATATAACCAATGAAAAAAGTAAAATCACAAAGATACTGAACTTAGAGGAAAATCAATTCGGAAAGTCCATAATCAAATGGCAAAATCTAGAAACCAAACATCTAGGTATATAAGAAACGAACAAAACCGTGCAAATATCTCAGAAAGAATAAGAACCGATAGGGCAACAATATACAGCCTTCTTGGAGCTGGGTAACATGTCAGAAGGGGATTCTCACCCATGGTTGCATACAAGCTATGGAGAACATATGCAGTACCAAGAAGCATATACGGACTTGAGGTGATGAACTTACTTGCAAAAGAAAAGGATATGCTAGAACTGACAGAGAGAAAAATCCTCCGACAAATTCAAGGGCTTCCAAATAATACAGCAAATATGGCTGTCTATACCCTGGTAGGAGCAGAACTTATTGCCATCACATTAGACAAAAATGTACTAACCTTCTTCATGAATATTGTTCGAAATTCAGGAACCATAGAATGTGAAATTCTGCGCCGACAAATAGTATTTTCAGACCAAAGAGGAAAAGACTTTATCAACAGAGTAGAAAAAACTCTATCAAAATACAATTTGAAATCTAGTAGCTACTACATAGAAAATCCACTGAATAAAATCGAATGGAAAAGACTAGTAGGAATAAAGATCGAGGCATACTGGAAAAATGAATGTCATAATGAAAAAATGGAAAAAAACATCACAATCCATTAGTACTCAAACGTACATATTCCAAGCCAAAAGAGCTAAGTTCAATCCGAAAGTTAACCCGATGTGTAGAATCTGTGAACAGGGAAATGAAGATCTAGAACATTTTATACTACACTGCAAAGAATTAGAGCAGCAAATTAGATCTAAATACTGCTAAAAAATCAAACAGACAATTAATGAAATTGATACCTCAACATACAAGAAGATCATACAACAAGGTAATTTACTGCAGCTCATAATGGACTGTACTAGCAAGGACATAAACTGTTACTCAATTGTTTATGAAAACATTAAAACTCTGGCTAGAAATATGTGTTATGAGATGCACTTGCTGCGCACAAAAAGGATTAAAAAAAAACTTGATCACAAGTACAGTATAAGTAAACTTTTTAAAATAAAATAGTTCCTTACTAATAGTATATCCTCTTACTATTTTATGACTTATAAACTTTTATTTAAAGATAAATCTTTTCTTTTTAAAAGTGTAAGATATCAGTTATTATTTAAAGAATAATGACAAGATCTCCATATAGTAAATTAAACTGTAAAGAAAATTTATGTATATATTATAGCTTAAATTTTTTCCAAACCCCAACCATTTTACATAAGTCTTATAATATAAATTTACATTATAGTTCCCGATGTATGTATAGCACTCTTAACTAATAATTATAAGTAATTTTAATTTGAGACCATTTTGATTCTTATTTGTAAATATATGCAGTTGTTTCTTAACATTTTCTTACACCCCAGCAAATATGAATTATTATATATTTTTTAAAGCTTTATGATGATAATCCTATGAATTAATTATGATATTTATTATTTAGTGATTATTATAACCGAATTCAGTCATCTGTCTATAATTATTTGTTTCCTTATGTTTTAAGGTGTAAATAGTTGCTAAAACTATACCCTTTGGGTTGTGCTGCACAATTAATGAAGGAATATACAAGAAACTGAACTGAATGCATTACGATAATACGAAAGAAATTTAGGTATTCGAAAACAGAAAAGAACTTATACAAATCTGTCTACATTGATCATATTTAAACTATGATTTAAAGAAAATTGCAAGATAATGTAAAACCAATATATACATTGGACGAGGAAGTGAAATATACCACTTGATGCGCAGTTTCGCTATTCCTATTCTTTTCAATACCAAAGAATATAAAGTAAAATTAGATTTATCATAACATTAAGACAGTAACGAGGATTATGTTCAATACGTTAGATAAACTTTACCTGTTATATTATATCAATTATATCGTGTATTTGTCAATTCATATTTCCTAACATTGATGTCATTGATCATTCGCAAACAATGTGTGTAGTCATAGGTTCAATAACTCGTTTTGAAATAAGATTAAAGCGCGCGAAATTTCAAATCTAATAAATCGTAGCAGAAGAACTATATTAAATTGTAACTATTTAATTCTTGTTGTAATTCTGTTTTCCTGGTAAAAGTTAATTATCTGTTCCTTTAGTTTGGAATTGAAGAAATAATTTATATGAATATTATCACGATGCAGAAATACTCTGTGAAAATGTGTTATCTTCCGTGATAACCAGATACCAAGGACAACGTTAAACTTATCAAAAGAAATGAACTTCCTTTAGGCTATCGATGGAACTTGTTTAAAAAAAAAAATCCACGTTTTGTTCTATGACAAGAAAAACCTTAAAATCTGCATTATAGTATCTCTTTTACCGACTTAAGTGGGATATTCCTTTCTAATGCGTTTGGGTATAAATACGCCCTGCGGATCATTTAGAATATGAAATAAAACTCATTAATTAATCCAGATATAAACCTGTTAAAATTATTATCCATACACAATAAAAAATACTACTGTAACTGCATGTAGAAGGAAACAAATGAATTGTTACCACCCGATAACGGTGTATGACAAATACAAGACGCATTGTAAGTTATTTATTGTAACAACTTAGTTTATGGAATAGAGGGAATATGTCTTTTTCTATTTGTAATTACATTTCTATCCCGGAAAAGTGGTTATTTAGTCAACAATTTTAATTGCATCGAATGAAATATTCAGAAAAATTGTTTTTCTAATAGCAATTCATTTTTGTTGCTGTTGTCTGTTCTAAGGTCGGGTTGTTGTCTCTTTGACACATTTCCTATTTCCATTTTTAATTTTATTTAAACAGATAATAAGGATATAATTATATAACATACCCAACCGACTGTATTCAATAGAAAAAAAGGATATCTTTTGATAGAGTAAAAGGTATAAATAAATTTTAAAAAGTTAGGAACTGACACGAAGACGAATATAAATACATGTAGGTCTCAGTAGGATTTCTTATTCAGTGTGTATCGTTCTAGGCCTGAACATGCATGAGATATTTGCCACTGGACGTTAAGCAAGCAATCAACAATAAATCAACCTATTCAGCATGTTCAGTGTGTCTCAATAAATTTTTCAAAATCTTACACTCGAATATGTTAAATTTGCTTTATTTTATGAACGTATACTTTAAATTTCATCTCACATATATGATAACATTTCTGTATTGTGGCGATAATTAACAAAACTTCACCTTATATTTGTTTCAAAAATTAAAATGCGTGATAAGACGATTTCTTTTACACCTATCATCGATTGCGCTATCAAAAATAAATTCCAAATTCAGCAACAGACGAAAATGTTTAAATCTAAAAAGTAAAATCACAAAAATACTGAACTTAGAGGAAAATCAATTCGGAAAGTCCATAATCACATGGCAAAATCAAATAACAAATAAGCCCTTTTTACTGGTTAATTCACTATGAACAAAGGGTCCAGAATTGTCCAACTGGTTCTAATCATTTTGTCTACTTTATACTTTCAAATGAAGAAAAGAGACGAATAAGGGAGGTTTACGTACAAAAAGATATTGAAAGAGTCAAACAGTTTTCCTTAACTCCAGGGGCAATTCCCTAGAGAGTGTTCGGACTCCATTATTTAATCAATAGAGCCTCACACGTTGTGTTTCTGATGCTCTTATGCTGTAAATTTTGCATTATGTGGGCACTGTCGAACACTCACCTAACATTGGCTGGAGTTTGACTTCACAGATTAGACCAACATTTGTGATGTAGTAATTTAATATAGCCAAATCTCTGCAACTGTCCCAACCAAAATACAACAGGATAGAATAACAGGATTGACCAGCTGCATATAATCAATATCTAATATTCTCACTATAAAGAAAACAAATCATTTGTATTTAAAAAAAAAACATTATACTATGACTGAAAGTAGTTAGCAAACTTTAATTGTGCATTAAAATGCATGTTCATTAAAAGATCATGACCATCCCATTCCTGAAAAAAGACTGTCCAACATAATTTTTGAGTGATATTGAATCGTAAAAATTCCACATTTATAAGTTAAAAATTGGTATAAAATTGGTTTAAATGCCTAAAACTCCTAACAGAAGACATAATCTTTAAAACAGTTTAATTGAAGTCTCGAGATGGCATGTCAGTTAACTGCTAGTAGTCTTTTTTGGTATTAATGCATTATTGACATTTTATTTATTTTTCTTTTGTTACATCTTCTGACATCAGACTCGGACTTCTCTTGAACTGAATTTTAATGTGCGCATTGTTATGTGTTTACTTCTCTACATTTGCTAGAGGTATAGTGGGATGGTTGAGATCTCATAAACATGTTTACACCCGCCGCATTTTTGCGCCTGTCCCAAGTCGGGAGCCTCTGGTCTTTGTTAGTCTTGTATTATTTTTAATTTTAGTTTCTTGTGTATAATTTGGAGTAACGTATGACGTTAATTATCACTGAACTAGTATATATGTTTGATTAGGAGCCAGCTGAAGAACGCCTCTGGGTTCGAGAATTTTTCGATGCATTGAATACCTTTTGGTGACCTTCTGCTGTTGTCTGTTCTATAGTCGGGTTGTTGTCTCTTTGACATATTCCCCATTTCTATTCTCAATTTTCATTTAAATGTAGAAGATCAAAGAGAGGAATTTATACAGGCAGTCAGAAGTTTCTAAAGATACTTTCACACCCTTAGCCATAGTTTGAAAATATAGGTGAAAACAGTTCTTTCCCAAGTACTAAAAGTGATGGTGACATTAACCAATTTGATATACATCCTAAGGCTACAAAAGTTAAATAATGAAAGCAAATAGAAACAAAAGTTTCTTTATGCAAAGCTGACAAATTTATACTCACAACCCTTAATAACATATTCAATGATGACAATAATGGTTTAACAGATGTGAATACACAACTGGGTATCCCCAATCATTCAATGAAAAAGTTCATGCCTTGATCATGGAGTACACAGACATAATATGGATAATAAAATGTGATGGTCTGTAGATATAAATGTTAAAGATTGTTAAAAATATTCGATAAATTCTTATAATGGATAAAGGAGAAGTCGAGGTTTCCACCCAAAAAAAATCCATGCCTCGGTAAGCACAAACCTAAAATTATTCAGATGAAATAGAAGATGCCTATGAACATTGTACTGTTAAGATTGTGAGAAAGTGTCAATGAATTATTATAAGGGTTTTAAAAGGAGTTGCAGATATTAAGTGGTCACCCCAAAAATGTGCACCAAAGTGTGCAGATCCATGTCATTCAAAATAAACCCAAATAATAATTTGAATAAAAAAAGTTAAATAAGAGGTGCAAAAGTATATCCTGTGATTAAGTTGTTCTAAGGTTTTAAAAATGTTGTCGTGCAAGTTAAGTGCAGTTACAGATACAAACGTGGGACACAAGGATGAACGAACGGACGGACTAAATCATAACTATTATACCACCCCTTCAGAAACCGCGGATATCAAAATATATATCAATAGAAATTTATAAAATGTAGTGACATATGTATACTATTTGTTTACATAAAACAAGCGCAAAGCAACCAGACATTGTTTTAGCTTAATGGTATATACAGATCATTTTTATTTTGAATAATGGTGGTAAAAATTCTTGAATGATTATTCAAATATGGCGCACCCCTTTTGCTTTGTAAACCACAGCGTAATAAAAATTTTAATATATCTATACTTATTCCACATACACAGCCATGTTAAGTTCTTCTTTAAGATACTTAGGATTTTGATGACTTCAAACAACACTGTCTCTTTTCAAAATGAAATTCTAATGGCTACAAAGCCTGCAGAGTTTAAATAACAGATGTTCAATTCACTTGCAATCTAACTACTAATTCTTATTTTATGATGATCTGAAATGTAAATATATAATGGTCGACTAAGGATTAAAGTGTAACCTTTGCTATTTTAAACCAAGTCGTTCACCAAGTTGGCATCATCGGGAAAATATATCACAGGACTAACAATCCTCATCTTGCAATGACAAAAAGAGGGTTACTGAAGTCGACAATTGGAAATAACGAAACCATATGGATGCAATTACAAAATTGATTGTATCGGTATTCTATCTAGTCCTTCCTGTAGCTCGTTGAATGAGATATTTTTTTCAACTCTATTCCTCGACGTATACGCAGTCATTTTCATCGTCATTTTAAATCCTAAACTATCCATCATGTCTCTATAAATGACTTGCTGTCATTTACAAAGCCATTTTGTATTCATCACATTTGCACGAAGCTTTATTCATTACCCCTTTCAAAACTTCATTTTCTGTCCTTTTTATGTATGGAAACCACTATTACAAACCCCTTATTCAAACCAATACAAACTGTTTTTTTCTTTCTCCAAGCCACTTTATTATGAATTATCCTGATTGATAGCATCATCAATTGTCATGGCAGAAGGTAGTTCATTTAAGAAATCAAAAATCTCCATTTTACAGCTTAGGAATCTTATTTGTTTATTTGTTCTTCATCTGCAGCAGGAATGTGTAAACCACATACAATTTGAAATCGAGGGGGAGTAATTATTCAACAGCAATACGTAATGTATATGATTTGAAACCTATTTTGTGTTATATGCGAATCATACAGTCGTTGTGGATTTAAGTATTTTCCTATACTAGTTGGTTTTGTACGTTGTTTTAACGTTATGTCAGCCTACGAATCGATATTTAAAAGGGAAAGGGGCAATGTCTCAAAAGCTAGAAGAGTCTTCTGAATTTTCCTTTCATGGTCTAAAGTCAGTAACCTCGTAAGTAGTTGTCGCGTGAGAGTTTTGTCTAGTTTGGGAAATTGTATGCGTAAAAAACCCATATGAAATTACAATAAAACACGGTTGAAGAAATCATCGCATCTACCTAGTACTAGATAGATATAGAAATAAAAAAAAATTTGGTATGAGTGCCTATGAGACAACTCTCCATCCAAGTTACAATTTATAAAAGTTAACTATTATAGGTCAAGTTACGGTCTTCAACGCGGAGCCTTGTCTGACAACGAACAGCAAGCTAAAAATTGCCCCGGAAAATTTTAATAAAACTTCATCATAGGCTGGTAAAAGCTTTGACCCTGCACACATTTTTAGAATGAAGCGTTTCTGCGCTTTATAAAAAATGTACTTCGGTCAACGCTTTTACACCCCAATAAAGTTACAAAAAGAAGCATGCAGTTCTTAAATGAGTTGCACTTACTATAGTATAACATCTATATTTTATCATACATGTAAATAGTCTATTATAAAAAAAATCACCTACCTAGATTTTAAATTACATGAATATTTCCGAAATACTGCGTCTTGAGTTCAAAATTCGCATGTTATTTTCTTTATGAAAAGTTTACAAAAACAATGACCCAAGCAGACTATGAAGCTATATTGAAAAGTGGTTGTCTCCATACGTTATGAATTCATTATAAACTAGCTTTAATCAGTAAAGACTCATGATTTGTGAAATTGTCGAAATCATTGTTTGTAGCTCATATTAAATTTTACTGTTTTCATATGGTTTTTTAAAACATATATCATTCTTTTTGACAAAGTGATTTTTATATTGCTCCAAATAAACAAATACAATTGAAAACCTTGTGTTGATCTAAAGTATTTTTATATGACGATTGGCAACAATTTAGCAGTGACTTAATAGGCGTCAAAAATATCAACTTTAGTTATTTTGTTAATAGTCAATTGAAAAAAAAACACAAGAAAACACGTTATTCGTCACCCATGTGTTTATACTTGATCACAAATCTTTTTGTTTTTTTATTTATTCTAAACAAACAAAACAATAAAACTCCAATGAACAAAGTAGACCATGTAAACATATTGAAAGGTTACAATCTTTCTACTTCACGTATTCATTGTGAAAAGTCTTCAACCAGTGCGGACTCATGACCTGTAAAATTGTTAAATCATGGTTTCATTTGTAAGTATCAAAACAATAAACCTATTCTTTTGAAATGTTTATGGACACTCATAATAGACAAAGCGATAATGATTGTAAATTTGTGATTTCTTTATACACATCAGATTGAATAGTTTTGACCTTTTTTTCCTGTAAAGAGTTAACTACTAGATGATTGACACGATGTTAGGGTAGTGCCGTATGAACGAATGTTCAATGAAAAGCAAATCAACTCTATTCCTAAAATAATCCTTTTGTATTAAGGATGTACTTAGGTGAGGTTTGGGAATTTGTGTCCAATATTCGAACTTCTTCCATTTTTTTTTCTCCATAAAAAAAAATGTAAAATATTTTGTTCCATAACACCCATTTATCTTTTTACATAAGACTGACTTGCTCATAAAGGGTTATTTGCCATAATTTAAGCAGATTTTACTGTTTTTTTCTTTTGATTTTGGGACCCAAATAATACCAATGCAAATATAAAAGAGGGACTAAGGATACCAAAGGGACAATCAAACTCGTAAATCGAAAGAAAATAAACTGACAACGCCATGGCTAAAAATTAAAAAGACAAACAGACAAACAATAGTTCACATGACACAACATAGAAAACTAAACAATAAAGAATATAAGGTATAAGGCCGAGTTAGCTTTTCCAAGCCATATTTGAAAAAATCAAATATCTCGAAAAGGAGCTAAATGACTTATCAATAATTTTAGCTCATTTTGTTACTGAACTAATGGTCTTCTGACTTATAGTATCAAATCTAAATTCTTTATTTTTTTTAATTTCACACACCCTCACCTAAGTACATTCTTAACATGTTAAGTCAACTGTCAAATAGTCGTTTAAACGTCATCCACAAGATTGTTATAAGCTAATCTCCAACACTGGAAGTAAAATGAATGTTTTGTTGATATTCCTACAGGGTAAATTGAAAAGTTTTTTTAAATTTGATGTGAAGTAACGTTACGATATTTGAACTTATGAACTGTGTCAGCAAATACGTTTATTTTTCGTAAAAGAACAAGAAAGTGCCTAAGGGCAAAAAAAAAAACACAAAACATTTAATGAAATATATTTAATAAATTGTAACAAATCCCAAGTATTAAATATTTTTACAAATACGTTTAAGTCATTTGGCTGAGTTACTGTGACATGGGAATGTTAACGTTACGTATTGTCAATTTGAATATAAAAAAGAAGATGTGGTATGATTGCCATTGAGACAACTCTCTACAAGAGACCAAAATGACACAGAATGTTTACTATATAACTGTCAATACGTCTTCTGATGATTGCATAGAAAAATACGCTTAACATGTCAACACACTCACTCTTTTTGAAGTTGAAGCGAATCTCTCAGTTTTTGGTTAGTATTTAGAGGTACTACCAAAAGTTTGTTTTACGTCTTGATCTGTTTCCCCTATATTGATACAGATGGAAAATTGGAAAAATCTTGGAAACACGTTGATTTAAATATCAGATTTTTCAAATCCCGTTTTTTAATGTAACACTAATCCATGTGCACACTGAAACAGACTTCATCAACAGAGTATTCTTTTAACCCAAAAAAAATACTGCACCAAAATAATGCCGGGAAAGCATCTGACACTTCACTCGTTGTAGGGTCACCATCATAATTTGATGACTAATACGATATGTCGGTGTCCAAACGCTTTTTTTCATGATGCATTAGTCAATGTTAAAGTATCAGGGTTAAGTTGGTTAAGTTGGTCATGTTCGCCAGCCGAAGGACGCCTCCGGGTGCGGGAGTTTCTCGCTGCATTGACTCTTTTTTGACTCTATTAACTAGATTTTAATATCGACAACTCTCTTCTTGTACATCTTATATTTCTTCAAACCTTTATTTACAAGTTACGTACATATTTATTTCTTTAAACATTGTTCATTAAGGCATACAATTCGCGGTTCTAACTCTAAGAAATATAAAGATAGGTTGGTTTCTCTCTGAATGTATCTGTTACAAGAGGAGGCGAGAGAAAAAAACCAAAAAGGGGGGGGATGGGGAGATTAAAACGCACAAGTCAAAGTGACTATGATAAAATTGAGGCAAAATAAGAACAAAAAGTGACGAAAAGGCGTACAGCAGTTTACAAAACACTTCGTCAAAAATAATTATTCTATGATAATTATTTATGTGTAACTATGTCAACAGGTCGTTTATGTAAAACAAAAATACGAAGGTCTAGTTACGAAAATACTCAAAACATATTCAAAATGTTCTTTTTTTCATACGTTTTCAATAAAATTCAGAAACAAAATGGGAAATGTGTCAAAGCGACAACAACCCGACCATAGAGCAGACAACAGCCGAAGGCCACCAATGGGTCTTCAACGTGTTTTTCTTTTGCAATGATAAAATAAAAGACATAGGTGAATCAGATTTCCTGGGTCAGTTTAATGTTGGTGACCTGTAAAGCAACTTCGCAAACATTGACAGTATACACATTTAAAAAAAAACATGGTTTGAAGATTTTTGAATAATATGACTGGAATAAAACCGTGCTTTATTTGACCAGAAAGTAAAAACAGGAAGTCCTGTCTGACTTACATTTACTGAAAGTGAAATTGGGGACATTGTTTAGGTTTGTTGAAAGTATGTTAATTATTTTAGGCTGAATTTTTGTAAAAAAAAATATACCTGGAGAATTTAAGGAAATGATATCAAAAGTTATATAGGTACATGGAGACAGGAAAAATTTTCTAAGTCCTCTCTTTTTTTTCAAAGTCCGTTATTATTTTGTTTTCTGTTATATTCCATTATTTTCGTGTTTCTGTATACTTTGAACATATTTCTATATTATAGATATTAAAGTGTATTTCATTTTCTATTAACTATTAATTCTATAAAGTTTCTTCTCAATGGCGATCACTGCTATTTTATTTAGAGAGTGTCTATATATTATAGTAGTATATTAATCATAGTAAACATGGGGATAATTTTCAATTTTCAATCTTATGGTGATCTTCAATTGAAATAACACGATGGGTTTTATTTAAAGATAAATACGCATGAAGAGGAATCGAAATTGTTTTTGTTATCTTATCCTATATGTTTGTTAAAAAAATCAAAAGAAAAGATTTTTCAATCTTATGGTGATCTTCTATTGAAATAACACGATGGGTTTTAGAAATTTAACTTTTTCTTTGAAAATTTTCAAAATCTTCACATAATCCTTCTTCATAATTAGTACACTATGTCCCTGCTTCTTTTGTGACGTCATCAAAACTACATGGACCACAGTGTATAATAGTTTCTAATGACATTTGGATTTTCTTAAAGGTACAAAAAGGCAATTTCACAATAATGGTTTTTGGCATTATGTCTTTGCTGATTGATCGTTTAAAATACCCTCCGCCATTATCAATATGTAAATTTTAGATATTTGCTTTGGAAAAGTCGGCTTCATATTCAGATGATAAATCATTGATCTAGACCTACATTAAAATTGAGCAAGTTTGAACAAAGTTCTGTGATGACGGTAGATGTACATACCACACTCTACTTTAATATAACAGACTTCTTTTGTTCTATTATTAATATTACTTTTACTTTTGGATTGTTTTCTGTGATATCCATTTATCGTGACTCGGTACTTATACATCCTGTCAATGTGTTTGTATTATCTTTCATTTTTGCTTGTGTGTTTTGTATAATGCGACTTTTTGTGTTTCCTTGGTTCTTATAACGTGACTCTGTACTTTAATAGATCCCGTCAGTATGTTATTGTTCTATAATATGTCATAATGTTATATTTCTATTATAAATTAGAAAATACGTTGAACCCTAAACGTCAAAATTATTTAATCACATAGTGGAATGAACCATTTGTGGATTCTATAAATTCTAAACTTTTGGACTATTTTTAGTCTGGGGTCTATTTCTGAAATTGATTCTTACATACTTTTGATTTTTTAACCCTGTATGATAACATTGCATATGTGAACTTTTCAAATTGTTTGTATATACATTGAACGACACAAATATGTGACGCATAAACTTTTCTGACGTCAGACACGCGAAACAATTGTTTCTTCTAAAATTGTAACACGATGATGAATGCTGTACCCATATTTTCACTATTTTATTTATTATGTCGTTTAATTCACGCATCACTGTAAATATAACGGAATTTGATGAGACTGTCATACAAAGTGAGAGGTTTAGCGCTTTGAAACCAGATTTAATCCACCATTTTCTACATTTGACAATGCCTGTACTAAATCAGGAATATGACAGTTGTTGTCCATTTGTTTTTGATGTGTCTTGTCATTTGAATTTTGCCATTTGAATTTTGCCATAAGCAGGGACTTTCCGATTTGATTTCCTCTGCGTTCAGTATTTTTGTGATTTTTTTTTAAATCAGTTTTACTGTGCGTTTTGTTGCGGTTTTGTTCATGTACATTGGCTAGATATATTAAGGACAAGTTAATATCTTTTTCAAATGTTATACACCGCTACATTTTAGCTCATGAACTTTGTCAGCAACATTTAGCCTTTGATTGTCTTGTGCACTTTTAACTAATGGTTGATTTCTATATTTTGAAGTTGATTATAGCGGTTATTTCGCTGAACTGCTATGTATTATTATTAAGGGCCGCCTTCTTTGTGTGTTGAAAACCTCATTGTAGCCTCGCGGTGTATTTTTGCTCGTGGTCACTTTGTTTTTTCTTGGACATATTCTTCGATTCAGTTCTCTGTCTTATTATGAATCTTCTTGGTTGATAGCTTGATTCATTGCTTTTGAGGTAGATAGTTAATTTTAACATTTTAAGCAATTAAAAACATCAATTCTACAGCTTATTTTACTTACATTGTATCTCTTTATTAGTACTTCACCTGCTGCAGGAATATTTAAACCCGATACAATTTAAAATCGAGGAGGAATTATTCAACAGAATTATTCAAACTAGCTGGTTTGTTAACCTACCGATCGATATTTTAAAAGGTGAGTGTTAATATAATGTGTCAAAGCTAGTTAAACCCCATTACATTTTCCTATGACGTTCCGACGTCAGCAACCTTGTTAGTAGTTGTTGCATTAGAGTTTTTTTCCAATTTGGGAAATTATATGCGTTATTTAAAAGAACAACATAAAAGGATACGAATAAACGCAGTTAAAGAAATCATCACCTCTAGCTTATACTAGAGTTCATTTGAAGTTTTGCATAATATGAGAAGCTAAATCAAAACAAGTGTTTTAATTCTAGCATTTTAAACAGTAAACAATTTGCACTTATGATAGTATAATATATTTATATCTTATCATAAAGATATATAGCTTCTTATAGACAATATCACATACCTTGATTTGAAATCACATTAATCTTCACGAAGTATTGTGTTTTTAGTTCAAAATTCGATTAACAAATCGTTCGCCTATTCTTTATTATAGATTAAACAAAAATATTTAAAATAAATGATCCTAGCAGACCATGTAGCTATATTGAAAAGTGGTTGTCTTCATACTTAATGCATCCATTATAAACTAGCTTTAATTAGTAAAGACTTATCACCTGTGAAATTGTCGAAAACATTGTTTGTAGCTCATATTGAATTTCGCTGATTTCATCTGGTTTTTAAAAACGTATAATATTCTTTTTGACCAAGTGCTTTTAATATTGTTTCAAATAAACATATTTTAAAAATTGAAACAGTTATGACCTCTTCTCGATTTAAAGTAATTTTCATATGACGATTGGCAACAATTTTGATAGTGAATTAATAAGCGTCAAAGGTGTCAACTCTTGTTATTTTTGTTAAAAGTCAATTGAAAAAAACATGCTTTGTCGTCAACCATGTGTTTATACTTTATATCAAATCATTTTGTTTTTTTTCTTTATTTTAAATTAACAAAACATTAAAATTTCAATGAACAAGGTAGACCATGTAAACATAATTAAAGGTGGTAATCTTTATACTTCATGTATTCATTTTAAAAATGCTTTAAGAACTGCGGACTCATGATCTGTGAAATTGTAGAAACTCGAGCTCATTGTTTGTAGATCCTATCAAATTTCCATGGTTTCATATGTTAGTATCAAAAAAATATACTTATTCTTTTGACATGTGTATACACTTCATGGAATTCCAAAATAGACAAGGCGATAATTAAATATAAATTATTGATTTCTTATACACATAAGATTAAGTAGTTTTGACCTTTTTTACTGTAAAGAGTTTATTATTGGATGATTGACATCATGTAAGGGTAGTGCAGTCTGAATGAATCTTCAATATAAAAGTAAATCAGCTCTATTCCTAACACATTCCTTTTTGTATTTTAAAACATGTTAAGTCAACTGTCAAATAGCCGTTTACACGTCAGCAACTAGATTAATATAGTCTAATCTCCAACCCTGGAAGTAAAATGATTGTTTTGTTGATATTTTTTTAATACAGGACACCCATCTTAAAAAGAAAGAACCTAGTTTTTTAATTTGATGTTCAGTTATGTTACGCTATTTGAACCCTTTAACTGTGTCAACAAATACCCTATTTCGTAAAAGAACAAGTAAGTGCCTAAAAATTATCTAATAAATTTGTAACAAATCCCTGTTATAAGATATTTTACAAATTCGTTGAAGTCATTTGGCTGAATTACTGTGACATGGGAATGCAAACGTTACTTATTTTCAATTTGAATGTTCACTATATTACTGCCAATACGTCTTTTGATGCATACATAGAAGTCAATACACCCAGTTCATCTCCTTCTGGAGTTGATGCGAATCCATCAGTTTTGGTTTGTAACCTTCTGATTAAAGATACTACCGAAATTTTGTGTCATGTCATGTCTGTTTCCCCTATATTGACACAGATGGTAAATTGGAAAAAATCTTGGAAACACGTTGATTTAAATATCAGATTGTTAACTTCCCGTTTTTCAATGTAACACTTACGCATTTGCACACTGTACACTTCATCAACAAAGTATTCTTTTTCAAAATAAAAACTGTACCAACTTAATGCCGAGAAAGGTTCTGACACTTCACTCGTTGTAGGGTCACCATCATGATTTGATGACTAACACGATGTGTCGGTGTCCAAACCCACTAGCGACATTTTTCCCGTCTTCGATCTGAAGTTACATGTATATGCATAACCTTTATTTGTACTGTTTGTGTCATTTTTCCGATTACGGCATTTCGAATGGTTGAAAATTACTCCTTTGGGGTTCAGGATATTTCATCATTTTTTGTTTGTGTCCTTGATTTGTTGTTTTTTTCCCTTTTTTACGAGATTGGAACATCGGGAAACCAGTATCGCCTTATTTCTACTTAAGCAGTACTTTCAGAGTCAACCGCAATTTATTTTTAAGCAATAGGGAACTAATAGAAACTGATTAAGCAAAACAATGCAGGTTACAAACTGAAATCAAGGAAAACAAATTAACTATAAGAGAAAAACCGCGAAACAACAAAAACATTAAACTGCAACAAAAACAAACTTCAAAACACATAGAAACTTACTCTTTGATAACGATTGCCATATTTCTAAATTGCTACAAGACATTTTTTATACAAAAGTTTATGGATTGAACCAGGTTTTTAATGATTGTAAGGTGCACGTGTCAAACTTGCAGGTGTCATCTGATCTTGATCTAACTTTTATGGTTCAGTGGTTGACGGTACGTTTTTGTGTTTTGGTCTTAATCTCGCATACAACATGTATATGCAACTATATTTGGTGTATGGAAATATTTTATGATGGTCATGTAAGTCTGGAAATTTTTATTTGACCTTGGCCTCATTTTCATGGTTCATCTCTCAATGTTAGGTTTCAATATTTTAGTCTGTTTACCTTAAAAAAAACTAACAAAGCCTTTAAACAGACTTACTAAGAAGGGATATAGTAACGATACTGTTGTCAGATCATTAAAGATTAGATATTTTGGCTTTAAGACTTATAGGATATTTGCATACATCGGAATCAAACACATTTATTCTAAAACAAATTGTTGGTATGACACGGGTTATGTTCATCTGATATATTTTATGATGGTACAATACTAAACCCCTAACAAGAGGGATTGTGCCTGATATTCATATGATGAAGTCACAATCTTTCATTCAGTTTAACTGAGGTCTGGAGCTGTCATGTCAGTAACTGCTATTTGTCTGTTGATATTTAGATATAATTGTTATTTTGTTTATTTTCTTTTGTTTCATATTCTGACATCGAACTCGGACGTCTCTTAAACTGAATTTTACTGTGCGTATTGTTGTGCGTTTGTTTTTCTACATTAGCTAGAGATATAGGGGAGAGTTGAGATCTGAAAAAAAAACATGTTTAACCCCGTCGCATTTTTGGGCCTGTCCAAAGTCATGATCCTTGGTATGACGTCCATTTTTTACTGAACTAGTATACATATTTGTTAACGGGCCACATGAAGGACGCCTCCGGGTGCGGGAGTTTCTTGCTGCTATGCAGACCATTTGGTGGCCTTCGGTTGTTGTCTGCTCTGTGGTCGGGTTGTTGTCCCTTTGACACATTCCCCATTTCCATTCTCAATTTTATTTAAAGGCAACAACGATTTTCAACGTGTTTACTTATTTATTATCTTCTATCTATATATGATATATTTCAATATCATAGTCAAGAGCTCAGAACAATCATGTTTGATATAATTATACGTTTGACTAAATTCCGGACATGTATGACAATTCCATCTTGATTGAGATACCAATAAGTGGAGAACAACACTCTTTATAACACAAAGTGAACCACTTAGCTGAACGACAGTAACGTAGTTCTTTCATTATCATCACACAATTATCCATCATCAAAACATAACAAATAATGAATCAAATGCCAAAAGGAAAATGGAACATTATAATGTCATAGTATTCTGTTAACACAAGGTAAACAGAATCAAATAGTATCGATAGTATAAATTCAGTTACTCGTTTATTCTAAATATAAATATTCCAAACCACTTTGTATAACTAAACATGCCAGTCATATTGCCTGCATATGAGTATTTATTTTGGTCTCCTTGTCATAGTATACAGTTCTCGGCTGATAAAGACCATCTGATTCGCTCAGTAATATCTTACTGTCTTTCCCATCATGTTGTATGATTGTTAAATTATTGGACCTATTTCGTAGATCGTTTACGTTATCTTCATCGTCTACTGCTATACTGCAATGACTAGTAATGGATTCACTTTCAAACTGCCATAACTCTTCTCGATTCATAGGACAACAATAAATAGTATTCTCTGGTATTTCTATATACCTTGTCTTTGCTAGTTGCGATATCAAAAATATGAAATAAATTTTCAGAACTGTTTTCCAAATTTCCAGTGTTTTGCTTGATATATCAAGGACGTGAATTGTATAGTAACGACATACTAAGTTTACCGTCCTTTTGAGACAAATAAGTGGAGAACAACACTCTTTATAACACAAAGTGAACCACTTAGCTGAACGACAGTAACGTAGTTCTTGTATTATCATCATTGTAAATGTTGATCTTATTTCGCATAACAACTGTTTCTGCAGTTTGTCAAGGTTCTCGTTTACCTTTGTTTGCGTAAGAAGTTTAAGGTTTATATCAAATTCTTGTTTTTTTTTATTTTATTTGTAACAGACTTACAATTCTCAATGAATTGTTTTATATTAAGCAGTGTTCCCCTAATTGCATCTTCCAAATCAGACTAAGCTGTTGATTCTCTTGCATTTTTGGAGGCATGGGTTATTGATATAAGATCCGAGCATGCATGTAAATTTGACTGGATACAAACATCACATAACAATTCGTTTATACCAAAATAACCTCATGTTTTGTGATATCTCGTTTCTTCTGTGAACTTTTGCGCAATTTTCACAAACTCCTTCGTCACAATTAGTACACCATTTTGTTGCCTTCTTTTTGACTTTTCTATACCTACACGGTCCACATAATACTGTTGCTGCCATTGGTTCTACCTGAAAACGGTTTGAAATGGTGTATTTTATAATCAGCATCGATATTTGTAATGATTACTTATTTTCAAGACTGTCTCCATTTCCCTGTTCCCCTTAAACGTAACAACAAATATCTGTCAGGTAAATTTTTTTTAAAGGAAGTAAGATGTTTTTGTATGTGTCATGACGTCATATAGAATAGCAATTTGACATGACCTCAACTAAGGACGTCATACAGATTAAATATTTGGACTGACGTCATACAGTGAATGGAATTGATATCGCGACGTCATACAGATTATTAAGATGTGATAAGATATTTTCAACCCTAATGACACAGCACGATTGTCGTTGACTGTATTACAAATGCAATATATCTGCATAAGTACTTAGTCTAATACTAAGTATTCGATAATTATAGAATAACTAATCGAAGAGTTCAAATAGAAAAAAATATTCAACGAGTGACCTACAACACATTTAATCACGAATGCGCGTAGCGCATGAGTTAATTACCAGTGTTTTTCGGTCACAAATTGAATATTTTTCGTCATATACACAGTCAATATTATCAGATTATTACATGGCATTTTTCATATCGCATGTTTTATCAGCCCTTGGATCAATATCATCACAAGAGCCGCATGGCTTAAGGGCTGATATTGACCATGGGCTGATAAAACATGTAATATGAAAAATGACATGTTATGATCTTTGTATCATATGCTTCAACAATGGAGAAAAATAACAGTTTCATATATTGATCCTTTTACGTGGTTCCCAAATAGAAGTTCAAAGAGTGACAAGTTCACGCACGTCGGACCCCAAATTTAGTACATTCGATATGAAATCTTTCTATTATATGCCTCAACAGAAAAAAAAATTCTAATAAGGACGGAACGACAAACAAATAATTCATCAATATACGTAATTAACAGTGTTTGGAAAAGTCAACTTTTTTTTCAAAGTAACTTTCCAAATTATGTTTGAAACTTTTGAAAAAAAATGCATTTATTTAATATTTGATTGTTGGGTTATTTTTTATTATTTTACAAAATATACTTTACAGTATCCAAATAATTGTTTTGTACACTACTTTGTAATGTTTTTCAGTAAAAACGTAGCATTGAGGTATAGTTTCCGGAATTTGCCGAGTTTCACCGAAATGCCATGCGATAACGTTACGGAAAGGCATGTGATAACACTTGAAGCATGTGATAAACTTTTCATATCAGCCCGCTAAGCACCAAAACTTTCAGAACAATAACAATTGTCACCACTACCAGGCAAACTCAACATACATTATTATAAAAGAATTCAACTGACAAAAACGCTTTCTTAGATTACATAATGGCCGTTTTGGCGTCATCTGCTAGAACCTGATCAGCGTATCTCCAAATAGCGATGAATGTTATTTTGATATAAAACGAACATTCCGGTTGGAGCAAACAATTTGTCTTAAAAATATCTTTGTCATAAAAAACAAAATGTAAGATTATGTTATATGATAGCAATACGTTTATCGTCGTTATAAAACAGAAGTGAACAATATTTCCAAATGTAATATGACTAAAAAGTACAATAACCTAATGTGCAACAAAACCAAAGTATCAGTACCTTTTTTTAATGTAACAATGCTGTTAAAAATTTGAAAACACTAATTTGAAATACAATTACACGAAAATATCAATTATTGGCAGTCTACATGTTTAAACTAAACCTGCTTATATGTCGTCAATCTATGATTTTGAATGTCCCTCTTGTATATTTCGCCCCTCTATTAAAATGCATGCATAGGAGTAGACACTTTTAATGTCGACACAACTTGTCTCGCTTTTCTTATGTCCATTAGATTCCCGCAGTTTTTATTTGATGTCTTAATTTGTCTTTTTTTAATCGATTTACGAGATTTGAACATCGTCAACTGCTCTCTTCTTATATCTTTTCAAACCGAAGTCACCAGTGTTTATCGTAGTTGTTTTTGCTATTGGCTATAATAAGATTCTCGATATTAAATTTCATTTAAAACATGTGGAAAAATTTATTTTAGTTTGAATGTTTCTTTTAAAAAAGGGACGACAGAAATTCCAAATTGGCACTTAAAACTCACATGTTGTAGAGATTATGACAAAGTAACGGCAAAATAAAAACAAAAATGTCAAAAAGACAAACAGCATATTACAAAACTCTTCGTCAAAAAATTAGTGAAAACACACATGAAAAAAAACAATACAAAAACATAGTCTTTATAAATGTTCATTTTTGTTCAGAAAATTGAGGTGAAAACTTTTCCTTATGCAAGATGTGAAATATTTCTCTTCTCAGGAAAGCATTATAATATGGCTGGAAATAAATAGTGCTGTTACCTGACCGAAAATAAAACTGGAAAATAGTTCTTTTGGAATACTAAAAAAATGATATCGACATCTTAATATATTCCTTTCGTAACAATTGAAGAAAAACAACAGTACAGCCAAGCTGGTATGTTAAGGATAACATAGCAGCCAATTGAAAGTGATATAGAACAAAAATATCTGTCTCATTGTTTTTGAAAATTAAATCATGTATATCAGCTTAAACGTTTCTTTTCATTTTTGTGAACAATTATTTATATGTGGATACCTTATTCAATACTATTAATTAAAAAGTATGTAAGTGACCTAATGCGATATATACGGGGTCAGTAAATTCCATATAGGGTGAGAGCGAAGCTCAAACCCCATATGGAAGTAACTGCCCCAGTATATATATCACATCAGGTCACTAGCACACCATGTAACGAACTTATCTTACCGACTATCTTTATTTGTTGAACTAAGATTAGAGTTGTATTATTTGCTTTCATAACACATCTTTTTATTTCTATATTAAGGTGTACAAGTATTCAATTTTAAGAACCTTCTTCAATTGGTCACACTAAAAACATAATGCAAACAATAACTATTTATTATCTACAACCTTGATATGACAATATTAAACAGAACTTTCAATACTTTTAGATAATCAAACAGTGCCAAAGTCGTAAATCCACTACCAACCGTGTATTGAATTAAGCCCCGCCTCCCTACTAACCTTATATTGAGTATACACGGCCTCCACACGGACTTTGTTTACCAATCATATTCCTAGATATGTATAGGAGCTAAGATAAATGTCTATACTAACAAGAATGTGTCCATAGTACACGGATGCCCCACTCGCACTATCATTTTCTATGTTAAGTGGACCGTGAAATTGGGATCAAAACTTTAATTTGGAAATAAAATTAGAAAGATCATATCATAGGAACATGTGTACTAAGTTTCAAGTTGATGTAACTTTAACTTCATCAAAAACTACCTTGACCAAAAACTTTAACCTGAACTTCGCACTATCATTTTCTATGTTCAGTGGACCTTGAAATTGCGGTCAAAACTATAATTTGGCATTAAAATTAGAAAGATCATATCATGGGGACATGTGTACTAAGTTTCAAGTTGATTGGACATCAACTTCTTCAAAAACTACCTTGACTAAAAACTTTAACCTGAACGGAGGCACAGACCAGAACACATAATGCCCCTCTACAATCGTAGGTGGGGAATAATTACAGTAAAATTCAAAATCGATCACTCGTTAACAAAACAGATATATCCTATCCTTACACACACAAAAAATGCAACATTTAACGATATGTTGTTCACGAAAACTCATATTAAAAGCAAAATTTTCACTTTTTTGAAAATAAAATGTCATTCTCTTTTTATGATAAAATTTCTAAAAAACAGAGGTCTGATCAATTGCATGTTAAAAGTTCTAAACGACTTTGTACAACGCAGCATTTCCTCCTTCATTGCATATGAGTAATGTGTTGGTATTCATATCAAAGTCCACAACTCGCGGATACAATGTAACTCAATTTCTCCGATTTTGCCAGTAATGTTTTACTGTCTTTCCCGTCAAGTTGTATTATTGTTAGGTTGCCTGAAATACAACCCGCAACGTAAACGTTATGGTAATTGTCTAATGTTATACCGACAGGAAAATTAATGCTGTCAATTTTGCTTTGCCATATATCTTCCCCATTCAAATGACAACAATGTATCTTGTGTGTGTTGTAATCTGTATAAAATATCTTGTCCCTGATCGACTATGTAAAATATACACTGAGATCCTTTTTTAAATGTTTTCATTTCTTTTCCTGCGAGATAAATGACTAATACGCCGTTTCCATTTGCTACGTAAAGTTTCCCATCCTCGTGAGATACTCCGTAGCAATTGTTTTGTAAACTCATTTTCTTCTCAACGTTGAAAGTATTGCCATTCATTGTTTCTAATATTTTGGATTTACTGTACGTAACAACAATAAGATCAAGATCTATCACGGAAATATCAAACGGCTTGGCAGAGACTTGAATATCACGAATATGTTTACTAGTATCGCTATACTCTATTAATATATTTTCGTTTGTTGAATTCGCCAGCAATAAATGACCATTAGGCAATATGACGCAACCAGAAATATTGATTTTACTTTTTCTTTTCTTTGAAATGATTGAATCAATTGAAGCTTTATGTCGGATATTGATCCCAATTTGAGCTTGATCGAACTTTGGGTCTCTGAAATCAAGATTGGTGGCGGATTCTGAAACCATTATTTTACCAAACTCTTCAACTTCGTTGGATAATTTTTCGATTAGGCCATCAAATATATATTTTTAAGTTATAGTCCTTCGTGACACTTATTTCGTTCTTGATGGATTCTACCTAGCTTCCGACCCACTTATTCACATGACGCGTTATCAGAAACACTTGTATGTCAGATGAAACTGTTTCATATGTATCTTCCCTTAGTTTGGTAAACCTTTCTTCTATTGATTTTAACCTCTGAAGAATTTTCATATACTTAGATTTGCAAGTGTGAGTTGATTTTAGTTCTTGCAACAATTTCTCCTGTAGCCTGTTTAGTTGTCCGTTTATTTTCGTTCTTGTTTCAAGAACCATGGTTTTTAAAGCCAGTTCTTGTTTTTCGAGTTCCTCTGTAGCAGATTCACGATTCTTAATGCATTGTGTGATGTTACGCAGAGTTCCCTCAATCATCACTTCTAGGTCAGATAACGCAGTTGATTGTCTTGAATTTGATGAGTTAGCACTTATCGGTATTACATAAGAACACGTTTTGTGTTTGGACGGGACACAAACAACACAGAGGATTTCGTCATGATTTTTACAGAACCACTCCAGGCTTTCTCCATGGTGCTCACAGACCTGAGAGATTGAAACATTTTCAATTTTGCGGTAATCGTCTATTGTAATAACCATATGGTTCTTGTGGTTTTTCCTTTTCTGTGAACGTTTTCACAATCTTCACACAATCACTCTTCACAACTAGTACACCATTTGCCTGCATCCTTAGTGATGTTATCAAACATACAAGGACCACACGAAATTTAGTTTCCTGAAGCCATTTGCATTTACTGAAAAACACGTAAAAGTTGATTTAAATTCTATAAAATACCATCAATATCTGTTGTTTTTTTTTACCTCACCAGACATATTTGAATCAAATAAAGAGTAGGTGAGAAAATAGTTGGGCTGGAAGCATTCTTGAATGCAATATCTAAAAAAAAACGTATTTGTTTTGTCTATTATACAGTCATTGTTAGATAAAGTGCTTTCCCTGAACTGGTTTCTTCAGTGTTTTATCATTCTTTACAGGTTGTCATATGAAAGTTGCACAATCAGCAAGGAAAAAACCATTGCGTGACAGATTTTTTATGAGCATGCTATACATTTTCTACTTTGAAATAATGAAATAATTACAAAGTAGATTTTTCTTAGTTGATTTTGCCACCTTTTTATGTTTTTTTTTGTGTTTGTTTATACTAGTAATGAATGTAAAAATGAGTACGCAAAAAGATGGGGGAGGGGGATAAAATATTCATGATTGGTAAAAATTCCTTCATGATCTTATTTTATAAGTTTGGTAAAATTTTTAGCTTGTAGATTAAGACTAAATAAAAATTTTCAAGGGTTTTTTAATTACACTAGATAATAAAACCCATACCTTAAAATTTAGCCGGCTTGCAGACGACACCACTTTATTTCTAAATCCAAAACAAGAAATGTCAATTACTTTGAATATTATAGAAATTTTTGGATCACTTTCAGGCCTAAAGCTTAACCGAAATAAAACAGAAGGTTTATGAATATGCTCAGCAATCAAAGTAAGGTTAAAAACATTCAGTTTACACAAGAACCCAGAAAAGTTTTTGGAATATACTTTGGACTTAATGAAATGAGTGTAAAAAATCAAACTTGCAACGACAATACGAAAAATCTGAAAAAATAATTAAAGACTGGAATAAAAGAAATTTAACTGTGTTAGGTAAGATAACTCTTGTTAAATCATCAAACTTACCGAATATTACTTATGTTGCATCTGTAACCGAAATTGATAAATAATATCTAGCAAAATTAAAAAAAATATATATAGTTTTATATGGAATAATTAACCAGAAAAGTTAAAAGGAATATAATAAGTAAAATTTACCATGCTGGCGGGCTAAAAATGATTAACATAGATAAATATCTAGAAGCGATAAATATTAGTTGGGTAAAAAAACCTCATCGATAACGAAGATCTATCACCCAATTGGAAAGTCTGACCAAAATTTTTTTTGATAAATTTCGACAACAATTCCCTATATTTAAAATGAACTTAACAATATTAATTTGGTCAATGAACTTAAAGAAATAATTCCACAATTTTACTTAAGATAAACCATATCATGGATAAAGTGAATTTCTGAAAAAGAATCAGATCAACTATCATATTAACAAATTACACAGCAGGTTATATGGGACAATACAAATATATAATCAAACGGTAAATGTCTCATTTTCAAAAAATGGATAAACAGTAAATGACATTTGTAAATGACATTATTGATAATAAAAGAAAATTTAATCAAAACACGATCTTAGATAAACTATCATGCCATGCTAACTGGTTTTCGGATTTTTCTAAATTAATGAAAGTAATAACAGTGGTAACAAGAGCTAACTAAATAAGAATCAATTAAAACAAAAGTTGCTATTGACTCCGAATATAAATTTAAAAAGAGAAAAAGAAAAAGGGTATCATTTAAAAGGAATTCTTACGAAAGACATTTACATCCCTCTTAAATAGATATTATGAAAAACCAACAGGACATAAAAAATGGGACAGTATGTTTATCTTAGAAAACAACACAAGCAAGAGCCAACAAATGCTGAACTATGTCTTTTATTATATTCAAGATAATAAATTCAAAATATTAAGATGGAACTTTCTGCACTACATTTTACAAACAAAACAATTACTTTTCTCTTAAAAAATATCTAAAACTCCTCTATGTAACATTTTTCATGTCATCGAATATTATGATCTCTATTTTTTTAATTGCAAATTTCTAAAATTATTTTGGGATCAAATAAATGTATTACTTGATAAACTTAAAATAGGACATCATATATTACCAATTAGATCACTTTTGTACGGATACACAATAAACGATACAAGTTAATACACTATTAATGATTTAATAACAATTATACTTTTTACTGTATACATGTATACATACTATATATCCGAACAAAAAAAACAAAAAAAAAAATTAATGTGTTTGAAATTTTAAAAAGGAATTTCTTCAATATCATGAAATATTGATAAAAAAAAGAAGGCAAATATGAAAAATTCCATAATCTGGTTGCAGCAAAAATCAAATTAATTTCATGAATTAGGATTTATAATATATCATGTTATCTTATTTCTATTCAGTTGCATGTATGTCATTACAACTATATATTATCAGATTATTACCTGCCATTTTTCATATCGCATGTATTATCAGCCCTAGGTTCAATATCATCCCAAGAGCCGCATGGCTCGAGGGCTGATATTGACCGAGGGCTGATAATACATGCGATATGAAAAATGACATGTTAATAGAAGTTCAAAGAGTGAAAAGTTCACGGACGTCGAAATCCAAATTTAGTTTCATTCGATATGAAATTTTTCTATCATATGCGTAAATAGAGAAGAAAAAAATATTTTAATATGGACGAATTGACAAAAAAAATAATCCAACAATACATATAATGAACACTGGTTGGGAAAGTCAACTTGTTTAAAGTAACTTTCTAAATTATACTTAAAACTTTTAAAAAATGCATTTCTTTAATATTTTTTTAATAATTTTTTTAGTTTGTATTTTTTCAAATTATTTTACACAATATACTTTCAAGTATCCAAATATTGTTTTGTAAACTACTTTGTAAATTGATGTTTTCACTGAAAACGTAGCTTTGATGTGTATTTTCCGGAATTTGCACAGTATCACCGGATTGCCTTGCGATAACGTTACGGGAAGGCATGTGATAACAATCGAACCATGTGATACACATTTCATATCAGCCCGCTAAGCACCAATTGGAAAAATATGGAATTTGCGTTAGTTGATTGCTATTATCATACAGTAAAAATCATATGTTATTTAGTCTAAGTATATGAAAAATATATATATATTGTGCACTAACACGTACTAACTTTATCACTGAAATGCTATATAATAACTTTAACGAGGCCGGGATAAAGTATCGGTACTTTATGTATCTCTAACAAATGTAAAATGCAAATAAAATAATATAACACTTAAAAAAATATATAAAAAAAAGTTTATTAAAATATCAAAAGAATAGAAAAAGGTTTCACGTCACTTAGTGCAGATAAGTTATTTATTACGGTTAGAATTTCTCATTGCTCCATGAAACGTCCATAGATAACAAGATCAAAACTTTAAAGGACGGTAGGCAAACCCATTTCCGAGATGACAGACACTATTCGGCACCTTGCCTTTTCATTAAATGAAATATAGAAATAACGAAAGGAAATAACTCAACCGAACAAGGAAACTGAATATATTTCAAAATTCCCCAGTATTTCTTTCTTTTTATCGATAACAAAGAGTTTAAAGTATTGTTAAGTTGTAATAAGAAAATAAAAAAAGTAACACAACGTTTGTCTAATAAACTTTACCTGTATTATGTTACGAGCTATTTCCTATATTTCTCAAGATATATCTTGTGAACGTTGACCATTGTTTGTAGTCAAAGGTCAAATGTCTCAAATGAATAAGATTCAAACCTTTTAAATCTTGTCGGTTTAACACAACCTGTGTGATAATATAACTGTTTCATCTTCTTTTATGAAATTTCTTTTTATTTGAATTGTTGTAGTTTTATCCCGGTTGATTTTAGATAACAGGTGCTTGTTTGTGGCTATGACGTAAAAACCAATTCACACGATGCATAAACGAACTTTTTACAGAAACAAATATTCTTTAGAGAGCTGACAACACAATAATGAAAGCAGTGAATTAAATTCAAGCCATAGATATTCGCAACCCCGTCTTGTTTTTTTAATGAAAAATTAACGGTGTAGTATCCTTCACTTACAAATCTATTACAACAAAACTGTAGAAAACCCTATATCCTAAATAGAAACTATTAACAAACTAGGGTTTCAGTTTTCTCGTTTGAATTGTTTTACATTGTCTTTTCGGGGCTTTTTATAGCTGACTATGCGGTATGGGCTTTGCTCATTGTTGAAGGCCGTACGGTGACCTATAGTTGTTAATGTCTGTGTCATTTTGGTCTTTTGTGGATAGTTGTCTCATTGGCAATCATACCACATCTTCATTTTTATATTTCAAATCCTTCCTCAAATTGCAGCTTAGATGGATGTATCTACACTTCTCGATTCCCATTTTGGTCATAATGTAGTGAGAGTATTTACACATTATTGGCTCTCCCTTTGTTTGATTTTAACCTTTCTAAATCTAAATGCGTCGAACGTACACACTTTAGACAGTGCTTTGTTTATTTGTCTTAAATACAGTTAGAGGATATGCTTTATCTTTGGTCAGACAACTTCGTGTGTGCTACTTGTTTAACATCATGACCATTTTCACAAAGTTATATCAATATTGAGGGGACCCGATTAAAAATACATTTTTCGTTCACTTCTGACTACATGATATTAGTTCATAAAAAGGATTGATAACGATGTAATCAACTATTTTACAAAAATGACATGAACATGATGACGTTTTCCAGAAACTCATGGGTGATAATTATATTGTCAATACAGTATACTCGTCCTGAATATGTTTGACATAATTGCAAACGGATTTTTAGCAAGCGACAATCAATTAATCAATCAAACACTCGGTTCTTAGATCAATCTATTAATCAGAAAATATTTAGTCAATTCAGAGATTCGTTGCTCTATTAAACCAGTGCAAACATTCAAGTTCAGCGATCATCGAAGATTTTCACCAATTTTTTAATCCCGCTCTTCTGGAATGGCTTGTAAAATATCCCACAAATAGTTTAAAAACCAGATAATGAGATAATTATTCAATATCCCCCCTAAAAAATATTAGACGCAATGACGGCCAATAATAATAAATTTGATAACGAGTGAGAATGGGATATCGCTTGATATCAATTCGAGTTATTTAATTTCAATATAATATTAAACGATCCTTCGGCGGGTAAATAATTACTCTTAATTAAAATTATATAATGAGAGCTGATATCAAGCAATATCCTATTCTAACAAGATGTGTCAGCTATTTATTTTACGTTCAACAGCCTCATTGTGTTTGATTAAAGATTCCGCTAATTGTTGATATAATCTTTTGCACATTCCAGTTTGACGTCATATGTCCTTTCCTATGTCAAACTTTAGCATCCAATAATTTAAGACTTTTTGTACGCTTCAGAATATAATAAAATGTGACAAAAAGAATATATCCGTTCCCATGGATGAAATGTCGTAACTGTTGTAAGTCATCACATTCAGTGCAGTGTGATACGAGAAATATCTATTCGGAAAATTATCTAACTGGAAAAATCATTCCATCTAAAAGCTCCTGACCTTTCTTTCTTTAAAGATATCTCAAATAGATATTTATGTTTCGATATCATAAATCGATAGAAAATAGACACATCAAGGTAACAACAAAAACCGGTAGAATTTGTGCGCATCGATATGTCAACGCTTTAAAACAAAACATAAGTATAGCTTATCAATAGTGATATATTTAGTTTCTGTTAATCAATGGTTGTCTCATATATAATATCTGGATACGTTATCAATTCTTGAAAGTCCTTATTCCGGTTATTAAATCAAAATGAATAGTTTGATAATTTGTACGGACACTCTTTTTACAGAAGAGCATCCCTTTGTGGCAAAAATGTCTTTGTCAAAATGACTGTATCTTGAACATGTTGAACAGTTTGCAAAGTATTTGACAAAAAATTTAATTTTACTTCTTAGATACCTATTATTACTTTCAGACATGTTGGTTGCAGGATTGACATATAATTAGGTACGTCAACTTTATCACCACAATGAATAATTGATGCTAATATGGCTTTGAATTATTATAGTAAATAAGACCTCCGAAATAAAGAGTAATTTAACCATTAATTTCTGGATCGGTTTTAAATTTACAGTTGGTCCTTTGTGATTTTATCAGCTCTCGAACGACGTTTATATAGGTTGTAGAATTTTGAAAAAGTGTAAATAGATATCAATGAAGAGATTTTCAAAGAGCTAATTTAATAGAGTAAAATCAGTACCGTTTATGTTATGAACGGTAATAACTCATCACAACAGTAGAATTATACTAAACTCCGATTCGTAATTAATGTAACATAGACAATGCATATCGTACGGGATTTTCTATTGTTAAAAGAACTCTGCGTTAAGACACGAAAAGTTTGTTAAATGACTTTGTAAAAATCAATCTTTCCTTTTTCAGTGCATAGAAGTAATATGTCTTTCGTCTTTTCATAGTAAACAGCAGTTGGCTGAACCAGTTCGTCAGATTCTGTCAGCAAGATTTTACTTTTCTTCCCTTCATATTGTATTATTGTGAGGGTGTCTGAAACATAACCAACAACGTAAACGTTAATGTTTTTTCTACTGCTAGAGCACAGGGATAATTAAAGGATATATTTTCATACTGCCATAACTCCTCACCGTCAAAACGACAACAACATACTGTGTTCTTGTTGACATTTGTGTAGAATAACTTGATTCTGTCTGTTGTAATGTTGAGGGCAATGTCAGAGGCTACTTTCAGTTTGTCCAGCTCTCTATCTGATAGATCCAGAACTACAAATGTTTTGTATCCACTTACTACGTACATGCAGACTTTCAAGGTAACTATCGTGTACACTGATTATTCTCTCAACGTTGAAAGTATCGTAATGCATTATTTCTATGAAAGTTTCCTTCCCGTATGTAACAAAAATACGATCAAGATCTATCATTGTAATATCAAACGGCTTATCAGAGACTTGGATGTCACGGATATGTGAACCTGTATCACTATACTCTATTAATTTATACTCTTCAACTTCTTTTGAAAATTTCTCGATAATACTATGATTTTTTACTTTAAGTTCGTAATCTTTAATAGGACCAATTTCATCTTCCATAGATTTAATCACACTTTCGATCCACTTATTGAACTGACGCGTTCCCAGAAACACTTGAATGTCAGATAAATTCATATGGAGAGTTTGTTTCCTAAGTTTTGTGAGCATTTTTGCTGTTGACTTTAGCCTTCGAAGGATTTTCATATATTTTGATTTATAAGTGTCAGATATGGATGTTAGTTCGTTTAACAACTTGACCTGTAGCTTGTCTAAGTGGCCGTTTATTATCACTCTTGTTTCAAGAACCTTAGTTTTGATAACCAGTTCTTGTTTTTCCATTTCCATATTGTAGATTCACGATTTTTAATGCATTGCTTCACGTTGCAAAGAGTTCCCTCAATCATTTCTTCAAGGTCAATTAATGCTGCAGATTGTCTTGAATTTGCTCCATGATGTGTACAGACCAAGAAGATGGTAACATTTTCAATCTTGCGGAAATCGTCTATTGAAATAACATGACGATTTCTTGATGTTTTGCTTTTTCTATGAACGTTTTCACAATCTACACATAATCCCTCTTCACAATTAGTATACCACCCTCAAAGCTACATGGACCACAGAGTATATTTTTTTCTGAAAACATTCGGATTTTCTTAAAGGTAAGCAAAAAGGTTATTTATTAACAATACTTTTGGACGATATTTATATCTATGCTGATTGCTCGTGTAAAAGCACCTCCGCCATTATCAATATGTAAATGTTAGATATTTGATTTTGGCATCATAATCAGATAAATTACTAGTAAAAAACCTAAATTAAAATTGATTAAGTTTTGTTGTGATTTGTTTATGCATATTAGCTTAATATATTCATACAGTCGATCTGAACTATTTTCCCGTTCTAGTTAGTTTTGTACGTTTTATTGTATAAGTTATGTAAACCTATAAATCGATATTTAAAAGAGCGAGGGTAAATTTATTAAAAGCTAGTTGAACCCCAATACAACTTTCAATGTCGTTCCAACATCAGCTTATTGTTAATAGTTTGCACATGCGAGTTGTGTCTTCTTAGGGAAAATTAAATGCGTGAGTACTATAGTTCATTTGAAGTTTTATTGATATAAACAGTTAATTCAAAACAATTATTTTCACATTTGTACTTTAAAAACTGTATGGTTTTTTTTCCATTTATAAAAGTATAACTATCTAAGTTTCATCATTAAGAAAAATGGCGTCTTAAAGAAAATATTATTTACCTTGATTTCAAATCACATCAATGTTCACGAAATATTGTATTTTCAAAATTCGTCCAAAAAGTCGTTATATTTTCTCGTTATTAAAGATTAACGAAAACAATAAAAAAATCAATGATCCAAGCAGACAATGTTACTATATTGAAAGGTGGTAGTCGTCATACGTAATGCATCCACTTATCACTATATTCAACCAGTAAATACTTATGACCTGTGAATTATCGAAATCATTAATTGTAGCTAATATTAAATGTCACTGTTTGCGTATGATTGGGACAAAAAGTATGTTATTTCTATTGACTAAGTGCCTATACTTTTGTTATTTGAAATTTGTGATTTGATTACTCGTTAGAACAGATAATACCTTCTCTTGATCTGAAATTCTTTTAAATGACGATTGGCACTTCTTTTTACAGTAAATTAATAAGCGTCTAAGCCATCAGCTCTTTTGAATTTTGTAAAAAGTAAACAGAAAAAAGACGTTTCGGTGTCAACCAATTTCTTTGAGAGTTTCTAGAAATATAGCGCTGCACGTTTAATGAGTAAAGCCGAATACGTAGCACGAAATTATTTCTTTACTCCATGTCTGATTGGTTGATATATTTGAAATTTGATTACATTACATAGAGTTTCTAATTATGTTTTCAGTCCTGTTCTATACATTTACGATATAGTGTACATATTCAGTAAGGTGAAGGGCACCGTATTCAGCTCTGAAAACTATATATATTACGATTATTAAATCAGCAATATACTATTGGTGCTTTCATTCACAACGAATCCCTGCAATAATCAAGATAATATCAAGATAATTCACATGCGTTCCTATTTTTAATAGAATACAACATAAGAGCTAACTTTGATTTAAGATATCGTTTGCTTTATATGTCTTTTCAATAGTAATGAAAGCGTACATTTATAGCATATTTGCTCATTTAAAATGTATTACTACCTCAGGCATAGATCACCTTAGCTGTATTTGGCAAAATATTTTGGAATTTTGGTTCTCAATGCTCTTCAACTTCGTACTTTATTTTGCCTTTTTAACTTTTTTGGATTCGAGCGTCACTGATGAGTCTTTTATAGACGAAATGCGCGTCTGGCGTATATACTAAATATAGTCCTGGTATCTATGATGAGTTTATTTATATTGTGAGTAGCACAGAGATTAAATACATCATTGCAACACTGATACATCAATCCACCCTTATTCTTTAAAATATAATTACGTAATCATTATGCAGTCGTAATTTCATACATGCAGATGATGACGACGGTAAGAATATTATACTGGTCTGACCACAGTTCAGTTATCAGTTATAAGTAAGTTATATAAATGTATTCAAAACAAGTGTATACACCTAAACACTTTAAACTGTAGTTGATTTGCATGTGTGTTTAATATTAAAAAATCCATTGCTACTAGTTAAAAAAATATATAGCATTGCATAACACACTTCTCTGACCTGGATTTTAAATTATATTAATGTTTCCGCATATATACTGTATCAAATTCGTATAACAATCCTTTTTTTTATCACAAATTAACAAAAACAAAATAAACAAAAAAATAAACAAAGTAGACCATGTCGACATACCATTGCATTTTGAAAGGTGGCAATCGTGATACCTGAAGTTTCCATTGTAAAAAGTCAAATAACAAAAATAACGAACTCCGAGGAAAATTCCAATAAGTCCATAAACAAATGGCAACATCAAGAGCTCCAAAACTTCAAACGAATGGATAATATCTGCCATAGCTTGGTACATGCCTTTTCTAATGTAGAATGTTGGATTAAACTTGATTTAAAAGCTAGCTAAACCTCTCACTTGTACAGCAGTCGCATACAATTCAATTGTATTAACAACAAAATGCAAACAACTCAAACTTACATAATCGGTAAAAAAGACCAAAATAGGAGTTAAGCAACTTAAATTACTTTTAACCACTAAAGACTCATGACCTGTGAAAGTTTCTAAATTGTTGTTTGTACATCCATTAAATTTCCCAATTTTCATATTGTTGTAACCATAATAGTCACATTCATCAACTCCGAGTGTCACAATAGTTGCAAAGCCTCTGTACAATCTTTAGCATGTCTCAGTTAAAACGGAACGCTCATGCATTTTCACCCTATACGATAAAATAATTGAGTTCTGAGATAGAACGGCTGAATTCGACAAAACCATCACGAATTGGTTGACAGATAGGATATGTCGATGTCTCAATTACCCGCGTAATTCATGCACGGGAGGAGAAACGTCCCGATGCGAAGCACATAATAATTATGATCATCGATGAGTTATTGTAGTCTTAATTCTACTAAAATATCAATCATACGAATAAAACAAAAACTTTGTTATGCAATAGGGGATCATTAGACTCATGACACTAATTATTATAATACCTCTTTATAGTATTCCATCTAACTCTTTTTCGCATGAATGAATCTTTTTAAAAAGAGACGAAAGATATTAATTTTAGAATGAATATGTCGAATAACAAATCTAACAGTAGTATACTGCTGTTCGAAAGTCATAAAGAAATTCAGACACAAAAATCCGTGTTACAATATATGAACAAAGACCAACAAAATCACCTAAAAAACACAAGCACACCGAAAATACAAACAGAAGTCTAAAATATATTCATAAAACCTAAACACTATCCGCTACACGAGAAGTAGATTATAGCAAGCTAATATTTTTGCATGTGACATATAAATACAGGGAATCAGAGTTGTCGTTTATGTTTATCATCTGATAATATGTGCCTGATGGGAATTTTTTCCTCATTGCAAATGTTAGATGGTCCCGATTTTAGGTTTGTTTAGATTATTAGAACTTAAATCTTAAATCTAAAGAAATAATAAAAAATGAAGCACATTTCGATAATTAAACTAGCGTCAGTAATGTTCGAAGATAAAAATTAAAAAAATCCAAAACAAATGTGGAAACTATTGACTATTTCTTATTTAGTTTGGTGTGAAGTTCAGCCGTTTCAAACTAGCATTGACACTATACTACATATTCCGACATATTCCAACATAAATCAAAATCTTAAAAAAACAAGTCATATTATAAAGCGAAATACGGTTCAATAGTGTTCACTTTTGGGATGTAAATTGCAATTTTTAGAGCGATTTTAAACAACTTTGTATAGTGATACATTTCCGTCTGGATTGCATACAAGTAACGTTTTTTTGTCTGAATCAAAGTCAACAGATTTTGGACAATTCAGTCCATCTGATTCTGTCAGTAATGTCTTACTGTCTTTCCCGTCATGTTGTATAATTGTTAGATTATTAGATGTATGACCTACAACGTAAACATGATTGTAATTGTCTACTGTTATACCGTCAGGACATTTAATGCTGTCACATTTGAACTGCCATACCTCTTCTCCATTCAAATGACAGCAATGTACTTTGTGATTTCTGTAATCTGTGTAGAATATCTTGTCTCTGATAGTTGTGACGGAATGTGACGCTACTTTAAACATATTCTGTTTCATTCCTGATAAATCGACAACTTGTATTGTATCGTACCCAATTACTACGTACAGCCTCCCATTCTCGTGAGATACTGCCACGCAACTCTTTTCCAATTTGATTGTCTTTTCAACGATGAAAGTTTTGTAATTCATTATTTCTAGGTATGATGCGGACCCGTACGTCACAACAATGCGATCAAGATCTATCACGGCAATATCGTATGGCGGACCGGAAACTCGAATATCACGGATATGTTCTCCTGTATTGCTGTATTCGAATAGATATTTATCTGATGTGTGACTCGCCATCAATAAATTACCATTAGGCAGTATGACACAATATGAGACATATACGTTGTGTTCACTCTTCATTTCAAAAGATCTAATTAGCTGGAGCGTTATGTCGGAAATATTTCTTGACTTCGGGACGTTGATCTCAATTTGAGCTTTACCAATGTTTTGGTCTGTAAAATCAAGGTCGGTGGCGGATTCCAAAACTGTTATTCTACCAAACTCCTCAACTTCGTTTGATAATTTTTCGATAAGGCTTTGGATAGATATTTTTAATGTATAGTCCTTGGTTACACTAATTTCTCTCTTGATGGATTCGATCTCACTTGCGATCCGCTTATTCACCTGACGCGTTCCAAGAAACACTTGTATGTCAGAAGAAAATTGTTTCATATATAGTGTTTGTTGCTTTAGTTTTGTAAGCATTTCTTCTGTTGATTTTAGCTTCTGAAGGATTTTCGTGTATTTCAATTTACAAGAGGCAGATGATGATCTAAGTTCATGTAACAATTTTTCCTGAAGCTTGTCTAATTGGCCGTTTATTTTCACTCTTGTTTCAATAACCATGGTTTTCACCGCAATTTCTTGTTTTTCTATTTTCTTTATAGCGGAATCACGATTGTTAACGCAATGTTTTACGTTGCACAGAGTTTCCTCAATAGTTTCTTCAAGTTCAGTTAGTGCAGTTGATTGCCTTGAACTTGCGGTATAATCCTTAATTGGTGTTACTTCAGAACATGCCTTGTGATTCGAAGGGACACAAACAACACAGAGGACTTCGTCGTGACTTTTACAGAACCATTCAAGGGTTTCTCCATGGTGATCACAGACCTGAGAGATAAGCACATTTTCAATCTTGCGGTAATCTTCAATTGAAATAACCTTATGGTTTCTTGATGTTTTGCTTTTTCTGTGAGACTTTTCACATTCTTCACATAATCCTTCTTCACAATTAGCACACCATCTCCCTGCATCCTTTGTGACGTCATCAAAACTACACGGACCACATGGTATTTGGATTCCAGAAGCCATTTGTACTGCCTTAAAGAAAAAGAAAAGAATATTAAAATTCTTATTATATAACATTTAGAATGAAATAAAATTGAGAATGGAAATGGGGAATGTGCCAAAGAGACAACAACCCGACCATAGAAAAAAACAACAGCAGAAGGTCACCAACAGGTCTTCAATGTAGCGAGAAATTCCCGCACCCGGAGACGTCCTTCAGCTGGTCCCTAAACAAAGATATACTAGTTCAGTGATAATGAACGCCATACTAGTTTCCAAATTGTACACAAGAAACTAAAATTAAAATAATACAAGACTAACAAAGGCCAGAGGCTCCTGACTTGAGACAGGCGCAAAAATGCGGCGGGGTTAAACATGTTTGTGAGATCTCAACCCTCCCCCTATACCTCTAGCCAATGTAGAAAAGTAAACGTATAACAATACGTACATAAAAATTCAGATCAAGAGAAGTCCGAGTCTGATGTCAGAAGATGTAACAAAAGAAAATAAACAAAATGACAATAATACATAAATAACAACAGACTACTGGCAGTTATCTGACATGCCAGCTCCAGACTTCAATTAAACTGACTGAAAGATTATGATTTTATCATATGAACATCAGGCACAATCCTTCCCTTTAGGGGTTTAGTATCATACCATCTATTTATGTGTTGTTATGTAGTTTCATTTGCAGAAAAAAAGTATCAGTCCATGGGATTGAACTTCGATTTTTGGACAAATGTTTGTGAAATATGTGAAATATTAATTTATCCCCTTTTTGAAATATTTTTTTAGCAAAAACAAGCAGGTTGTTGCCATGGATACACCAAACAGAAATATATTTAACAATTTAAACAAATTGATATCAAATCTTTGGGAAATAAATTATTACAAACATATGCACATATATGACACAACAGTTGGCTTGATTTGCATGTCAGAAAACAAGGAAAAGGGGATGATAAAAATTATGTATATTTCTATCTAACATTAATATTTAATTCCAGTGACAAATCTGATTCTGTTGTGTCATTTTTAGGAAAATTTTATTAAAACTCCCATAATATACCAGCGTTTAACTTTACTCTTAAGAAGTTTTTATAAACCTTTTGTTCCTCTTTGTTGCTCTCTTGCAAGTCTCTAGTACTGTTGATTTTGCAATTTGATTAGGGACTTTCCGTTATGATTTTTTCTCGGAATTCCGTATTTTTGTGATTTTACTTTATACTGCCCACACAGTGATCGCCGTTTCGGCCACTGCCTCACCTAGATTTCTCGGCGGCTGTTGCTGTCTACGCCTTTTGTTCTTCTTTAAAGCTCCGTCACAGCTATTAACCTGTCTCTGAGGTCTAACCACTTTGCCCACTAATCCAACTGCTTCTTTTCCATGTAGATATTTTAAAAGTTTGATTTTACTGAGACCTTCTGTGAACTACTGGATCTAACCAAATAAACGGAGAATGTGTCTATATGGCACAGAGTATAGCCCAGTTTGCATATATATAACGTTATAAAGAGTCATTACCCAATAACTTTAAATGTGACGCCACCCTGTGCACTTGATACATGCATGTCTTTGATGGTAATGCACGTAAGCATGGTGCATATGTTTCTTTAAATGTGGTTTAGGCCAAAAAAGATTAGAGAACGGCAATTTATTGTTGGGACGTACGTTTACTAATTTACGGACGGACAAGGGAAACACTTAATGTCCCCTCTGATGCAGCGGGTCATATAAAAAAATGCAGAATTTTTAAACTGAAATTGTACCTATCCGACCAATACCCGACTATCCCTTCAACCCTATACGATGAGATCGTGTACAGTTTATTTGGTGTAGCTAGTCGAGTAAATATCGTAAAGAGATCGTGAATTGGTAGGAATTATCGAATATGTATGCAATAAGTGGTTGGGTTTGAGTCGTGATGGAATCGTTAACGAATCGTGAATGGTCGAGAATGGGTCGTCTACAGTCGGATAGCAGTCGGGTCTAAGTCGTAAACAGGCCCGATCAAGATTTTTTTACGATAAGTTATGGTTATTTCAACAATCGGGATCATCTAGTTGATCTAATCGGCAGTGTGAACCTAGCTTAAGCTTCTAGTAAATAAATAATACATGTATAAAGGGATATACAGTGGAGTATTTGAGCTCGAGGCGGACACGTTTCTTTATTGACCGATATTTTGTGTTTAAGTACATTTTCTAATATAACTGCATGGTCATTTATTTTTGCTGGGTTTTTATGTCCTAATAGAATACGGAATACAGCACTATGTAAGGAGAATGTTTGACAAGATTCATTATTCGGCCTCTGAAACACGTATATCAATTCGTTCTCCATTTAAAATAATTGTTGATAAAAATAAATTGAATAACAAAGTATATAGTCAGTTAGTGCAAAATATTATTCAGTAGTATATAACTGATAGCAAATCTGACATAATGTAGTGCCATGCCTTTGGCGCATGTGTGCAAATCAGCCAAATAATATGTGAATAAACACAATGCCTTGTTTAATATTGTAAACAAGTTAACCAAATCTAGTTTTCAACAAAATGCAACCTGAAATTGAAAATGTCAAAAAATAAATGACATACAAGGAAGTTGAATATAACACAACATTTCCGTTGTTTTTTCTATTTCTAACACAACAGTCAGATTGATACAATTATTAGAAAATTAGAGCAGGAACCATAATTCCTCCATGTGTGTATAAAAAAGTTTACCTGCTTATTGTTAACAATATTTTTCCAAACAATATCTCTTTCCGTTTTCACAGTTCACAGTCTAAAGTATTTTGATATGATAAGAATATAGTTTAAAAGCGCGATATTTTAAACCGTTTGAGTATCCGCTTGCTAAACACAAACTATGATAATGTACCTTTGTTGTTGTTTTTTTAAATCGCACGGCCGGGTCAGTATCAGATTAAGTCATCACTTTTACTTTTTACAAAATGTTACAAGTTGCCTTCACTATCCTTTAATGTATTTGTTTGAAATAAGATGTCCTATAGTCCCGCCTATTAACCACGGCCAGCAATAGAATATGTATGATTGGAAACTGTGTGCTTCAAATTTCTTAAACATTCATATTTTTGTCAACTGGTCAAAGGTAATATTTTGACAAATTTTATGACAATCAAACGAATGAAATCTAAGTAAGTAAAAGTGTTCAGTACACCCTTAGGTAACATTAAGTCTTTTGGAAGTTATAGAGAAATACAAACAATAACGATAAAATTGTACCGTTCCCTGTAAGATGCCTAATAAAAATCGATGAGGATGCCTTATCTATTGATTTTTCTAAAGAGAAAAACACTTTACACCAAAAATGAAAACCGATACGTTTGTCCGTCACCACAATAATATAGTCAATGAATTCTAAAAAAAAAGCCTATTACGTTATAAAAAAGTAAAATCACAAAAATACTGAACTGCGAGCCAAAGTAAGTTGTTTGTATTTTGAAATCGGCAAATGATTTTCGAAGTATTGTTTACAGCGTCAAAACGGCATGATAATCTGTTTTTGTTTATTGGTGATAAAAACGTCGGTTTTATTTGAAATTGTTGTTTTAGAAAATCTTAAAAAGAAATAATTTCATTCGAACGCAAGATACAACGGTAACTTAACGTGTGTGAAAAAATGTTTGTTAAGTCAAATAAAAAAGAACATAAATATGAACAGCATAAATCTTTCAATTTATTTCATGATCGATGAACTGTGAACAAAAATCAATCGTATTCTGTAACTCAAATTGAATTTGTTTTGAAATTTAAACATTAGTGAGAATCCGTAAAAAAACCAGGAATGCGAAATATTATGTATTGTCAATTATTAAAAAAACAGTGAAATTGTTATTCAACAAACAATTCCTTCAATTTATTTGAATAAGGAAACATGGTATACTTGCAAATAAGATAATAACAGAATCAAAGAGAGTCCAATTGATTATAATTTAATAAATGCAATCATGGAATAGCTGACTTGGGGTAGACACATATATATATAGCAATTTGGATAAACGTGTTTGTGAGCGCTCAACCCTTCCTTAACCAAGTTAAGTTGTGAAACAGCTTAACACAAGAACAAATTGTAAAAAATAGACGGAAATTTCTTGACTTATCGGATAAAATCTACATTAACAGTATCGTAAAACGTTTGCAGGGATATCTGGTCCTTTTTGCTTAATAACAATTACACATGAACAGCGAAACTTCAGAACCAAGTTCTAGAAAAATTTAAGTAATAGTTATAAGGAATTTATTGTAACGAAATATTTGACCTATCATACCTTGATATAGCAAGCGAACGGGAAATGTAACTTGTCATTATAAGGGATCAAATATACTACCAGTCCAATTTCTCTTTATTTTTTGGTCTTGTTTCCCATGTGAAAGTGAAATATTCAAATCTAGAAAATAAAATAGTATGTTTTTATCTAGTACTAGATGTATTCCAAATAATTTTACTTTGATAAAATACTGAAATATAAATTCGGTAACATACGTTGTAGTTGCAACGAGACTTCTTGAATAGCTTAATTTTATTTAACGGCATACGTCATTCTTAAGTTGTCTTTAGAACTTTGTTTTATATCTCATTCCTATTTTTATATTAATTTTGTATACATGTTGTGTAATAGACAATGTTTATTCAGGAAGAGTATGCTTATTTGTTTTAACTAAATATGTCTTTTGATTGAGTTTAGTCATTTTGATTGAGGTCTTATAGCATATATTTCTACGTTGTGATGCTTAACTATTTATTATTTCAGGTAAAGGTGAATTTTGGCGCCTCTGGAAACGTTCACACCCGCTGCATTTGTTTGCACCTGTCTTAAGCCAGGAAGCATTGTTCAGTGGTTGGTTAATGTGGTTCATAAGTGTTTCTCATTTCTAATTTTTAACATAGATTAGACCGTTTGTTTTATTCTGTTTGAATGGTTCAACAGTGGTCCCTTTTGAGACCCTTTATAGCTGTCTGTAGGGAGTGAGCAAAGGCACTGTGTTGAAGGCCGTACTTTGACCTTTAATGGATTACTTTTAGAAATTATTGTGAAGAGTTGTCTCCTTTGCATTAATACATTAGCTTCTTATATCTATTTAATGACTCATTCCTTTATTCTTTTGGTGCTGAATTCATACCAGAGCTTCTGGTGAAGAAAGAAGGAAACTATTCTAACTTTCGATTGCTCTTTCACTATATAGATGTAGTCCTCACACTGAAAAATTCATAATTTCTTTTTGATTTTGATGAATGCATATATCCTTAAAAGTTATACAACAGATACAATAAAGTCATATATATTGACTTATTATCTATCTACAAATTGACAACACAGGTAGGTCGTGAACAAACCGTTAAGACAAAAGGGTCGAATTAAGTTTCCAAATTGAGAACTCTCCATTTCTATGTAGCAACATTTTAATTGCGCCAGGATATACAGTACACATCTGCTTAGTTGATACAATGTTCCAGAGATTGCACTTACTGTCATGATTCCTTGATATAGGAAGGTTTAGTTAACTGGAAACAAATTGTAAAGCTGCAACTATCCTTTCGAAAGCAAATTGGTGCCATTATGAGTTGTTTGACATTTATGGAATATCTGACCAATAAAAGACGATGTCAATGCTCCACTTGTAGTAATCACCATCCATTCTTCATTGCCTCGAATATTACTTACCGAATTAGACTTATCAACTAGACAGTACTTACAGGAGACACTCGACTAGTGACACATATTGAGCAGAGTCTACTTGCCCTTTCTAGAACCAATTAGTTCACCTCAAGTTTTTGTTTGGGTCGATGTTGCTCGGTTTTTGGTTTTATATGATGTGTTTTGGTATATTGCTTTTATCTTTTCGTGGTTTTTTTATTATTTTTGACTCGGCTTTGTCAGTTTGTTTTCAACCTATTACTTTGCATGTTCCTTTGAAATATTCCATCTCTCTTTTGGTAATGAAAGTTTAAAACAATTGTCGTTGAATCTATTAAGATAGCGAATTGGTCATATATTCCCGCGATCAAATTATCCTTTTCCTACTGATATTTTTTATTGCGTATAGTCCTTTTTTCTGTGAAGTTTTTTTTTCCGATTTTTACTACTACAACTACTTTTCGATAAAGTAAATGATATCAAGGGATCAATTTCAAACTTAGAAGACACCATGACCAATATAAAAAAGAACTCAACAAACAAACAAAACTCCACAAACACAGCACTGAAATGTAAAAATGAACACTACCTGAAGCCGCAAATGAGTTTGCCTGGTCTGGAATGATATTATTCCTTTCATATATTTAATGACACGGTGATTTACGGTGACGAAAATGACTGTGAAATTGCTCAAAATAGATTGCATAGAAATATTAAACCTATTCTTTCGAGTAGGTAAGTGGATTATACTGAAATTAAAAAAAAAAGCAAATTAAATCATTTATTTCTGGTTTGTTTTTATCGCGCAAAGAAAACACAAAGTATTTCCGAACGCTATTAACTTAGTTCAATACTACTACCTAGTTATTCGCAAAGACATATTAGCATTCCAACATAACTTCTAAAGGTAAATAAGTTTGCCTTCGAAAAAAAACATTTTTTCCCCTTAATAAGATAAAGCAACAAATAACAACTAACTGTTGTATTTCTTGTCAAACATTAAATACTCCTTCTTTTATTATGGTCATTTAAAATTGTTCTCATAGATATTGACATGGAACGATGTATTTTCTAAAAACGCAAAAATCGCCGTTTGCAGATGGTATTTCTAATGGCATCGAAAAAAATACTAAATGAGTCTGGTTTTGCTTAAAAACTGTATTTTTATTTAATTTTTGAGCACACAATTGTCAATCCCAAAAAATATAACTTGTTCGTAAATTTTTTTTTTCTCATTGTTTTGTAGGATTTGTTAAGAATTGTAATTTTCTGGAAATATCGCCCAATTTACTTCTTAAGTTTTATTGATTTAGAATCACTGTATTCTGTTGTATAAGATTCGTATGATCTTTTGGAAAATGTAATCGTAAAAGAACTAGAAAATGGCATTCTGTTTGATAATTGCAAAAATTTGAAATGATTTTTCTTTACCTTTGACTTTGATTTTACGATAATTGTCGCATACGATTTTTTACGACCGGATAAAATAGAAAGAACAGACATTTAGCTTCCGAATGAAAATTTTATAGCCATGTGTTAAGTGGGTACAATAAAGTCCTGTTGAAAAATTACACTCGACTATTATGAAGAATTTCAGATGTTTGCATAAAAAACTTTTCTTAATATTTAAAAAGAAATTAACACAACGTTACATTTTTATATTTGAATCAGTAGACGAACAAAATGTAGTTTTTTTCTTAAACATACGTGTTTTAGTAAAATTATATACCACTCATTTTCTATCTTAATGGCGAGTTACTTCCTTATTGATCAGTGAGTCAAATGTTTTATTGCACGACAAATGCTTTTAAACAAAGAAATCAGAAAACTAAATGTTCTAAAGCATTTAGCCAACAAATTAGGTTTCACTTTGTCTGAACGAGTCTGGACGTTCGCTTTATTTGAAATGTTCAACCATTTATATTATTCTCCAAATGAAACAGTCCAGTTGGAAAGTTTAACGGGAACGGAAATGTTAGAAAATAGTATTACGTTCTATCTACACCATATATTAATACAATATCAAAACAAACCGGATCCCTGATAATTAGAATACCACATTGTGTCTACAAGTTATAAATGGGATATCGTTATTTTCGGGAAATAAGTGATATCATTAAATATTTAAAACGTTTAGTTGACTTTGTACAATGCAGCACTTCCTTGTTCATTGCAAATGAGTATTTTCCCTTTCTTATTGTCAAAGAACACGGCACGCGGTTTATCCAATCCATTCGAATCTGTCAGTAATGTTATACTGTCTCTCCCGTCATTTTGTATCATTGTCAGACAGTTAGATTTGTATCCTACAACATAAACGTTTTGATAATTGTCAACTGCTACATCGTAAGGAGCTTGGAGTGAATCACTGGTGAACTGCCATATGTCATCTCCATTTAAAGAACAACAATGTACTATATTCGTCTTGTTATCTGTGTAGAATATCTTGTCCTTGTTCGTTGTAATGTTGAGTACACCTTTAGATGCTATTTCAAATGTTTTCTGAATTTCTGATAAATCCAGGATTTTGATTGTACAGTGTCCACTTATTACGTAAAGGCTCCCATTCTCGTAGGATATTCCCCAGCAGTCAGTCTGTACTGCGATTTTCTTTTCTACGTGAAAAGAATTGGTATGCATTATTTCTAAGTATTTTCCAATTCCGTATGTAACCGCTATACGATTGACATCTATCACTGTAATACTATACGGCTTACCAGAGACATTAATATCACGGATATGTTCACCTGTATCCTTATACTCAATTAATTGATTTTCTTTTGTGTAATTCGCAAACAAAATATGACCATTAGGCAACATAACACAACCTTTAATATTCATTTCAATTTTCCTCTTCATCTTAAATTTGCCAATAAGCTGGAGTTTTGTGCATTCTATGTTTCTTGATGTTGGAACGTTGATCCCAATCTGAGCTTGGTCGATTTTTAGGTCTCTGAAATCTAACTTTGAGGCAGATTCCGAGATCGATATTTGCCCAAACTCTTCCATTTCGCTTGATAGTTTCTCAATCAAGGTATGAAAGGCTACTTTCAATTTATAATCCTTGGAAGCATTAATTTCCATCTTGGTGGATTCAATCTCGCTAAGTATCTGCCTATTGACCTGTCGAGTTCCCAGAAATACTTGTAAGTCAGAAAAAAATTGTTTCATGTGTATTGTTTGTTCGCTTAGTTTGGTAAGCATTTCTTCTTTTGATTTTAGCGTCTGAAGGATCTTCATATATTTCGATGAACATGTGTTAGATGTTGATCTAAGTTCATGCAACAATTTTTCCTGTAGATTGTCTAGTTTGCCGTTTATTTTCGTTCTTGTTTCAAGAACCATGGTTTTGATCGCAAGTTCACGTTTTTCGATTTCCTTTGTAGCAGATTCACGATTCTTGATGCATTGCTTCACGTTCCGCAGAGTTTCGCCAATCGTCTCTTCTAGGTCAGATAATGCAGTTGATTGTCTTGCATTAGCTGAGTAAACACTAATTGGTATAACATCAGAACATGTCTTGTGTTTAGAAGGAACACACATAACACAGAGGACTTCGTCGTGACTTTTACAGAACCACTCCAGGTTTTCTCCGTGGTGCTCACAAACCTGGGAGATTGAAATATGTTCAATCTTGCGGTAATCTTCTATTGTAATAACCTTATGATTTCTTGAGGATTTGATTCTTCTGTGAACCTTTTCGCAATCTTCACATAATCCTTCTTCACATTTAGTGCACCACCTCCCGGCATTTTTTTGGACGTCATCAAAGCAACATGGACCACAAAGTATATGTTTTCCTGAAGCCATTTGGACTCCCTAAAAAACCGAAAATGAAGATTAAATGTTTGCAATTTATATTATATCTCTGATTCAGATGAAGGCCCCCCAACTTGTAAGAATATACGTTAGTATAAAAATAAATCTTTCAAAAATTGCAATATTTTTATTGGTAATGTCTGAATCTGATTCTGAATATACATGGTTGAAATGTACCGTTTTGCAGGTTGCTTGCATATTGATATTGTAAAATATCAGCTGCGAGTCACAATGTGAAGCATTCTGTAGAGTGAGCTCCATCTAATGGTGTTGAGCAATATAATTATGCTTAAAATCTTATAATTAATTTATTGAATTGTACACGTGTATTTTGCATGACAAAAACAAGTGATTTCTTTGTTGAACCATCAAATTGGAAGATGGCCTAATAAGTTTGGGTCAAAATTAACAACGTCGGTTCAATCATTATGACGTCGGTGATAATGTCTAGATCAAAGTTATGTAGGCCAAGCTAGTTAACCTATTTGACGTCACAAAGTCTAGCTTTGCAATTAAAGGAACACCGATAATCGCCTATATATTTTCAATTCATCAAATTAGAACAATTTTTCCCTTTTAAGAAATGAAATTACATGTATGTGTACGGGAGGGACGGAGAGCTAACTGTGAATCTATGAAAGTTCATGTTACAATCCAGCTAACAGTTTTTCAACACTTTAGCACAATGATTTTTTACAATTATCTGTTCTACAAATTTTCCAAAAGTTAAAAGAAAAATAAATTAAATTTGAGCATTCTTTTATATAGTATTTTGTTTTCTGCCATCAAACAATTACTGTAAGTGTTAAGTCTTAACTGATTTTACTGTATGATCCTTATTATAAGTTTTTTCATCTTCTGACCTATATGAGAGAGATAAGGTAAGGCTTGAGATCTAAAAAAAATTATAGTTTAGCTCACTAAACTTTCGTAGACAGTAATCTCTTCTTTAGTAGTTTTTCTATCATTACTTAGAAAATCAAGAAAAGTGATTTAGAAGCATGAAATTTATAGTGTTATAGGAATCGGTACTTTTTAATGCTTTGCATATTGTTTAATAACCCGCCCTTTAATAATGACAGTATGATACTCTCTTGATATATTTTGTTGTTCTTCCATTAGGTTTCTGTCTATATTAGGTATAAACAACAACCCCTTTATTTCATTTTCATTTTATTTCGAAGACCGCTAACGGTTGATATACACGCATAATACAGCAATGGTATAATGCCAGTGTTTTTAAGGCTGAGGAAAAAGTGTTAAGTCGAACCAGAAGTAGGCTTTTGATTCTGATTGATTCATGACCTACCTTTTCTTATTGTTTTATGAATTTGAGATAAAACAATAAGATGAGAGAGGCTACATTATTTAGTTTTTATCAAGCTTAATTGTTCATTTCTAATAATGCAACCTTTTCTGAATTGGTCCTCTTTTATATATCACCTTCCAGAAATAGGATATTGAAGACATCACAGACACAACTTATTCAGGTTTTCGGTGTTGTTGCCTACTAGTGCGGCTGGGTTCATCAGGAAGAAAACTGAAACTAGAGGGTTTTACAGTGTTGTTGCCGCTTTATTTAACCCTTGTATCTAAATTTTACCTTATTGGTACTCTGTAGGAAAAGTGAATACTAGAAGGGCATTATGTTATGATATACTGTATGCACAATAAATTACAAAAACTTTTGTTAGGTATGTTTACACAGTGTTGGCTAGAGGGTCCAAATTATTTACACTTAACTCAATTGTGTCTATTTAAACTTGCTAAACCAATTTTGTCAACATAATCAATTGACATGAAAGTGGGAGATTACGCCTAATTTAAAACCAGATTCAACAATTCATTTTTTCTTTGAAAAAGCGCCTGTGATTATACAAATGTACCTTTCAAGTCAGGAATATGATAAGGGGTTGAATTTACCGTGGAGGTCGGTATTTTTATAATTCATTTTTCATGTTAATTGTAAGTAATTTGATCAGGTCTAGTGATCTATTTTTTTGTAACTCCATAATTCTGATTTCAATGCAATAAAATATTTGACAGTGACAATACTGTTTTAGAAACTGACCAAAACTTTTGAAATAGATCAGCTGATTTATTATAATTTCAAAATATATTTTCTAAACAAATGTTTCTGAATTAGAGCTCATTTTGTACGTCAAAAATAACAGGTAAGATGGCCATTTGAACATTCTCGTGGGTTACTTCAAGAATACTCTTAATATCGGGCTTGTTCTTTTAATACTACAATGAATACCAAATATACAAATATATGGCAAAGTACCTGAAAATGAATGAAATTTTGATATACATGGTAGTTAATTTTATGTAGGATTTCCAAAACAGTGTTATGTTTTAAACCTTTAAACAGACCTTGTGAAGACAATGTTTATTGAAATACCTATGTTTATAAACTAACATTTCATCAGCGATTTTTTTTAAATTTTACATGCTGACGAGTTGGAATGTTCATGTATGTAATAGATAAACGAAGGTATAACATTAATAATTCTCTTTAAATATTAGATGTGCCGAATATGATATCAATTGAATATTGAATTAGTGACAAAAAGAATTAAAACACTATCAAAACAGTAATACAGTTAATTACTTATTGCTGCATAAAGATTACAACTTTGTTGTATTTAGAAGCTATACACCACTCTTATATAGTCAAGTTAAATCCACCATTTTCGACATAAGAAAATGCCTGCACCAGTTAGAATATGACAGTTGTTATCCATTTGTTTGGTGTGTTTGAGCTTTTTATTTTGATTTTTTCGATTAGACTTTTCTTCGGAGTTCCATATTTATGTCATTCTCCTTTTTTGCATTATATTTGTTAGTGATTATTTTATATAATTTTCATCTTATATCGATCTGAACATTTTGTAACAATCCCACAATCATAACCATGTCACAAGAGAGAGTTGATTGACGATTAAATTGTGTCAATGAAAACACATGAGATTAGAAAGTCAATCCTCCGATAATCTAACTAGTAACCATAAAGAATAGAGCAAATTGCAATACAATGAATTAATATAGATAATTATGAGAAATGACACCCCACCTACACAACCATCCACTCTAACAAAACCTGACACTCGTGAATACCTTTTGATTTTTCTTCAACTATAATACATTGAAAGATTTAAACTTGTTTTGCTTTCTAATTATTTTGATCTGACCGTCACTGATGAGTCCTCATTGTTTTAACTGTTTGAATTATTTTGAATTAGTCGTCATTGTTTGGCCCTTTATATCTTGTTGTTAGGTGTGAGCCAAGGCTCCGTGTTGAAGACCGTACTTTGACCAATACTTGTTTATTTTTTCACACATTGTGTCTTGAATGGCACTCAAATCACATCTTTTTATTTCTATTCATGTCACTACTTTGCGTTTCTTTTTGTTGCCTCTTGTTGAAGGTTATTCCATTACGTCTACTTTACGGTAAATAGAAGCCAACGACAAAAAATTTTTGGACTGAGAAAATAGATTAGTTGGAATGTTTCTATTCATCCCTCAGGTGGTAAAATTTAACAGTCACACACTTGGTACATTCATCTTCCTCTCATTGTATAAATTACTTTTTCTTATCCATAAGGCCACACCAATTAATTCCTTGTTCGACGGACACGCCCGCACATATTTTTGATAAACTATTTTTTACTGCATCCGGAAAAGAAATCGTGTCTTTTTCCCCCGCCGTTATATTTTTTTGTAAATTAGAAAAAATATATAAAAAGCGAACGCAAGAGCGTTTTAGTCAACGTCTTCACACATATTTGTTTATCAAAGATTTTCATTGTTTGAATAAAGTACGCAGAAAGAAAAGTGTTGCATTCAACTGTATTATCGTTTGGCGGCGGAATAAAACTATCCCAAACCCTCTGAATGTTTATGCACATGTTCTTAGTCGGAAGCCTTTTGTTCAGCAGTTGTCGTATGTTGGTTTGATTCATAGGTATTTCTATGTTTGTATATATACTAGATCGTTGCTTTACTTTTTTCAATTGTTTTACACTAGTCATTTTTGGGGTCCTTTATAGCTTGCTGTTTAGTCCAGGTCAAAGCCCGGTTTTAAAGGCCGTACTTTGACCTGTAATTGTTAACTTTAAACAGTTCAATATATTATGTCTTGGATCCTCAATGCTCTTTAACTTTGTACTTGTTTGGCTTGATAACTATTTTGATCTGAGCATCACTGATGAGTCTTATGTAGACGAAAAGCGCGTCTGGCGTATTAAATTATAATCCTGGTACCTTTGATAACTATTGAATGAAGAATTATCTTATTGTCACTCATACCTCATCTTAATTATATACAAAGTGCTAAAGAGACAAAGAACAAAATGAGAACACCAAGACGACGGAGACACAGACAACCATCATACATGCATAACACTAACAAATAAAATTTACACTCATGATACAGCTCTAACCCGAAAAACTTATGGTAATCGCAGGTGTTCCGGAAGGATGAGAAGTGCCTGCTTCTTGCAAGACACCATTGTGCTGCTAGTTATAATTCATTTCTAGTGAAGGAGGAAAGATATCTATGACAATTCAACGGAGATCATTTAAAGCAGTTGAAATGATAATTCAGCTATTTATATCAGTTCAATATATGATGTCCTCAGAAACTAACAGTAATATAAGTCATATATATGCTGCAATTAAAAGTAAGCATTACATGTCTTGGTGAATAGAAAAAAAAACAATCAGCAGTTGATTAATTGAAGAAATGTCAAAATACAAGTTGTAAATCCAGTTTTATACCTTCTTCTTTTGATCACTATTGTCACAACCTTTGATTTATTTGTTCACCAAAAAAAGGTATATTCGCTCGCCTTTATCTTTTAAGCTATGCCTCATAAAATTTCGAGAAGAAGAAATTAAAGTGGTGTGGCCTAAGAATCGAAAAAATCCACGAAGGCCTTTGATTTGTTTATTATTTTCATATTATAAATAAAAAGTTGTCAACATGTGTATAGTAGATGTCTACTAGAGTTTTCTTACAAATATTAGTACATTATTGCACTTGAAAAAGTATCTACGAGTGGCTGTTAAACATTTGTTCATAGTGAACCTACATTACACAATATTATTAGGCTTTATGATAAAAACAAATATATATCACAGGCGAGAACTTCTATCATACAACAAAATAAGCGTACAAAACGGATTCAATCATCATTACACAACAATAAATAATCATAATTTTTATCTATTAAAGTTCTTACCAAGAAAGAATAATGTGAAAGATGATTCCTATACGTGTTTCCTTTGTAAATGATATCACCATGACTGGTTATTAACATAAATTACTGTACAAATATTTTCCCTGGATACAACAAAGACACTTCGTATATTGGTCCTCAATTCATTTTAACTTCGTGTTTTATTTGTTCATTTCAACGTTTATGATTCGAATCGAGTGTTTTATAGGCGAAACGTGCTTCTGTTATCTATGATGGGTTTATGGGATACCCACGTATACTCTATTTATGTCGTCGCAAATGTGACATTATAAGCAAGAGAATATGTAAAGGTTTTGATTATTGTTGAAGGTCGCACGATGACCCATATATACTAGCACAAAAGTGTGTAGTCTCAGTTTTATAGTTGTCTCATTTGCAATCAAACTGTATCATCTCAAGTTAAAAGTCAATGGCATTAAATTTCAGTAAAACAGATTTAAACCAGATGAAGTATAAAGTTAAATCACAAAAATACTGAGCTCCGAGGAAAATTCAAAACGGAGAGTCCCTAATCAAATGACAAAATCAAATGATAAAATCAAATTATATGAGTATAATTAATATACCATATCGTGGTTAGCCTTCCGGAGTAGCTGAGTTCACTTCAAGATTATAAGCGTTGCTGTTGCTTTATATTTTTGTTTTAAGTAGTGTTTTCGATATGCAAACTTCTCCAGAAAGGACCTGCATAATCAGCAAATTTATTTCGAAGACATAAATAAAGTAGGTCTACCATAAATATGACAAACTGGAAAACACAATCAAACTTGAAAACCAAAGGCCTGATTTATGCTAAATTAATAAACAAAAAGCTTAAATACCAGGGATTAACATCGAAAAATACCTGAAACACAGGTTTCGACCTGTAACAGGTGTTGTAAATACGGCGCGAACACAACGCGGGAACGTCACTTATGTCTTATATTGTAACTTAAAGACTTTGTGACGTGTCACTTGTATACTTGGGCTTCTATAGATCGATTACACATATTAGAACATGCAGCGTTTTCTTACTTAATTCACGCATTCCCGATATTTTGGTGCCATGACCAGGATTTGAATAAGCTGTAATCGATTAGGAAAGCGAACAGAAGTGTAGTTACAAGACATTTACGGAAAATCGACAATTTGAAAAACGCAGCGGAGTTAGCCAGGGTAGATCTTTTAGCAACATTCGAAAGTGTGGAACAAGAAAAGAAACTTTTGGAAGATTTAAATCAACAAATAATAAGTGCAATCGATACAGAGGATATTGAAGAAGAAATTCGTAACACAGATGAGTACACTTTAGATTTATAAACTAAACTAAAACACTTACAGAATACAGAATTTAGACAATTCGAATAATCATAAAAATCAGTAGTCTACTTCATCATATCAAACATTGAATTATGAAGCATCACCCTTCATTCCAACTTTATGTATTGAAAATCAGCAACAGAGTTTTATCGCACCATCACTGTCAACGTTCAGTAATCAAACACACCACCTTCCGAAATTAACTTTGCCCAATTTCAGTGGAAACATTCTTGAATTGCAATCATTCTGGGATTCGAATCAGCAGTACATCTGAACCCGAGTCTTCCGGGATATTCAGAAATTCAATTATGTAAAATCACAACTTGGAGGTGAAACTTCATATACTATTGATGGGTTCGCATTGGCAAACACTAAGGAGGCAGTAAACATATTAAAAGAAAGATACGGACAATCTAGTTAAATTTTACAAGCTCACATGAAAGCATTGCTATACATCACACCCGAAAATAATGATTTAGCCAGTTTACACGTCTTTTATGATCGCTTAGAGGCATCCGTACGCGGATTAGACGGGTTAGGCCAATAGCAAGACACGAAATGCACATTACTAGTCCCAACAATTTGAGCAAGCTTCCCGGAGAAGTGAGGCAACATCTACCGCGAAAACATGGATCAATTACTCTGACTTTATCAGATTTACGCAAATCTATTCAGCATGAGATAAAAATTATCGTAGCAGGTCAGGATTACGGTATCCGACAAAGCTATTCCACCACGCCTACATGAACGTTTCTCGTTGAATCACATGAATCTTACGGAAAAGAATCATATACGCCAAGAAGAGTGGATTATGTAAACAGTAACCAACGTGTTATAACAGCGAGACCATGTATATATTGTCAAGAAATCTTCGCACCGGTGAACTGTACACGGATTACAGACACAAACGAACGGATAAATATCGTAAAACGCAGCATTCTTTGCTTTAATTGTCTCGGTATGCACCGAGTTAATGAATGTAAATCTATACATGTATGCCGTCATTGTAAGAAAAAATATCATACCAGCATATGCAATGAATCAATAGTTGATTACAGAAGAACACATGTCCAAAGTGGAACTTGCATGAATCAAATCGCAAATCGTATCGAAAACGACGAGCATGAACACGAGCATACTACTGAATTATCACAATTCTTAAATGTTAACATTGTGAATGATAAAGAGAGAAAAACAGAAGACGACACAAAAATTCTTCACAAATCGCATAACGCAAATTCTACCGTATTTTTAAACTGCAGTTACACCCGATTGGTCCGAGAGTATATGTATCGACGCAAATATACTTTTTGATGAAGGTGCGCAACGTTCGTTCATAACAGAAGATCTTGCTATGACACTAAAGCTGAAAGTCGAAAAAACAGAAAAAAATCATATCCGCAAATTAGACTTGACTAAAAAGAAGTACATGTATACTAATCAACAAAAGAAACGATACACGACTTTGAAATAAAATTTATCAAAAAGTATTAAATATAAAACAAAATGAAATACACTATTTTAAAAAACTTTCATTTGCAATGTATGCACATGTGATAATGAAAATCAAAACTTGTCGGAAAGTATCTAAATTCCCTGTAAACGACTATAGGGTGCAAATAAGTTTTGCGGAAAGTTGAATAAAAAATCGACACGTAATTTTCTAAGTACTAAATAAAATTTCAACTTTGTTTAAAAATATTCAATATGCTAATCAAGTTGTGTTTCATGTTGTAACTAATGGGTTGAAACATTGTTTTTTCAAATTTTTGGGAAAAAAAGTGTTTTTTGAAATCTCAAAAAATGCAAAAAAAAAATTTTTTTATTTTTGTCTTAAATCAATGCTTTGGGTATGAAAACAACACACAGTAAATTTGGAACATTTCGGATTAGTTTTAAGATTGTGACCGCTTTTTGAATATCACTTTACACATACTGTCTATGGTAAATCAGTTGATAATGTATACATTTTAACGATTTCTCGTGGGGCCGAACTTTGGTAAACAAGTAAACGAAGAAACTGTATGATTTTTAAAAACAAATTGATGGCAAACATTGTCTTTACCTTTAAATGAGAGGTTGGCATCATTAGTTGAAACTTTTGTTTTTCAGATTGTCGTTTTATGTAAATTTTGTAAAAAACAAAAAAAATCGTCAAAAAACATCACGAAAGCAAAAAAATATTTTTTTTAAACGGATTTATATTTCCATAATGATTAAGTATTACTACCTTCTATATTGGTCCTATAAACGGAAAACTCTATCTTAAATTTGAAAAAAAGGTCTTGTATCGTTTCTTTTGTTGACTAGTATATATACAAGGATTAAATCTGGCTCATCCGATCACAGACAAAAATATATTCGAAATTGACGCTTTGATAGCAGCAGATTACTACATTGTATTGGCAGTTTGTTGGAGACAAACTCATCCGCGGAGATGGACCTACCGCAGTTAAATCAAATCTAGGCTACCTTCTATCCGGTCCGTAAAAGGAAGCAAGTATCGTAAAAGCTTACAATACAATAAAGAACAAAGAGAATAGAAGTTTCGTTGGAAGAATTGATAACGCGGGATGTAACTGAAAAACAAAACATTACATACCGCACCATCGAGTTAGAAAAAAGAAGATGCGTGTGAACGAAGTACCGTACAAGACATTTGACTGTCCAACAAGACGTTTAGTGAGTTTTAAAGATGTTGAGGATGAATCTACCAGCAAATCGAGATGATTCAGAATAGATGTGAACTGTTAACTATGAAATGTGGATCGTAATTAAGTGTTAAAGTGTTAAATTTTAATACCACTATACAGAGACAGTAATTATTTTCTATACATAGAGACTTTAGTTTTCAAGTGTCAAGAAATATGATAAATTTGAAATTTCTTATTCACATTGTATTGTTTATTGAAATCTATCTTTTTGCGGCCCCCAGAATGTTGTAAATACGGCGCGAACACAACGTGGGAACGTCACTTTTGTCCTATATTGTAACGTTAAGATTTTGTGACGTGTCACTTGCATATTTGGGCTTTTATAGATCGATTACACATGTTCGAACCTGTAACAGGCATATACAGAATGCAGAGGTGTAAATCATGCTTCCTAGTAGTCAAACCTCTAGCTATCCTTTATTAAATGTGTAACGTTACTGCATAAAATTAAACTGTAAATCCTATAGACACGATCTAACACAAAAATCAAAACGTCACAAATGCAAAGCATCGGTACATTAATTATCGCAGTTTCTTGAAGCATAATCAAAGTCATATTTTTTAAAACTAATAAACGTCACGTTAAGAAATTCATTACAATGCATAAGACATACAACTTCAACATATGTTGTCTCTTTCCGACTAAAAGTCAATAACACAAAAGGATCATAGGTTAAGAATAAGCAATGACTACCTATGATATTATCATTTGTTGTAACATAAAAAGACTATAACAGGGTTAATACATTGGTTTATTACCTGCTGAAAATTTTGGCATGCATATACATGCTGTTTTGAAATCTGGTCTTTAGATCAGGAGTATCTGGCAAATGTTATTTGTGCCTTGCCAAAACGGTGTATCTTATAACAAAGCATGCATACACGCTGAAACAAAGGGCTACCAGCAAACAAAATCTATACAAGTGAAAATTTATTCCGCAATGATACTATTTGAATTATAATGACTGCATGTATCGAGTTATTCAATCATGATAACAAGTTTTTGTTGATGTTTAAAATTGTTTTGTCGTCATTTCTCACAGAGATTGTGAAGATATAAAAAAAAAAAAAAGATGTGGTATGATTGCCAATGAGACAACTCTCCACAAGAGACCAAATGACACAGAAATTAACAAATATAGGTCACCGTAAGGCCTTCAGCAATGAGGAAATCCAATTCCGCATAGTCAGATATAAAAGGCCCCGAAATAACAATAAAATTCAAACGAGAAAACAAACGGTCTAATTTATGTACAAAAAATGAACAAAAAACAAATATGCAACACATAAACAAACGACAGCCACTGAATCACAGGCTCCTGACTTGGGACAGGCACATACATAGAGAATGTGGTGGGGTTAAACATGTTAGCGGGATCCCAACCCTCCCCTAACCCGGGACAGTGGTGTAACAGTACACCATGATAACGAATTGTACTTTATGTGGCACGTTCTACTGTGTGGCATTATATTTACTTTCCCTTTTTGTACATTACATGAATACACATAACCTATTCTTCGATTTTATCCTTTCAGAACCAACGTCATCAAAAGTAAAATCACAAAAATACTGAACTCCTTATCAAATGGCAAAAGAGGTTGCCTAGACCCCCCCCCCCCTCCCCCCCCAAAAAAAACCAGGTTTATCCACCAGAGTATACTTTAAATAAAATCCTATTTTTTCTATATGCGTGCTTAATTCTTTTCACATTTTGTTGTTTTTTTTGTAGGATGTTCTATATGCTTTGACAAGATTTTTTTTATGAAGGAATTGATATGATTTGTTTTATTATTTTGAATAAATTCTTATTTTTCATTAGATATGTACATTATTTTCTCTAAAGCAGTGATTAGATCTGTCCAAGCTCTTTTTTTATTATATGAAGTGTAGAATAGTATACCAGTTAATTGATATTAAGAGAATATTTTCTGCAGAATTCCTTTCAATTAAAAAAATCACTGTTTCCATCAGATAAATCATATACAAAGAAAGCTCCTTATTCGAACTTCAGCCATTTTATTATTTATTTATGTGATTGTCAAACTCTTTTTTAGGCATATGGATTGTTTCATGATCCAGTTTAGTTAAATATTGTCCAAAAGTTATTAAAACTTGTAGAAATATTTTGGATACCATCAGGAGTCATCAACCATATTTTGTCTGCTCCAAATCCATTGTATTGACCTATTAACAGAGTTTTCTTTGGGGATATTTTAAACGGGTCTTAAAGTTTATTTATCCCTGTCATCTTTATTTGTGAATAACAAAACATTTTTTCTATATCAAGCATTTTGAACCCCCCTTTTTCATTCTCGTCTACTAAAAGACATGAGTCATACTGGTTTAGTAGATATTCTGAATAACTTATTTTCGTGCTATTTATCTCTTGGTAATTTTTAAGTGCAGCGCTCATAAGTTTTAAACATAATTTAAAGATATAAGGAGATATAGGATTGCATTGACTAACACCCTGACCAATATTAAAAAATTGAGATCAGTTTCAATTGTCTATAAATGCCAATTCAAGAGCATCGAAGGCTTTCTCAAAGTCTAATAAAATTAAAAGACCTAGTAGATTATCATCTTCTGCCTTTTTCAAAAATGTCAAAAAATAAGCCTATTATGTTCTCCAAAATACCACCCCTTTATAAAACCTTATGATAGACCTCCATGAATTTATTTTAAACTCTTTTAACAAAGCTTAGAAACTGGAACTTTTTCTGTTAGTCAGAAACAAGAGGTTTTAAACGAATTTTGCAAGGTAACTTTTCCCTTCAATAGAACATATGAGTAATGCTGTTTTTGTCCTTATCAAAGGTCAGAGCTATTGAATGTGTCAGTCCATCCGATTCTTTCAGTAATGTCTTGCTTGCTTTCTCATCATGATGTATTATCATGATTATAGTTAGATTATTTGAATGAACAGCTACAACATACACGTTATTGTTATTGTCTAATACAACCCCTTGTACAAATTTAATGGATTCGCTTTCAAACTGCCATAATTTTTCATCATTCAAACGACAACAATAGACTTTGTTGATATCGTTATTTGTGTTAATTATTCTGTCCTTACTAGTAGCGATGTGACGAACTTGAGTTGATGGCATCGCTAATTTCAAAGTTTTTTTTCAATGGCATGTTTGCTCTGTATTTCAAATATATCAATCAACTTCAATTTTACTAGAACACACCCGTGATATCGCGGGTCCGTGACTGAATTAAAGTATATAACTATGCGTAAGCCTTATTTTAGTATTGGTATTGTCATCTGATAAAGTCGTGCCGATTATAAGATACACATTTTTCTCTGCTTTCAAATCTTTCTGTTTGAACCCGTCGACCTGGAACTTTTCAATTATTGGTAATATTCAGGTCCTGGAATTGAGTATTTTAATCAACAGCATTGTCCAATAAAGTTCAATTCTTTGATTCGCTGTTTTATGTCATGCCCGCTAACAAATTGAAAACTGCACCCATACGCCTTATTTTAAGTCCAAATTTTTAGTATTCGTAAAAACTACAATAGGGAACAATTTGAAAATGATTGAATTTAGTTGTGTCGACCCTGTGATTATGACCCGTGTATAGAGCAAAATCAAATACAACGTTTGGTGGTGCGCCTGTCAGATGCGGAACGTACATATAAGGTAAGAGGTAACAGGTGAATATACTATCAGTATCGGATTCGACCCGGAACTTGTTAATTATTGGCAATATTAATTATGTGGAAAACAAAAGGGTCTGGAGTGGTGTAATTCTTAATCTACACTTTTGTCCTATATTAGATATATATCAAGTTGAATTCTTTGATTTGTCGTTTTTACCCGATGACGGCTGATAAATTGGAACTCGTTATTTTAGTATTATAGATGTTGGATATGGTGTCAGACATCGGGACGATGATCCCGATTTGAGCGTGTTCGATTTGAAGGTCTTTGAATTCCAAATCGACGATTTTTTCGGAGACCTTTATTTGACCAAATTTTTCAACTTCATTTGAAAATTTCTCGATTTGGCTATGAATGGCTACTTTTAATTCATAATCATGAGTAGCACCAATTTAATTTTTTATTGATTCTATTTCGCTTTTGATCTGCTTACTGATTTGACGCGTTCCAAGAAACACTTTTATATCAGAAGAAAATTGTTTCATGCTACGTGTTTGTTCTCTAAGTTTGATGAGCAATACCTCCGCTGATTCTAGTCTCTTGAATGATTTATTATAAGTTGATGTACAAGTGTGATATATTGATCTAAATTCGATTAATAACTTTTCCTCTAGATTGTCTAGGTGAAGGTTTATTTTGTTTCTCGTTTCAAGTATCTTGTTTTTGACCACGAATTCTTGTTTTTCAATTTCCTTTGACGCGGTTTGTCGTTTTTTTTTACACATTGTTTTACGTTAAGCAATGTTCTTTCAATCGCCTCTTCCAGATCAGATAAAGCAGTCGGTTGCTTTGCATTTGAAGAGGCAACACTAATTGATATGACATCAGAACATGACTTATGTAGCTACTGATAGCAATTGACCTTTAAATTATTTTATTTCTCACTTATAAACTCTTTGTATATATTTCAATTAAAACCAAATGATGGAATGCTCACAGTGGTCTTATCTGTTTTTCATGTACAAAACAAAAAGGACCATTCATAGTTCATTGTATGAGTGACAATATTACATGAACCGACACAATTTTAAACCTTTTCTTTTCAACTATCCTACAAATGAATATAATAAAATTTGGCTTGCTTTAAAAGTTTCGTGAACAGTTTTTGGTAATTGATTCAATCATAAATAATGTCTCTTTATTGTAGCGATGATTCAATAGAACTTTAACTGTTTATTTGGCAAAAGCCATGATATCACATGTATACTTTCAAATAAATGAAAATCTTAACAAATCGTGGTTTGAATTACAATCGGTGTTTATAATAACCGTACGGTGACCTATAGTTGTTAATGTCCGAGTCATTTTGGCCTCTTGCAGAGAGTTGTCTCATTGACAACCATATCACATCTTCTTTTTTTATATTTTGTCTGTTGATGAGTTTCCTTCGATTATAGTTTGAAACCCGGATTGGATTTCTCTTAATCGGTTTATGACTTTTGAACAACAGTATACTACTGATGTCTTTAATTACAATGGTAATTAAATGTATGCCATACAATCAGCTTTTTTGAAAACGTTTTACCTTCCGGATAATTTTTTTCCACAAAAGAGTACCATATTATATTGAACAAAAATGAAAAGTTCCTATCAAAGGTCAGTGTTTTTTCCCAGGGACTGTGGTTTCCCCCACCAATACAAAATGATCGCCACAAAAAGCACAATAGTTTTTGTCGTGCCTGCGACATGTTTGTCGCTGAAAGTTCGACATAGGGATAGCGATCCGGCGGCGGTGGCACTAGCTTACTTCTTAAAAGCTTTATATTTTAGAAGGTGGAAGACCTGGATGCTTCATACTTGGTATATAAATGCCTCATGTTACGATGTTTCCGTCAGTCACATGTCCAATGCCCTTGACCTCATTTTCATGGTTCAGTGACAACTTGAAAAAAGATTTTTTGAAAGGTTAAATTCACTCTTATTATAAGTAATAGGATAACTATATGTGGTATGTGCTTACCTCGGAAGGCCCTTATGCCCGTCAGACAGGCATGTATCAGTGAACAAGGTTAAGTTTTGGTGGTCAAGTCCATATCTCCGTTACTATCAGCAATAAGACTAATATGTCCAACTGCCAGGTGTCATCGGACCTTGTTCTCATTTTCATGGTTCAGTGGTGATAGTTAAGTTTTTGTGTTTTGGTCTGTTTTTCATATACGATATGCAATAGGTCTACTTTATATGGTGTATGGAATGATTGTAAGGTGTACATGTCTAGCTGACAAGTGTCATCTGACCTTGACCTCATTTTCTTGGTCTAGTGGTCAAAGTTAAGATTTTGAGTTTTGGTTTTATTTTCTATTACTATATGCAACAGGTCAACTTTATTTGGTGTATGGAAATATTTTATAATCTTTATGTCAGTCGCGCAGAATTTATTTGACCTTGACCTTATTTTCACGGTTCATTGTTCAGTGTTAAGTTTTGTGTTTTTGTCTGTTATAAGTATAATCAATAGGTCAACTAAATTTGTTGATGGAAAAATTGTAAGCTGTACATATCTGCCTGGCATGGTTCATCTGACTTTGACCTCATTTTCATGGTTCAGTGGTCAAGGTTTAGTTTTCTTGATTAATGTCATATGACAGTTGTAATAAAACTTTATATTTAGGACTATCAACATAATATCAATGATTAGTAAAGAAGGCGAGTCATTTCAGTATGTGCCCTCTTGTTAAAGTGGCGTGAATCATCAATCAATAAAACCAAATCATTGGATTCTTTTATTAGTGATTTCATAGAGCAAACGTACCAAGTTTTTATATCAGACTTGCTAAAATCGTCATGCCAAATATAGAAATTGTATATGGCTCATCAATGAAAGCGATTTACCTTAACGTATGTGCTCAATTGCAATGGATATCAGTGATGCTATAACATCCTAAATACCACTATGAATGTTAGGACAATGCGTTCAATAACCACATGTTTCGTAAAACATTCCTTTAGGAGGCTCTAGGGAACAAAAATATCAGCAAAAAATGAAGAAAAAAAATGTCACTACAAATTTTATGTATTACTTCATTAGTTGTTACTCTATCAAATGGTACAACAATCAACCAAAAAATTCAATTCATTTTTGACCCAGATGACTTTTAAAATGTATGTCAGTGAAAAAACTCCAAATTATCTCCCTTTGGTGGAAAATGCTTTCTTTTTGCATTAAGATTGAAATTTCTCTTTTTACTCATCGGTGACCTATTTTTTTTATTATATTTATCAAATAAGCTGTAATCAATCTAAACTATTGTAAAATATAAGCGATTTCTGTAATTTAGTTCTTTTTTTTTTATTTCGATATTACCTCTATTTCTCCTATAATTTCAATAGAAAAAAGCAGCTGTACAAAAGCGTTTGCTTCTTTCGAACGCAGATTTTGGGCTAAAATGAACGGTGACCCCATTTAAAGTTCATTTATAGAAAAATACAGCAAAATCCTATATTTAAATAAAAATTGATTTTAACCGCGAGTCCCCTGTAATTTGCTCCTATTGGTTTTAATTTTAAATTTTTGCCAGTTATCGGATTCCTCTGGTTTTATTCATGCAGTGCCATTCAACAATGTTGCACGCTAACACCTAATTTCCTTTTCATAATTTTATTACATATAGTTTCAAAAGCCATATTTGAAAATCTAGCAAATCCTTGTTATTTTTTCATAGTTTTTGAAAGAAAAAGGTGCAAAGGTTATATGTACGAAAAGTCTAGAGAGAATTAATTTCCGCCAAATTTTAGATGGCTTAAATTTTTTAAACGAGCAAACAGACCCTTCGTTTTAAGTGCTTATTTAGTTCCATAACCTATATACTATTTATAACAATCTATTTAAAAGTATTTTATTTTAAAACAGAATAGCGAACATCCTTAAATCAAATAACAGTAACTGTAGCAATTCCTGACAAACACACTTATATTAAGGTATCAATATAATATACAGCAACAAACCACAACAACTGAATTACAGGCTCCTGACTTTGGACAGGCGCATGCATATTGTGGCAGGATTGAACAAGTATGAAGGCGCACCAACCCTTATCTTAACCTTTGACAGTGGTATAACAGAACAACATAAGTAAAGAAGCATAGGGCATATCTTTATCTATTCTTGTTTTTAATTATGAATGTAATGCAAATTTTGTAAAAATACGCAATTTCAATGTTACTTATGAATTTGATCATGGTAAAAATCGAGGTTCCGAAATATACAATGTTCGTAATAATATATCTTACACCATACCAAAATCACTTATTTAGTTTTTACTGTTACATTTTATTTCAAGAAACATCTGTTTCAAATTTTACGCCTTGTTTTTATTAATTTTATATACCAAAAATCATTGAATATTACAAATAATGAATCAGAAGAGAAGAATACAAAAGAGAAATGCAAACTCATAAGTCGAAAATAAACTGACATCGTTCTGGCTAAAAAAGAAAGGACCAGCAGACATTCAATAGAAAACAAACACAACGTAGGAAAAATAAACCCATCATAGATACCAGGACAAAATTTAGTATATACGCCAGACGCGCGTTTCGTCTACAAAAGACTCATCAGTGACGCTCGAATCTAAAAAAGTTAAAAAGGCCAAAATAAAGTATGAAGTTGAAGAGCATTGAGGACCAAAATTCCTAAAAGTTTTGCCAAATACAGCTAAGGTAATCTATGCCTGAGGTAGAACAGCCTTAGTATTTCAAAAAATTCAAAAATTTGTAAACAGTAAATTTATAAATAGACATGTTACGAAAAGGTATATTCTCGACGCTGAGGTTGACAAATTAGACTTTAAATTTTGGGACGGTGTCAAAACACTGATTATAGATTTAAACAGGTAACATTTAAATCCTGTGCGTCTTGGTTAATTCAAATCACATTATTTAGAACATCATCATTTAACATCCTATGTGACAATTGCTTTTGTGATATCATTACTGGCTCTCATAAGACATGAAAGGTGTACGCGTGCAGGAGTGCGGGGTGGGCTAGAAAAAGGAGGGCTGAGAGTTATACAAGTTCATTCGATTCTATATTGATAATATATACATAGTAAGCCAGTTAGATATTAGTTTTATTGTTGTATTACAGTTCCTGAAAAAGTTCAATCTGTCGCTCCACTAATCCCACACAAAGCTCTACAGTCTGGTTCATTTTTTCTCTCGGGTGTCTCCGTAATCTTCCAATGACTCTGAAAGTTTTAAGCGCCTTATAGCGTGTTCGACATATACCCGATACTCTAATATACTCAAATTACTTTTTTAAACATTTTCTTATCCGCTAAGATGATAAATTCTAGGGGAAATCTAACTCCAAACCTGGTCCAATTAAAAGCAATAGATTATACTGTTTGACATCATTTTGGTGTCCTAGGAAACCACTTCGAATGAATCTTATATGATTTATGTTGGCATCAATCACCTGTGTATGAATGCAATGTCTGTGTTTGTGTCCGGAGTCAGATTGCTCTTGAGGCTCAGTCTGTCGTCTGTAAATAGCATGAGAGGTTCCGTCGATTGCAGCTAACGCTGTGGGTAATGTATGCCACCCACCGCGTAGTTGGCGCCAATTTTCTACGGTTAGCCAAGAAATATTGGGAGCATATATTTTCCAAAGAATTGGAATCAAGGCATTTATTTATAAAAAGAGAAAACGCGCATAACGCACAACTCTTGATTTTGCTAAAGAAAATCGATTGCTGCATTACAAGTTTATTAGAAAAAACTATGCCGAAAGTTCTTAAAGACCTGGGAATGACTCTGGACTCTTCTGATAGTGAAAGCAGTTAAATAAAAGCGTGGTTTCATATTTTCCCCGCGTAGTTTACAAAAATAATAAGATGTGGTATCAGTGACAATGAAACATCTATCCATGATCTATCTACTAGCAATCATAAGGTCTTTGACAATGAGAAAAACCTATACCGTATACTAGTAGTCGACTATTAAAGATCCCGAAAAAGTGAAATAATTTAAAACAAAACCATTTACGAGGAACACATATGACAGACAGTAGCCAACGACAACCACTGAACTACAGGCCCTTGACTTAGCACAGGCAACTAAAAAATGTACTGCAGGCTTAAACATGTTTGTAATATATTTTCTGCCTTTTTATCGCCCTATTCTGTCCGGACTTTTTTTTATTAATTTCTCCTGCTTTTTTTTCACATAAATTGTCATCTTGCCTTTTTTTTTTGGCTCAGTTTGCTTTTTTTTTTTAACTCAAAACTCGTGTCCTGCCTTTTTCAAATTTAATCCAATTTCAACAAAACGTTTCAGGAATTAATAAAATACAAAATATCTGCATAAGGTACTGTGTAAATGCAAAGTCTTTATGTAATGTTTTTGAAACTCTTCATGGGTTGTTCAACCGGTCAGTAGTGATTCATATTTTACACAGACCTCTTATCGTTCTGAACATATATGAAATATTTGCCACTGGACGTTAATCAACCAACAATCAATCAATCACAAACACCTTATAAAGAAAATACAAATTGAGCTGAAACTGTTTAAATTACGACAAAGTTTGAAGGAACTAAAGGAAGAAAATACATGCCTTCGAAGCTATATGACCGGGAGTAAGTTTTCTTAAACTATAATGCAACATATTTCAAGTTGAAATTGTATAGAAATCGTGTTTTAGGTGTTTTAAAACAGACCCCGTTAGATTAAAATTTAGATGGCAAACAACTGAGTAAAAATACATACACTTCCTTGTTTGCTTTTCATAACTATAATTATAAACATGACCGTTTCATATATATTCACTAGTAGGTATAAAACAGATTATAATACCTAAGATCATTTGCATTGTCTATTAAGGGCTCGCCGAAGAATTCACATACGTATGTACCCCGTGTCTCCGTTGCCCCGCACATCTACTGCATTTACATGACCGTCCCCCCTAATTTTTTTGCATTAGAGTTTCTTAAAAATATTATGGAATTTATTAATATCTATTTCTTATATGTCTTATGGTACAAATGTTATTGAATAGTCGTTCCATACGGAATTGCCTCCAAAAGGATCAATGCAGTTTTTAAATAATATTCAATGTAAACACAGGTAATCTCTTTTGTGTTTTGACACAGTCCCCACATTTAAAGTGTAATTTGTCAACCTCAGCGTCGTGTATATACCTTTTCGTAACATGTCTAGTATAACCATATCGGAAACTAAAGACTGTCTACACGAACACCATCAAAACATGGTTGTTCTGGAAGAAAAGCAGATGTGGGTAACTCAAGTTATTTAAACATGTTAAACAGAATATCCATTTAATGTCCTTTATCCCAAAATAAATTCGACCCAATCTGTCATTTAAACTTTATCTTACCATTGAAATGTGTGCTCTACTGACGAGTGACACATATATGCATTGCATTGGCATTGTTCAGATTTATATTTTGTCAATGTTTAATCGAGTTATCCCCAGCACATGTCAGTTAAGATACATACACGAGTACAGGATAAATAGTATTTGGTTCAAAGTACGAATACATTTTTATTGTTTTAAAGGGGGTGTATTTGATATAAGCTTCTCGTATCTGAGGGGCGACTGAGACGATTTAATCTCCAAAGATAGGAAATAATAACATTTGATTTACATAGAACTAATGAAAACAATGTTTAGCTTTTCCCTTGTTAAAAACAGAACATTTAGTTTTGATAAAAAAGGGACGTGTCATTGTTTCAATTTTTTTAGATGAAGTAACACGTTATAACTATGTTTTATTGGTTTGAAATTTTAATATAATTTTAATTGCATCTTGTTAGTTGTCATCATATTGATACCTTATCATTGCTATCATATGCCAAAATTAATCGATGAAACATCTTGTTTTTTTTTCTGGTTTAATTGAGAGAAAATACTTAACGTTTTACTGAATAATAATCGCACTTCTACAAAAATATCAAGATACTAAAAACTTAAAGTACAGTATACATGGTATATAAGCATATTCAAAATAATAATAACCAAAAGAATGCGAATATCTAAAATATACATCCCGTCTCACTATCTTTGATAAATATATATATAACAAAGTATATCAATAAGTATTTAGTAAGACGATATTGACATTTAACCATTCAAAAATTTTGGTTCCTTTTCATATTTTTTTCATATTCTAAACATGTTAAATGACCAATTACAATCTATTTCCATCGAACAGTGCATTATGGTACATTATGATTCATAATATCCATCTAGGAAAAACTATATTCGTTTGCTTAATATAAAGTATATTCTGGGTTAAACTTTATTATTAACCTATAAAAACTACTAGAAACCGATAAATGAACCTTATTAGCTTGAGATACGAAATGATCACTAATTGCAGAAACCGTCAACAATTATCAAAACCCATACCGCAAAGTCAGCATTGAAAGGACCAGACAAGGCAACAATGAAACAAATCAACGGACAAGTATTATGTCTTCAAGCTATGTACAAGAAACAGATACGTAAAAATTAAATCACTGACATACAGCTGGCTCCATAGAAAACAAGCACTAACAGAATGTGTCGGGGTTAAACATGTTTAGACTGAGCAGATGCCTTCCCTTACCCGGAGACAGTGTGTAATCAAGAACAGCATACTTTACAAATTATATAAAAAGGTATCAGATGAAAAGAACACGCACGAAACACAAGCAACACGAGGAGGTGTTAAGGTATGAAGATATGTGAATGCCCAGAGATTCGGAAGCTCCTATTTAAAAACAAACAAATCAGACTTTCAATTGGATAAATTTAACAGTAAGAGAAAACCATGATCTTCTACAAATATAGGAATCGACAGGGGTAGTGTCGCACCTAAAGAAGTAAGTAAGACCCCTTTTGGCCCCAAAATATAGTACTTTTACAACATTGTAAAATATTATCTTTAGCTATTTTTTGGTAAGTAGAATACTTCTGTTACATAAATATGGGCTGTTTTTGACAATACAATACACACGGAGAGGGTACTAGCATCATTTATATAATTCAGTCCTGCTAAATTACCTGAAATGTGAGGCCAAAATTTGCCCTTACCGGATCTACTCCTTTATGTACTCTATATATGACATAAACACAAGAATGGGGATTTATTCATTTTGTAATATGTTTTTAGGTATGGACACATTTCAAATCAAAACATGTATCCATGGCTGAATTCAGTAAAGGTTTTAAGTAATTTGTGGTTAAGAAATCTCAGACTTTATAATTCACGACTTAACATAGATTACTAGTTTTGAAATCTGAAAAGACATTACAGACATGGATATAACGAACCACTTGGTAGTTGATATTATAAAATATTTTCAAATAAAATGGAATCAAATCGATTTGATTGATTAACCTTCACTTTGTTGCATTATGTTATGGTTGGACAACTATGTATATTAATATCATAAAACAAACGCAAGTACTGTACAATATTACCTAAATTAAGTCATATTCTAACCATAAAAAAATATCTATTATAAAGACAACCAGTGTGAATATTACTTTTCACGTGTATGCATTATATGCCATAACGTTTTTTCTTGTATACGTGATATAGTTTGAACAGTTTAATCTACTTTGTACAGTGCAACCTTCCCTTTGATATTGCATATCAGTAATGTGTTTTTATCTGTATCATAATACACAGCTCGTGGATTCAGTAGTTCATCTGATTCTGTGAGTAATGTTCTACTTTTTTCCCGTCATTCTGTATGATTGTTAGATTAGTTGATTCATATCCTACAACGAACACGTTATTGTTATTGTCTACTGCTACACCTCGTGGAGATGTTATTAGTTCATTTTTGAACTGCCATGACTCTACTCCGTCCAAACGACAACAATGTACTTTGTCTTTTTTGAAATCTGTGTAGAATATTTTGTGTTTGCAAGTTGCTATGTCAACAACCGTATTAGATGCTGTTTTTAATGTTTCCAGGTGTCTTCCGGATATATCAATAACTTCAATATCGTATGCATTTGCTACGTAGAGTCGTTCGTCCGCGTAAGATACTCCAAAGCAACTCTTTGGTAAACTAATTTTCTTATTTACGGCAAAGGTCTTGTTATTCATTATTTCTAAGAATGCTGCGTTCCCGTACGTCACAGCAATACTACACAGATCTATCACAGCAATATCAAACGGCATTTCAGAAACCTTGATGTCACGTATATGTTCACCTGCTTGACTGTACTCTATTAAATAATGTTTTGCTGTGAAATTGGACATCAATAAACGACTATTAGGTAATATGACACAACCCCGTATTCGAATATCATAAGACCTATCCATTTGAAATGTTTTAATTAGCTGAATATTTATGTTCGAAATGTTTCTCTCTGTAGGGAGGTTGATCATTATTTGAGCTTGATCGCTTTTTTGGTCTTTGAAATCAAAATTGACGTCGAATTCCGAGACAGTTATTTTTCCAAAGTTTTGTACGATGTTGACAAATTTCTCGATAAGCTCATTCAGAATTACTTGAAACCTATAATCCTTGGCGTCCCCAAGCTCAGTTTTGATGGAATTCGTCTCTCTTGCAATCAGATTAGTGACTTGACGAGTGCCCAGAAATACTTGTATTTCAGAAGAAAATTCTTTCATGTGTAGTGTTTGTTCCCTTAGTTTTGTAAGCATTTCTTCTGTTGATTCTAGTTTCTTAATGAATTTCATGTAGGTTGATTTACAAGAATCAGTTGTTGATTTAAGTTCGCATAACAACTTTTCCTCTAGCATGTCTAGATGGAGGTTTATTTTTGTTCGGGTTTCAAGTACCATGTTTTTAACTTCCAGTTCTCGTTTTTTGATTTCCTTTGTAGCCGATTGACGATTTTTAATACATTGTTTGACGTTAAGCAATGTTCCCTCAATCGTATCTTCGAGGTCAGATAAAGCAGTCGATTGCTTTGCATTTGTTGAAGCTACACTTATCGATATAATATCAGAACATGACTTGTGATTTGATGTTTTACAATCAACACATAAGCAATTGTCATGAGTTTTACAAAACCATTCCAGATTTTTTCCATGATGCTGACAGATATTGGAGATCGAAACATGTTCAAACTCGTGGTAATCGTCAATGGGTACAATCTTATGTTTTTTTTGATAAATCGCTTTTCCTGTGAACTTTTTCGCAATCTTTACATAACCCTTCTTTACAATGTGTGCACCATCTTCTTGCGTCTGTCATGACGTCATCAAACATACACGGCCCACATAATATATGTTTTTCTGAAGCCATTCGGAATTACTGAAAGTAATGAAAAATATGATTTATTTATCATTTTCACCATCTTTGACGTTGGATCGTCTTGAAGCTTATCCCGACTTATATTAATATGTGAATGTTTAAATATATCTTTCAAATCATAAGAAAAATTTTATGCATTCAATACTTTGATAAATAATCACTAAAATGTATCAAATCTATCACATTTGCTCTGTTATGCCTTTTATTTTTTATATGTTGGTTTACGAATCCGCCGACCCGATTTTGTCTAAAAGTGAAATTAAAAATTAAAATGTTGATTTCATTTTGTTTTTGTTCCGACAATCTGATTTTAAGAGTGCTGTAAATACAAGAAATCTGAGTAGTTCGAACAAACTTTGTTCTGTGTCAAAAAAAGCGTTTGTCGTGAACGACGGGTTTCATAAAGCTTCGAAAGACGCGGACGAATTACAAAAACGTGTGTTTCACTCCCCAACACTGTATACCCCTTGAGACCCACGAGTTTCATTTACTTTCAGCTAAATTAAACTATGATGGCAAAGATAATGAAAGGAATTAAATGCAAACAAAAGCAAACTATCGGCGATTTCTTTTTGGGTAATATGGCTTATGAAAGTGTCTGAATTTCGGTTCAATTAAGGACCTCTGTTTTGAATTATCCTCGGAGTTTGGTATTTTTGTTATCTTAATTTTCGCCATTGAATAAACTTTGTATAACCCCCTTCACACCCTTACATCCTAACGAACAATTTCGACTCAGATAAATATTGTACAACGCGTTTTAAGAGAAAAAATGTAGATAAGAAGACATTTTTTTCAAATGAATGCATATAATATAAACCATTGAAACAGTTTGTGGCCGAAAATGTTGTGTCTTGCAAAAGATCGTACATAACTTTAAAATACAGCTTGATCTTCATTGGGAAGATGTTATGTTCCAGTTCTACTGATGAAATGACCAATATGTTTTGTTACAACTTTTATTGTTTCTTAATATGATTAGATTGGCATTCGGAATATATTATATACCAGTTCTAGTGGACTTCTTTGGATGTTAGCTATATAAAATTTGAATTATTCATCCAACAAAAGTTACCCGTAAAAGCAGGATTAATTTATTATAAGTTAAGTTTTTAGAACAAGCACAAATTTGGGTGAGCTAAAAAAGATTAAATGTCCTTGCACGTCACATGAACCCTTAAAAGATTTTACAGGTACATGTAGATGTGGTATGTTTGCCAAATTATGAGACAAATCTCCATCAAAATCGCATTGTATTTCAAATTAACAAAAAATGTCAAAGCATAGCTTTCTGTGCTTTTCAAATCTTAGTTAAACCTTTTTTTATGGTTCACAACTGGGCCAACAAATTTCCTGTGTACAAAATATTGGCTTTGCCAAACTTTAGTACATTACTATTTCTCATCAGCATGATAGGATCAAGAACACTCTTGTTTTTAAAGGCGGAAATCATTAGTATATTGTCCTCAAAGCTTCTTTGTCAAACATTCATTTTCAAATACAAAGAATATCAAGATAAGAGCTTAATTAAAAATATTTCACCTTATCAAATTTCCCGAAATAGAAACAGAATTTGTTAAAACTTCCTCCGACTCTAATTTTTCAAATCAGTTATTATTCAAAAAAAAATCTAAGACAGATATTTATTCTCATTTTTTTTACCTCCTCTAACCCTAGTTTTTCAGAGAAATTATCCGTTAAGATACTATAAAAACGTTTCGGTAATTTCTAAAACCCAATATTTTTTTAGCATAGTTTCAGGTTTAGAAATTGAAAAAAACCCTATTTATTGTCATAGATCTGACGAATCTTGTTTACCTATATTAACGCATGGCTGAGAGATGGTAATTCAATTATATCTAAGAGCGAGGGTGAAAATAAATTAAAATTGACGTATTCTTCCAAACAATATTGTTGAGATTTTAGATTTTCGAAGAGTTCTAAAGAGACGCAAAATACAAAATTGATTTTAAAACTCATAAGTCGAAGCAATCTGACAATGCATGGCACAAAATAAAAACACGACCAATACACAGTCACTATACAAAGCACAGCACATATGATTTGGAATTAGGCATGTCCTGCCCCAAACGTGGCACCCGTCGCGCTGCTCATTTAACTACCACCCCGGTCATAAGTTTTAGTTTGGTAGGTGGTCCTTGTTTTTTTGTTGTCTACAAATATAGTCTCTAGTGTGGACAGTGTGTTACTAGCCATTTTTTATTTCCTTTCCATAATTATGTCATCATGTTGTATGCCTATATTAACGTCGGTCAATCTATTTATGAAACAAGGTCGTTCCAATTTTTTCGACTTATCTTCTAGTATAAAATACTTCTATAAAATATGGACGAAATATACCACAGGGACAGTCAAACTCATAAATCGAAAATAAACCGACTACAAGATAAACAAGTCAAATATTTGATACCACTGCAAGAGGAAAGATAGTTAAACTAAAAGTGATCTTTGGATTGTAATAGTATCCAGATTTTAATCGCTCTTGCCTTCCACATGGAGTTACACAATTACTTGAAGACCGACTTTGATGGTTGATCAAACTAGTGATAATATATATAGGAAGATGTGGTATTAGTGCCGATTAGACAACTCATCATCCAAGTCAAAATTTATAAAAGAAACCAGGTCAAGGTTCGGTCTTCAACACGGAGCTTAGGCAAACACCGAACAGCAAGCTATAAAGGGCCCAAAATAGGAATATGACAGTTGTTGTCCATTCATTTGATGTGTTTTATCCTTTGATTTTGTCATTTGAGAGGGACTTTCCGTTTTGAATTTTCCTCGGAGCTCAGTATTTTTGTGAGTTTACCTTTTCTAGAAACAGGTTTTAGTGACCACTTAGAAGTTTCAACAATATACAATTGTTTTGTAAGATTCTTATGGCATTTAAGCTTCCACAACAGTGACTGAAATTCAAGTTCTTCGTCATTGTTAGAAATTTTAAAGGCACATCGAACAGACCTCTGATTTTTCAAGATTTCGTCCTTGGTCAGTTTCGTTGGAGGTACATGTTATCAGGTGTTTTGTGTATATGAATCCTTTGTCAGTAGTTAATATAATTGAACTTCCACTTTTATCAACTATCATGTGTCCGAAACATTTTTAAAAATTGTCACATGAGAGTTTCTAAAATAGATTAAATAAAAGTAAAAATCCTTACAGATTCATGTTACTATTTTTTTAAATACAAAAGAACAAAGTCAAAAGTCACTTTGTGTAGATATAATTTATAATTGTTAGCAGCGGTTGAGAAATTTTATTCCGGGGACATACATGTTTTGTCCTCAGCACCTGTAAATAACAAATCATGACACACTGTATGCAAAGACAAGTTGGTTTACATGATATTTTACTTTTAAAAAGTGAATGAATTACGATAACACAAAAGAAATTTAGATATATATATTCGAAAACAAAAAAGAACTTATGCCTTTAATCATAGTTAAATTATTATTAAACGAAAGTTGCAAAATAATGCAAAAACAATATATAGTGGACGAGGAAGTTGAATTTACCACTTTATGCGCAGTTTCGCTATTCCTGTCCTTTCACAATAACAAAGAATTTAAAGTAAAATTAGGTTTATCATAACATTAAGACAGTAACGAGGATAATGTTCAATACGTTAAATAAACTTTACCTGTTATATTATATCAATTATATCGTGTATTTGTCAATTCATATTTTCATAAGGTTGATCATTCCCAAACAATGTTTATAGTTATAGGTTCAATGACTCGTTTTGAAATAAGATTAAAGCGCGCGAAATTTCAAATCGTTAAATCGTATCGGAAGAACTATTATTATATTAAATTGTAACTATTTAATTCTTGTTGTAATTCTGATTTCCTGGTAAAAGTTAATTATCTGTTCTTTTTGAAAAGAAGAAATAGTATATATTAATATTATCTCGATGCAGAAATACTCTGTGAAAATGTGTTATCTTCTGTGATGAACAGATAACACGGATAACGTTAAACTTATCAAAAGAAATGAAATTCCTTTAGACTATAGATGGAATTTGTTTTAAGAAAAAGTTCCACGTTTTTTTTCTAAAAGATACAATAGATAAATAAAATACTTAAAGCAACAGCAAAAAATGTGTTGGAAACTAAGGTTTCAAAAGCGTCAATTAAATTACATATTGATAAGTTTGGCTGTTATTTTCCAGTATTGTTTGGTTATGCATGTATATATATTTTTCCTGCCCTATTGTAGTATTTATTTACAGTTAAAATTTTGTTGCTCAAATTGGTGGATACGAGCTTCTTTTCTACCTCAGGCATAGATTACCTTAGCTGGATTTGGCAAAACTTTTAGGAATTTTGGTCCTCAATGCTTTTCAACTGCGTACTTTATTTGGCCTTTTTAACTTTTTTGGATTCGAGCGTCACTGATGAGTCTTTTGTAGACGAAACGCGCATCTGGCGTATATACAAAATTCAGTCCTGGTATATATGATGAGTTTATTTCATCATAAAGATAAACATTTTAAAGGCAAAAACAAACTATGTTATAGACGATGCATATTTTAATGTTTTTCCTGTCGTAGAGCACCGCAAGGTGTTTTCTACGACAAGAAAAACCTTAAAATATGCATTATATGACTTATATACACCGTCAAAAAACTAGAAAAAGATATAAATATTTGTAAAATTTAGTATCCTCTTTAACTGACCAAAGTGGGATATTCATTTCTTATGCGTTTAGGATTAAATACGCCCTGCAGCTCATTTAGAATGTGCAATAAAACGTATTAATCTAGATATAAACCTGTTAAAAATTATTATCCATACACAATAAAAATACTACTGTCACTGCATGAAGAAAGAAACACATGAATTGTTACCATCCGATAACGGTGTATGAAAAATACAAAACACATTGCAAGTTATTTATCGTAACAACTTAGTTAATGGAAAAGAGGGGGTATTACTTTTTCTATTTGTAATAACATTTCGATCACGGAAAAGTGGTTATTTTTCATCAATTTAATTGAATCGAATGAAATATTCAGAAAGATTGTTTTTTTAATAGCAATTCATTTTTCTGCTGTTGTCTGTTCTAAGGTCGGCTTGTTGTCTCTGACACATTCTCCATTTCTATTCTCAATTTTATTTAAACAGATAATCAGGATATAATTATGCAACATCCGCACTGACTGTTATTCAATAGAAAATAAGAATATCTTTTGATAGAGGAAAAGTGTACATGAATTTAAAACAGTTAAGAACTGACTCGAAAACGAATATAAATACATGTAGGTCACAGTATGATTTCTTATTCAGTTTGTGTCGTCCTGGACATGCATGAAATATTTACAACTGGACGTTAAGCAAGCAACCAATAATCAATAAACCTATTCAACGTGTCTCAATAAGATTTTCAAAATCTTACACGCGAATATGTTAAATTTTGATTTATTTTATGAACGTATACTTTTCATCTCACATACATGATAATATTTCTATATTGTAGCGATAATTAACAAAATTTCACGTTATAATTGTTTCTAAAATTAAAATGCGGGATTAGACGATTTCTTTTACATCTATCATCGATTGCACTTTAAAAAATAAATTCCAAAATCAGCAACAGACGAATATAATTTTGAAGTAAATCATAGATTGCATTTTATCAAGGAAAATAATGACCTCACACAGGTCTTTATTTTATGCCTTGGAGCATATTACATTGAAACATGGTATCGATTGGGTTGATTCTGAAAACGAATGACCAATTGTTCGAAAAGAAACAAACTCCATATACTAGGTATATAACGAATTCCAATACTCTTTCATTAAAATAAACCTGGTTTGATGTTCATTATTTCGGGTTGTCATCTTATTAAATGTTTGAATCTAAGCCCTTTTACTGGTTAATTCACTATAAACAAAGTGTCCAGAATTATCCCACTGGTTCTAATCATTTTGTTTACTTCATACTTTCAAATGCATACAAGAGATGAATAAGGGAGGGTTACTTACAAAAAGATATTGAAAGAGTCAAACAGTATTCCTTAACTCAAGGGGCGATAAATGTCGATACATTATAACCATCCTGAATATGTAGCAATCAATTATTCAGTGGAGTATGTCAATCAGTTAAAAGTAGATAATAAGTCCTTAACTCAAAAATACTAGTAAATACATACAAATAACTATGTATGTGTCGCTTTTTCAACATATGTGTCCAAATATCCGCTCACTGTTCCTCAATTTGTGATTTGAAACTTGCTTTAGATTTGTTTATATTTAAATAAAGTTGATAACAATATTAAACCAATAAACAACAATTACAAACGTTTGTTCCAGATTGCAGTATAAAAACAATGATAGTTTTTTGACTGCACAAGATATAAGGATTCGGCTCGAAACGAGAAAACTGCTCAGTAGAGCCAAGCATTTCCCTGTTTCTAAGCCTCATCGATGATATGTCAAGTCAATACACTACTATTGACGCGTCTGGCGTACTAAATTATAACCCTGGTACCTTTAATGACTATTTACACCACTGGGTCGATGCCACTGCTGGTGGACATTTCGTCCCCGAGGGTATCATCAGCCCAGTAGCCAATACTTCGGTGTTGACATGAATATTAATAATGTGGTCATTTTTTTAAATTTCCAGTTTACAAATTTTTCGAAAAACTAAGGATTTTCTTATCCAAGGCTCTTTCTTATCCAAGGCTCAGATTACCGTAGCCATATTTGACACAACTTCTTGGAATTTTGGATCCTCAATGCTTTTCAACTTTGTACTTGTTTGTCTTTATAAATATTTTGATTTGAGCATCACTGATGAGTCTCATGTAGACGAAACGCGCGTCTGGCTTTCTAAATTATAATCCTGGTAGCTTTGATAACTATTATCTATGTAAACGAATAAAAAAAAAACTAAGTTTGACACAAAATTAAAGATGCAGACAAGACTATCATTATTATTATGCACACATTAGAACAAAAATCTTGCTTTAAACATATGAGAAACCCGTTGAAAATAAAGGTGAAGACAAATCTTTCCCAAGTAATAAAAATGTTCGGGAAAAAAATGAAAGGAAATATCAAGGTCAAACCAAAGGGGGTACCCATAAAGTTTTCTATTTTCCTTTATGCTAACAATTCGCTTGAAAAAAATGTTCTGAGAAATCATCAACTTAATACTGAATTAACCCCTTAGAACCCTTATAAATCCAACATAAATACAAACATTTTACAGGCAACTCCCCAGTGAGTGTTCGGACACCATTATTTAATCAATAGAGCTTCACACGTTGTGTCTCTGATGCTTTTATGCTGTAAATTTTGCATTATGTGTGCACTGTCGAACACTAACATGGCATTTGGCTGAAGTTTGACTTTACAAATTAGACCAATATTTGTGATGAAGTAATTTAATATAGCAAAAGATCTGCAACTGTCCAGACCATAATATAGCAGGATAGAATAACAGGATTGACCAGCCTGCATATAATAAATATATAACATTCTCAATATAAAGAAAAAGATTCATTTGTACTTTAAAAAACAAATTATACTATGACTGAAAGTAGTTAGAAAACTTTAATAGTGCATTAAAATGCATGTTCATTAAAACATCATGACTATCACTTCCTGAAAAAAGACTGTCAAACATAATTTTGAGTTATATTGAATCAAAAAAAATCCACATTTATAAGTTTAAAATTGGTATAGAATTGGTTTAAATGCCTTAAACTCCTAACAGAAGACATAATCATTAAATCCGTTTAATTGAAGTCTGGAGATGCAATGTCCATTAACTGCTAGTAGTGTTTTGGTATTTATGCATTATTGACATTTTGTATATTTTTCTTTTGTTACATCTTTTGAAATCAGACTAGGACTTCTCTTGAACTTAATTTTAATGTGTGCATTGTTATGCGTTTACTTCTCTACATTGACTAGAGGTATAGGGGGGTTGAGATCTCATAAACATGCTTAAACCCGCCGCATTTTTGCGCCTGTCCCAAGTCGGGAGACTCTGGTCTTTGTTAGTCTTGTATTATGTTTAATTTTAGTTTCTTTTGTATGATTTGGAGTTACGTATGGCGTTAATTATCACTGAACTAGTATATATGTTTGTTTTGGAGCCAGCTGAAAAACGCCTCTGGGTGCGGGAGATTTTCGATGCATTGAATTCCTTTTGGTGACCTTCCGCTGTTGTCTGTTCTATGGTCGGGTTGTTGTCTCTTTGACATATTCCTCATTTCTATTCTCAATTTTCATTTAAATGTAGAAGATCAAAGAGAGAAATTATACAGACAGGACCGATTTTGGCCTCAAGTTTCAGGTTCATCTGACGAAAGATTTTGACCATTTTTTAAACACTTAAGTGTCTATTTCATTTGAATCAATTAGTGTATGTGAAAGATTTTAATTGATTTAGTCATTACACTCGATCTGATTCAAGCTCAAAATCAAAAATCTACCAAATATGCCGAAAAATGTCACTTTTCTGATGTTTTTTTGTCAAAAATGAAAGTGGCCGCATTCGTGTTCATCCTTAATATTGAAATGTAAGTTGTATTTTATGATAAGACATAACATATATAAAGGTTAACGATGAACACGGATGCGGCCACTTTCGTTTAACCCGAAAACCGTCTAAATTTTAGACTCAGTAATTTTGCACGACTTAATGGTGCTAGGACCCGATATATGTGCATTGTATTGTCGAAAACAGCCCATATTTATGTAGCAGAAGCATTCTACTGTCCAATAAATAACTAAAAGTTTACATTTTAACAATTTTGTAAAACTGCTATATTTTGGGGCCAAAAAGAGGTCTTACCGGACCTACTCCTTTATACTTACAACCCTTAATAACATATTCAATGATGACAATAATGTTTTAACAGATGTGAATACATAACTGGGTGTCCCCAATCATTCAATGAAACAGTTCATGCCTTGGTCATGGAGTACACAGAAATAATATGGATAATAAAATAATATGGATAAGAAAATAATATGGATAATAAAATTATATGGATAATAAAATGATATAGATAATAAAATAATATGGATAATAAAATAATATGGATAATAAAATAATATTGATAATAAAATAATATGGATAATAAAATGATATGGATAATAAAATAATATGGATAACAAAATTATATGGATAATAAAATGATATAGATAATAAAATAATATGGATAATAAAATAATATGGATAATAAAATAATATTGATAATAAAATAATATGGATAATAAAATGATATGGATAATAAAATAATATGGATAACAAAATTATATGAATAATAAAATGATATAGATAATAAAATAATATGGATAATAAAATAATATGGATAATAAAATAATATTGATAATAAAATAATATGGATAATAAAATGATAAGGATAATAAAATGATATGGATAATAAAATAATATGGATAATAAAATAATATGGATAATAAAATAATATGGATAATAAAAAGATATGGATAATAAGATAACATGGATAATAAAATGAGATGTGATGATTGGTAGATATAAATGTTAAAGATTGTTAAAAATATTCGATAAATTGTTATAATGGATAAAAAAGAAGTTAAGGTTTCCACCCAAAAAAATTCTATGCTTCAGTAAGCACAAACCTCAAATTATTAAGATGAAATAGAAGATGCCTATGAACATTGTACTGTTAGGATTGTGAGAAAAATTCAATGAATTATTATAAGGGTTTTAAAAGGAGTTGCAGATATAAAGTGGTCACCCCAAAAATGTGCACCAAAGTGTGCAGATCCATGTCTTTCAAAATTAACCCAAATGATAATTTAAATTAAAAAAGTTAAATAAGAGGTACAAAAGTATATCCTGTGATTAAGTTGTTTTAAGGTTTAAAAATGTTGTCTTGCAAGTTAAGTGCAGTTACAGATACAAACGTGGGACACAAAGACGAACGAACGGACGGACTAAATTATAACTATTATACCACCCCTTCAGAAACCGCGGATATCAAAATATATATCAATAGAAACTTTATAAAATGTAGTGACATATCTATACTATTTGTTTACATAAAACAAGCGCTAAGCAACCAGACATATTGTTTTAGCTTAATGGTATATACAGGTCATATATATTTTTTTAATAATGGTGGTAAAAATTCTTGAATGATTATTCTTATATGGCGCACCCCTTTTGCCGTGCAAACCACAGCGTAATAAAATTTTTGATATATCTATACTTATTCCACTTACACAGCCATGTCAAGTTCTCCATCAAGATACTTAATTTTGATGACTTTAAACAACACTGTCTCTTTTCAAAATGAAATGCTAATGGCTACGACGCCTGCGGAGTTAAATAACAGATGTTTAATTCACTTGCAATCTAACTACTAATTCTTATTTTACCAGAAGTTACGATGATCTGAAATGTAAATATATAATGGTCGACTACGGACCTTTGCTATTTTAAACCAGGCTGAATATTTAATCTTTCACCAAGTTGGCATCATCGGGAAATTTACAACAGGACTAACAATCCTCATCTTGCAATGACAAAAAGAGGATTATTGAAGTCGACAATTGGAAATTGCGATACCATATGGATGCAATTACAAAATTGATTTTATCGCTTTTCTATCTAGTTCTTCCTGTAGCTCGTTGAATGAGATATTTTTTTCAACTCTATTCCTCGACGTATACGCAGTCATTGTCATCGTCATTATACGTCCCCAACTATCCATTATGTCTCTATAAATGACTTGGTGCCATTTATATAAAGCCATTTTGTATTCATCACATTTGCAAAAAGCTCTATTCATTACCCCTTTCAAAACTTCATTTTTTGTCCAGTTTATGTATGGAAACCACTAGTGCAAACCCCTTATTCAAACCAATACAAACTGTTGGTTTTTTTTCTTCCTTCAAGCCACTTTATAATGAATTATCCTGATTGATAGCATCATCAATTGTCATCAAAAAATCAAAAATCTCAATTTTACAGCTGAAGAATCTTATCTGTTATGTGTAAACCCCATACAATTTGAAATCGAGGGGGGGGGGGTAAATATTTATCAGCATTTCTCAAGTAAAGCATATGATTTGAAACCTATTTTGTATTATATGCGAATCATACAGTCGTTGAGGATTTAAGTATTTTCCTATACTAGTTGGTTATGGTTATGTTAGCCTATTAAAAGGGAGAGGGTCAATGTCTCAAAAGCTAGAAGAGTCTTCTAAATTTTCCTTTGATGGTCTAAAGTCGGTAACCTCGTAAGTAGTTGTCGCGTGAGAGTTTTGTCTAGTTTTGGAAATTGTATGCGTAAAAAAACGCATATGAAATTACAATGAAACACGGTTAAAGAAATCATCGCATATACCTTGTACTAGGTAGATATAGGAATATTTGGTAATAGTGCCTATGAGGCAACTCTCCATCAAAGTCACAATTTATAAAAATTAACTATTATAGGTCAAGTTGCGGTCTTCAACACGGAGCATTCTCTCACAACGAACAGCAAGCTAAAAATTGACCCGGAAAATACTAATCAAATTTCAACATAGGGTGGTAAAAGCTTTGACCCTGCATACATTTTAAGAATGAAGCGTTTCAGCGCTTTATAAAAAAATGTACTTCGGTAAACGCTTATACACCCCAGTATAGTTACAAAAATAAGCATACAATTCCTAAATGATTTGTACTTATTATAGCATAACAACTTTATTTTATCATATATGTAAATAGTCTATTATAGAAAATTTCACCTACCTAGATTTTAAATTATATCAATATTACGAAATACTGCGTCTTGAGTTCAAAATTCGTATACCAAATCATTTGTTTTTTTTTTTCTTTATAAAAAGTTTACAAAGACAATGAACATTCAATGACCCAAGCAGACTATGTAGCTATATAGAATAGTGGTTGTCTTCATACGTTATGAATTCATTATAAACTAGCTTTAATCAGTAAAGACTCATGATCTGTGAAATTGTCGAAATCATTGTTTGTAGCTCATATTGAAATTTGCTGTTTTCATATTGTTTTTTAAAACGTATATCATTCTTTTTGACAAAGTGATTTTTATATTGCTCCAAATAAACAAATAAAATTGAAACCGTTATGACATTGTATTGATCTAAAGTATTTATATATGACGATTGGCAAAAATTTAGCATTGAAATAATAGGCGTCAAAAATATCAACTTCAGTTATTTTTGTTAATAGTCAATTGAAAAAAAAAAAAAAACAAACCCACGTTATTCGTCACCCATGTGTTTATACTTCATAACAAATCTTTTTGTTTTTTATTTATTCTAAATAAACAAAACAATAAAACTCCAATGAACAAAGTAGACCATGTAAACATATTGAAAGGTTACAATATTTCTACTTCACGTATTCATTGTATTTAACCAGTGCGGACTCATGACCTGTAAAATTGTTAAATCATGGTTTCATTTGTAAGTATCAAAACAATATACTTATTCTTTTGAAATGTTTACACACTTTATGGAAACTCATAATAGACAACGCGATAATGATTGTAAATTTGTGATTTCTTTATACACATCAGATTGAATAGTTTTGACCTTTTTTTCCTGTAAAGAGTTAACTATTAGATGATCGACATTATGTTAGGGTAGTGCAGTATATATCAAAGTTCAATGAAAAGCAAATCAACTCTATTCCTAAAGACGATAGTAGACAACTGCTACTAAAGCATCATTTTATAAACAGACCAAATATTGTAAAATTTCAAGGTCTAATGAATAGTAGCAACCCGTCTGAACTAAACAGTCTGTGCAAGTTTATAAGAATTATTATTAAATGCCTAGAATCTCCTGGGTAATCACTTTATGTCTCTATTTTACATTTGTATTTAAAATGTATACTATGTTAATTTATTTGTATATGTCTCTGTACCATTGTACTTTGGTTTATGAGAATAAAGATATAAAGATAAAGATAAAATATTCCTTTTGTATTAAGGATGTTCTCAGGTGAGGTTTGGGAATTTGTGTCAAATATTCGAACTGCTTCCATTTTTTTCTCTCCATAAAATACAATGTAAAATTTTTTGTTCCATAACACCCATTTATCTTTTTACATAAGACTGACTTGCTCATAAAGGGTTATTTGCCAAGATATAAGCAGATTTTAGATCTTTTTTCTTTTGATTTGGGACCCAAATAATACCAATGCAAATTTAAAAGAGGGATGAAATATACCAAAGGGACAATCAAACTCATAAATCGAAAATAAACTGACAACGCCATGGCTAAAAATGAAAAAGATAAACAGACAAACAATAGTACACATGACACAACATCGAAAACTAAACAATAAAGAATATAAGGTATAAAGCCGAGTTAGCTTTTTCCAGCCATATTTGGAAAAAATAAAAATCTCGAAAAGGAACTTAATGACCTATCAATAATTTTAGCTTATTTTGTTCCTGAACTAATGCTCTTCTGACTTATAGTATCTAATTTAAATTCGTTTTTTTTTTAATATCACACACCCTCACCTAAGTACATTTTTAACATGTTAATTCAACTGTCAAATAGTCGTTTAAACGTCATCCACATGATTGTTATAAGCTAATCTCCAACACTGGAAGTAAAATGAATGTTTTGTTGATATTCCTACAGGGTAAATTGAAAAGTTTTTTTAATTTGATGTGAAGTAACGTTACGATATTTGAACTTATGAACTGTGTCAGCAAATACGTTTATTGTTCGTAAAAGAACAAGAAAGTGCCTAAGGGCAAATAAAAAATACGTTTAAGTCATTTGGCTGAGTTACTGTGACATGGGAATGTTAACGTTACGTATTGTCAATTTGAATATAAAAAAGAAGATGTAGTATGATTGCCAATTAGACAACTCACTACAAGAGACCAAAATGACACAGAATGTTTACTATATAACTGTCAATACGTCTTCTGATGATTGCATAGAAAAATACGCTTAACATGTCAACACACTCACTCTTTTTGAAGTTGAAGCGAATCTCTCAGTTTTTGGTTAGTAATTAAAGGTACTACCAAAAGTTTGTTTTACGTCTTGATCTGTTTCCCCTATATTGATACAGATGGAAAATTGGAAAAATCTTGCACACTGAAACAGACTTCATCAACAGAGTATTCTTTTAACCAAAAAAGATACTGCACCAAAATAATGCCGAGAAAGCATCTGCCACTTCACTCGTTGTAGGGTCACCATCATAATTTGATGACTAATACGATGTGTCGGTGTCCAAACGCTTTTTTTCATGATTCATTAGTCAATTTTAAAGTATCAGGGTTAAGTTGGTTAAATTGGTCATGTTCGCCAGCCGAAGGACGCCTCCGGGTGCGGGAGTTTCTCGCTGCATTGACTCTTTTTGACTCTATTAACTATATTTTAATATCGACAACTCTCTTCTTGTACATCTTATATTTCTTCAAACCTTTATTGACAAACTACGTACATATTTATTTCTTTAAACATTGTTCAATAAGGCATACAATTCGCGGTTCTAACTCTAAGAAATATAAAAATAGGTTGGTTTCTCTCTGAATGTATCTGTTACAAAAGAAGAAAAAAAACCAAAAGAGGGGGGGGGGGATTAAAACGCACAAGTCAAAGTGACTATGATAAAGTTGAGGCAAAAAAGAACAAAAAGTGACGAAAAAACGTACAGCAGTTTACAAAACACTTCGTCAAAAAGAATTATTCTATGATAATTATTTATGTGTAACTATGTCAACAGGTCGTTTATGTAAAAAAAAAATACGAAGGTCTAGTCACGAAAATACCCAAAACATATTCAAAATGTTCTTTTTTTCATACGATACGTAAAATTCAGAAACAAAATGGGGAATGTGTCATAGCGACAACAACCCGACCATAGAGCAGACAACAGCCGAAGGCCTACAATGGGTCTTCAACGTGTTTTTCTTTTGCAATGATAAAATAAAAGACATAGGTGAATCAGATTTCCTGGGTCAGTTTAATGTTGGTGACCTGTAAAGCAACTTCGCAAACATTGACAGTATACAAATTTAAAAAAAACATGGTTTGAAGATTTTTGAATAATATGACTGGAATGAAACCGTGCTTTATTTGACCAGAAAGTAAAAACAGGAAGTCCTGTCTGACTGACATTTACTGAAAGCGAAATTGCGGACATTGTTTAGGTTTGTTGAAAGTACGTTAATTATTTTAGGCTGAATTTTTGTATAAAAAAAATATACCTGGAGAATTTAAGGAAATGATATCAAAAGTTATATAGGTACATGGAGACAGGAAAATTTTTCTAAGTCCTCTCTTTTTTTTCATGTCCGTTATTATTTAGTTTTCTGTTATATTCCATTATTTTTCGCGTTTCTGTATACTTTGAACATATTTTTATATTATAGATATTAAAGTGTATTTCATTTTCTATTAACTATTAATTCTATAAAGTTTCTTCTCAATGGCGATCACTGCTATTTTATTTAGAGAGTCTCTATATATTATAGTAGTATATTAATCATAGTATACATGGGGATAATTTTCAATTTTCAATCTTATGGTGATCTTCAATTGAAATAACACGATGGGTTTTATTTAAAGATAAATACGCATGAAGAGGAATCGAAAGTGTTTACGTCATCAAAACTACATGGACCACAGTGTATAATAGTTTCTAATGACCTTTGGATTTTCTTAAAGGTACAAAAAGACAATTTCACAATAATTGTTTTGGCATTATGTCTTTGCTGATTGGTCGTTTAAAATACCCTCCGCCATTATCAATATGTAAATTTTAGATATTTGTTTTGGAAAAGTCGGCTTCATATTCAGATGATAAATTATTGATCTAGACCTACATTAACATTGAGCAAGTTTGAACAAAGTTCTGTGATGACGGTAGATGTACATACCACACTCTACTTTAATATAACAGACTTCTTTTCTTCTATTATTAATATTACTTTTACTTTTGGATTGTTTTCTGTGATATCCATTTGTCGTGACTCGGTACTTATACATCCTGTCAATGTGTTTGTATTATCTTTCATTTTTGCTTGTGTGTTTTGTATAATGCGACTTTTTGTGTTTCCTTGGTTCTTCTAACGTGACTCTGTACTTTAATAGATCCCGTCAGTATGTTATTGTTCTATAATATGTCATTATGTTATATTTCTATTATAAATTAGAAAATACGTTGAACCATAAACGTCCAAATTATTTTATCACATAGTGGAATGAACCATTTGTGGATTCTATAAATTCTAAACATTTGGACTATTTTTAGTCTGGGGTCTATTTCTGAAATTGATTCTTACATACTTTTGATTTTTTAACCCTGTATGATAACATTGCCTATGTGAACTTTTCAAATTGTTTGTATATACATTTAACGACACAAATATGTGACGTATAAAATTTTCTGACGTCAGACACGCGAAACAATTGTTTCTTTTAAAATTGTAACACGATGATGAATGCTGTACCCATATTTTGACTATTTTATTTATTTAATTCACGCATCACTGTAAGTATAACGGAATTTGATGAGACTGTCATACAAAGTGAGAGGTTTAGCGCTTTGAAATCAGATTTAATCCACCATTTTCTACATTTGAAAATGCCTGTACTAAATCAGGAATATGACAGTTGTTGTCCAATTGTTTTTCATGCGTTTTGTCATTTGAATTTTGCCATAAGCAGGGACTTTCCGATTTGATTTCCTCTGCGTTCAGTATTTTTGTGATTTTATTTTTTTAACTCAGTTTTACTGTGCGTTTTGTTGCGGTTTTGTTCATGCACATTGGCTAGATATATTAAGGACAAGTTAATATTATTCTGGATCACTCGCAATTATATTAACTGTATTGTCTATTGGATTAAATTTTCAGACATCCATATTTACCGGAAATAATCTGGACTTGTCCGTATTTTCACTAGTGCTTACTTTCTCTTCTTTACCTGTCTATTGCAAATGGATGCCACGACAAAACTACTCCTGTGGATATTGTGACAAATCACTGTCAAGTACGTTTCAAATCAATTATAAACTGTTAAATATATATACCGTTAATTCCGTTAACTTGGATTCCACGTTTATTCAACAAATACGAACTGTAATTGTTTATTTCTATGAATTGAACTGAAAATTCTACTTTCGTTTTTGACTTGATATTATTACCGCATTGAACATTCATATATTTCTTTCGTACATATTGTAAATATTGTATTTTTATTTCTTTCAGTTTACCAAACAATACACGCTCTGTAAAACTCCTGCATCATTTCTGGTGGAATTATAATCTACAATCTTCACCCACAAGTTGTTATTCTTTATAATTTGCCGAGATTGCGATACAGTCCCTTGGTTATACTAGCTGAGTCAGGCTCAGCATAGTAAATTGACGACAACCTTTACATATCCAGACAAGGAACGACAACGTAGCAACATACATACGTACATACCTTTACACTCACAGTGTAAACTCTTGTGTGAACTCGACAGCAACCTAACAAAGTTGAGTCAATATGGATCCCAGTCATGTGGAACAACAAGAAGAGATTCAGCCCCAAGAAGGAGATGTCCTTGAACTATTAGAAAATCCGTCTAAAACATCACAGTCAGATGAAACTCCCGAGGCTAGGCGAGTACGTGACCTCACGGAAAAAGGACAAGGAGCTTTCACTGAAAAACGTGATAAGTTCTGTCAGGAACTAGAGGCTCTCTGGGCAGACATTGAATCCCAGTTATTGGAAGTAACAACGCCTCCTAACGATCTCCAGCAACTCCTAACAGTCCAGGACAAACTTGTTAAAGCCTGTAATAATTATCGTAGGCTCACAGATGAATACCTAGACTTTCTGAAAAGGACCCGAACATTGGAGAGTCAAAAAGAAATTGATGCATGTAAACTCTCTTTGGATTTACGTCTGTCCAAAGTGGAGCTAGTTATGGAAAAACTACACGAGTATCGCCTCGTTCTTACAAAGGCTAAATCTACAAAAACAAAGACATCTAGAGGCAAGAAATCCTCACACAGTGGGAGCTCCCACGTCTCTGACATTTCAAGTCTTGCACGGAAGAAGCGTGCTAAAGCAGAGGCTGCCAGAACTCAGATAGCCTTTGCTGAAAAACAGGCCTTGCTCCTAAAGCAGGAGGCAATGATAGAAGAACAGACTCTTTTCAAGCAAAATGAAATAAAGGCCGAGGCAGAACAAGAAGCCATCAGAGCAGAACAAGAAGCCATCAGAGCAGATCAAGAAGCCACAAGCAGAAAAGCCGAGGCGGAGCAAGAGGCCACACGCAGAAAAGCCGAGGCGGAGCAAGAGGCTATACGTAGAAATGCTGAGGCTGCACACCAGAGAGCTGAAATGAAACGCGAGGCCATACGCAGGAAAACTTTAATGGAACAGGAGGCTGCACGTGCAACACGAGAAAAGGCCGAAATTAAAGCTGCTATGAACATTCTAGAAGCACAAAGAGAAGCTGCAGCCGCAGAAGCCGAGGCTCGTGTCCTAGAATACGACGGCAGCCAAGCATTTAGCGATCTTCCTGATGAAAAGGAAGACCCGCTCCAGCGTGTGCAAGATTTCGTCAATAAACTTCCTGTATCAACTGTTGTAAAGGAAGTAACAGGACCTCAAAAGAAAAAACAAATTCCTGTTAAGATCGAGCTGAGTCACGAAGCACCAGCGTTCGTGCCATCCGTGGCACTGAACTTACTGTCACAGACATCTGCTGTCTTGCCTTCCGATACTAAGTCACCGGAAGTTACCTCTATCCCAGATCTGGGATTAGTAACCGGCATACAAAAACTAGGCCTTTCAGATGAGATCCCTGCTGAACACCAAAAACAGGGTGTTAAAGAAGCGATCCCTGTCTTACGCACAAAACAAGACGTTATAGAAGATATCCCTGTTTCACACCAAAAACAAGGCGTAATAGAAGAGATCCCTGTTGCACACCAGCAACAAATCAACCCAGCATCGGAGATTACTAGATTTCTCTTGCGCAAGGACCTGCTTTTCTCCCGATTAACAAGCTTTAACGATCGGGCAGAATCCTTCCATACATGGAAAGCAAGCTTTAAAAACGTGACAGACGAGTTACAAGTATCTGACTCGGAACAGATTGATTTATTGATCAAGTGGCTCGGTCCTGAGTCTGCTAAACATGCCATAAGCATAAGAGCGTCGAACGCCAATAATCATACAATAGGTATACAAAGATTATGGAAGAGGCTTGACGAGCGGTATGGTGCTCCAGAAATGTTGGAAGCCTCTCTCAGGAGTAAACTTGACAAATTCCCAACCTTGACGAATAAGGACAACGCACGTCTTTATGAACTGTCTGACATTCTATCAGAAATAGAATACCACAAGGAAAATCCCAAGCTGGGATGTCTGCTAGCTTATTTTGATTCACCGACCGGAATAAACCCTGTCATTGAAAAACTACCATATGGACTTCAGGAAAAGTGGATTACAAGGGCGTCTAGATACAAATCTAATCACGGCGTTGCCTTTCCTCCTTTTACAGAGTTATCTGCATTCATCAGTGAAATCAGTAGAATTAAAAACGATCCTGGATTAATCTTTGGGTCAAAAGTCACACCAAATACAAAAGGTGCTGCGCCAAGGTTCACGTCTTACCCCAAGACTAAAGTTGGTACTCATAAAACAGCGGTTGAGCAACAATCCGGAGACGCCAGCAAACAAGGTCTTTGTATTCTGCACAATACAAAGCATTCCTTAAATGAATGTCGAGCGTTCCGAGCCAAATCAATAGAGGAACGCAAAGGTCTTTTGAAAGAAAACAATGTCTCTTACAAGTGTTGTGATTCCACCAAACACAGAAGCCGGGAATGCAACGCACGCATAAGTTGTAAAGAATGTGGAAGTAAACAACACACTACCGCACTTCACATCACTAGACCACAGCAACCTGCAAGTTCTCAGTCTAGCTCGCCTAAGCAAGCCTACGGCAGGGAGCCTATAGAATCGGCTGAAACTAAGGCAACCTCAGTTAACTCTACCTGTACTGAGATCTGCAAAGATACATATAGCGGGAAATCTTGTGCTAAAATACTGCCTGTGAATGTTTATCACAAAGATAACCAGGACAAAGTTATTCGCATGTACGCCATCATTGATGACCAAAGCAACCGGTCACTAGCATCGCCCGAATTCTTTAATCTTTTCGACGTCAAAGATAAACCGGAGAACTATACTTTATCAACATGCTCCGGCAAAGTAGTCACCTCCGGGAAAAGAGGAAGAGGTTTCATCATGGAATCAATCAACTGTAATGACAAGTTTGACCTTCCCGTACTGATTGAATGTGATCATATTCCAAATAATAGGGACGAAATTCCTACTCCGGAAGTCACAATGCATCACCCTCATCTAAAAGAACTCAGAGGAAGCATTCCACCATTAGACGAAAATTGCCAAATTCTTCTCCTAATTGGCATAGACCTTATAGAGGCACACCACGTCCTTGACCAGCGCATAGGACCACCAAGAACTCCATATGCTCAACAATTGAAACTTGGTTGGGTAGTGATAGGAGAAACTTGCATTAACAAGCAGCACGTACCCTTTGAATTAAATGTTAAAATAACCAACATTTTACCTACAGGACAACCTTCAACCTTTCAACCATGCACAAGCAAGTTTGACATCCGGGAAAATTACACAGACCCTGTAACGAAAGATTTACAATCGCCACTCTTTGAAAAAACAAAGGACGATGATAAGCCTGGACAGTCATATGAGGACACAATGTTCATGAAGCAGATGGACAACGAATTTGTGAGAGACTCGGAAGGAAGTTGGGTAGCACCGTTACCGTTCCGAGTGCCAAGACAGCCATTGCCAAGCAACAGACCACCGTGCTAACATGTTATACGCCAGTCTGAATAGAAACCCAGTGAAGCGGGAACATTTCCTTACATTTATGAGTAAAATCTTAGATAATAATCATGCAGAGCTCGCTCCACCATTGCACGAACATGAGGAGTGCTGGTATTTGCCATTGTTTGGTGTTTATCATCCGAAGAAACCCGATCAGATAAGAGGTGTGTTTGATTCTTCCGCCAAATGTAACGGAGTTTCACTTAACAGCGTCCTGCTTACAGGTCCAGACTTGACCAATGATCTCTTGGGAGTATTGCTGCGTTTCAGGAAAGAAATGGTCGCAGTTACTGCAGACGTTCAACATATGTTTCACTGCTTTGTTGTCAGAAAAGACCACCGAAATTATCTGAGATTTTTATGGCATAAAGACAATGACCTACAGAAGAACCTTGTCGAATACCGCATGAGAGTTCATGTTTTCGGAAATAGTCCGTCACCTGCCGTTGCTACGCTTGGACTCAGAAAAGCAGCGCAAGCATCAGAACAAGAGTTTGGCAGTCACGTGACTAGCTTTGTTACAAGAAACTTCTATGTCGACGACGGTCTAACGTCATGTCCTACTAAAGAGGAAGCTGTTAAGCTCATGAAGGACACACAGCAAGCATTAGCAAACTATGGAAACTTACGCCTTCACAAGTTTGCCTCTAATTGTGCGGAAGTTATGTCTGCATTTCATGTCAGTGATTTGGCTTCAAATCTTAAAGATCTAGACTTAGAATGCGACAGCAAACCCCTACAACGTAGTCTTGGTCTCAGCTGGGACGTAAACACTGATAACTTCTTATTTCAATTATCATCAGAAAACAAACCGATCACTCGGAGAGGAATTTTATCAACGATAAACAGTCTCTACGATCCTCTTGGATTTTTAGCTCCAGTAATTATACAAGGCAAGCTCCTATTAAGGAAAATAGTATCAGAAACCGTTGATTGGGACCAACCGCTCTCTGATATGACAGCAGCTGAGTGGAAATCTTGGAGAGATACTCTAATTGCTATAGAAACATTGCGCATTCCACGTACCTACGTGCCGTATCTCAGCAAAACCACCACAAAGGAGTTACATGTCTTCTCTGATGCATCAGAAAAAGCCATAGCAGCTGTTGCATATCTACGCACGACCGACAGTAGTGGTGAACCAAATATAGGTTTCATTCTTGGGAAAGCTAAAGTTGCACCAACAAGTGGTCATACTATTCCACGCCTTGAACTATCTGCTGCAGTATTAGCAGTCGAGATAACACAGACCATCATTGATAATTTAGATTTACATATAGACAACGTAAAATTCTACACAGACAGTAAAGTAGTCCTAGGCTACATCAGTAACGAGACAAGAAGGTTCTTTATCTATGTCGCCAATAGAGTAGAGAAAATAAGAAAATTTAGCTCTCCAAGTCAATGGAATTATGTACCAACTAACCGTAATCCCGCAGACTCGGGAACAAGGTCCGTACCTGCTCACGAAGTTCATAGCAGCGAATGGTTATTAGGACCAAGACAACTTCTTTTCTCAGAACAAAAGAATTCTGAGGACATATATCAGCTAATAGACCCAGAGGAAGATGGAGAAATACGTGCAACTGTTAATGTTGCAAAAACATTTGCCACACTTGAGCATAAAGGTATCGGAACTGATAGATTCAACAGATTCTCCAATTGGACATCACTTGTGCGAGCGATAGCCTTTTTGGAACGTTTCTCCCGTTTACACGGGTCAAAACAGACAGCACCAGTGACTTCTCTGGAAGGCTTTTCGAATGCCGAAAATTTTATCTTAATATCTGCTCAATATGAGGTTTACGGAGATGAAATAGATTGCATTAAACGTCAGGAACAAATTCACAAGCGGAGTCCGATAGCCAACCTTAATCCGTTTTTGGACGAACGAGGACTATTACGAGTAGGAGGCCGTATCGCCAAATCTGACTTAAACCTCCGTGAAAAGAAACCATTGATCGTCCCTGGACGCCATCATATAGCGACATTATTAGTTCGACACTACCACAACAAGATAAAACATCAAGGTCGCCATTTCACAGATGGAGCGATTCGATCCGCAGGATTTTGGATCGTAGGAGCAAAACGCTTCATATCATCTATTATTCACAAATGTGTGACATGCCGCAAACTCAGAGGAAAAACCGAGTATCAAATCATGTCTGATTTGCCAGAGGACCGTCTTGAACCTTCACCTCCGTTTACTAACGTTGGAATAGACACTTTTGGACCCTGGACAATTGTTTCACGTAAAACACGTGGTGGATACGCCAACTCAAAACGTTGGGCAATTTTATTCACATGCTTAGTGACAAGAGCTATTCACATCGAATTAATCGAGGAAATGAGTTCTTCAGCCTTCATAAACGCTGTCAGGAGATTCACCGCTATAAGAGGCCAAGTTAAGATTTTCCGATCTGACCGTGGAACGAACTTTATCGGCGCAATCGACGATTTAAAGATTGATTCAATCAACGTTGAAGATGGACCCTTCAATAACTTTCTGTACAATTCTGGTACAACTTGGATCTTCAATCCGCCGCATTCGTCCCACATGGGTGGAGCCTGGGAAAGAATGATTGGTATCACTAGGAGAATTCTTGATTCTATGCTTCTTAACGCTGCCGGAAGAAGCCTAACACATGATGTGCTCAACACACTAATGGCAGAAGTTTCAGCAATAGTGAACTCTAGACCTCTGGTACCGGTGTCTACAGATCCAGAGAATCCGTTAATATTAACTCCGGCTATGTTATTGACACAGAAAACCAACTACGTTTTCACTTCAGACCATCTTGGGGAATTCGACAAACGAGATCTCTGTCTTGCCGAAAGGAGACGAGTGCAGGCTCTGGCCAGTGTTTTCTGGTCCCGTTGGAGGAAGGAATACTTGCCGTTACTACAACAACGACGAAAATGGACCGAAGATCGCCGTGATCTCATCGATGGAGACGTCATTCTTCTAAAGGACAAAAACCTTTGCCGTACCCAATGGCCCGTTGGAATTATAGTGAACTCATTAAAAAGCTCAGACGAACATGTCCGAAAAGCAGAAGTGCGAGTAATCGTTAATGGAAAAGCCACAACCTACACAAGCCCTATCGTGGACATGATTCTTCTCATAGAGAACAACCCTGTGTAATTATATGTATATATTTTTGGATTCATATACTGACATTCATATGTGTTATGGAATAGTGATATCAGGTAGATTTCAGACGGGGAGTATTCTGCATCACTCGCAATTATATTAACTGTATTGTCTATTGGATTAAATTTTCAGACATCCATATTTTCCGGAAATAATCTGGACTTGTCCGTATTTTCACTAGTGCTTACTTTCTCTTCTTTACCTGTCTATTGCAAATGGATGCCACGACAAAACTACTCCTGTGGATATTGTGACAAATCACCGTCAAGTACGTTTCAAATCAATTATAAACTGTTAAATATATATACCGTTAATTCCGTTAACTTGGATTCCACGTTTATTCAACAAATACGAACTGTAATTGTTTATTTCTATGAATTGAACTGAGAATTCTACTTTCGTTTTTGACTTGATATTATTACCGCATTGAACATTCATATATTTCTTTCGTACATATTGTAAATATTGTATTTTTATTTCTTTCAGTTTACCAAACAATACACGCTCTGTAAAACTCCTGTATCATTTCTGGTGGAATTATAATCTACAATCTTCACCCACAAGTTGTTATTCTTTATAATTTGCCGAGATTGCGATACAGTCCCTTGGTTATACTAGCTGAGTCAGGCTCAGCATAAATATCTTTTTCAAATGTTATACACCGCTGCATTTTAGCTCATGAACTTTGTCATCAACATTTAGGCTTTGATTGTCTTGTGAACTTTTAACTAATGGTTGATTTCTATATTTTGAAGTTGATTATAGCGGTTATTTCGCTGAACTGCTATGTATTATTATTAAGGGCCGCCTTCTTTGTGTGTTGAAAACCTCATTGTAGCCTCGCGGTGTAATTTTGCCCGTGGTCACTTTGTTTTTTTCTTGGACATATTCTTCGATTTAGTTCTCTGTCTTATTATGAATCTTCTTGGTTGATAGCTTAATTCATTGCCTTTGAGGTAGATAGATAATTTTAACATTTTAAGCAATTGAAAACCTCAATTCTACAGCTTATTGTACTTTCATTGTATCTCTCTATTAGTACTTCACCTGCTGCAGGAATATTTAAACCCGATACAATTTAAAATCGAGGAGTAATTATTCAACAGTATTATTCAAACTAGCTGGTTTGTTAACCTACTAATCGATATTTTAAAAGGTGAGTGTTAATATAATGTGTCAAAGCTAGTTAAACCCCATTACATTTTCCTATGACGTTCCGACGTCAGAAACCTTGTTAGTAGTTGTTGCATTAGAGTTTTTTCCAGTTTGGGAAATTATATGCGTTATCTAAAAGAACAACATAAAAGGATACAAATAAACGCAGTTAAAGAAATCATCACCTCTAGCTTATACTAGAGTTCATTTGAAGTTTTGCATAATATGAGAAGCTAAATCAAAACAAGTGTTTTAATTCTAGCATTTTAAACAGTAAACAATTTGCAATTATGATAGTATAATATATTTATATCTTATCATAAAGATATATAGCTTCTTATAGACAATATCACATACCTTGATTTGAAATCACATTAATCTTCACGAAGTATTGTGTTTTTAGTAACAAATCGTTCGCCTATTCTTTATTATAGATTAAACAAAAATGTTTAAAATGAATGATCCTAACAGACCATGTAGCTATATTGAAAAGTGGTTGTCTTCATACTTTATGCATCCATTATAAACTTGCTTTAATTAGTAAAGACTTATCACCTGTGAAATTGTCGAACACATTGTTTGTAGCTCATATTGAATTTCGCTAATTTCATCTAGTTTTTAAAGACGTATAATATTCTTTTTGACAAAGTGCTTTTGATATTGCTCCAAATAAACATATTAAATTGAAACAGTTATGACCTTTTCTCGATCTAAAGTATTTTTCATATGACGATTGGCAACAATTTTGATAGTGAATTATTAAGCGTCAAAGGTATCAACTCTTGTTATTTTTGTTAAAAGTCAATTGAAAAAAAACCGCTTTGTCGTAACCCATGTGTTTATACTTTATAACAAATCATTTTGGTTTTTTTTTTCTTTATTTTAAATTAATAAAACATTAAAATTTCAATGAACAAGGTAGACCATGTAAACATAATTAAAGGTGGTAATCTTTATACTTAATGTATTCATTTTCAAAATGCTTTAAGAACTGTGGGCTCATGACCTGTGAAATTTTAGAAACCTGTAGAATTTCGAGCTCATTGTTTGTAGATCCTATCAAATTTCAATGGTTTCATGTGTAAGTATCACAACAATATACTTATTCTTTTGACATGTGTGTACTCTTTATGGAATCCAAAAATAGACAACGCGATAATTATTATAAATTAGTGATTTGTTATACACAAACGATTAAATAGCTTTGACCTTTTCTTACTGTAAAGTGTTTATTATTGGATGATCGACATCATGTTAGGGTAGTGAATTTGAATGAATGTTCAATATAAAAGCTCTATTCCTAACATAGCCCTTTTTGTATTAACATGTTAAATCAACTGTCAAATAGACGTTTGAACGTCATCGACTAGATTCTTAAAAGCTAAACTCCATCACTGGAAGTAAAATGATTGTTTTGTTGATACAGGAAACCAATTTTAAAAAGAAAGAACTTATTTGTTTTAATATGATGTTGAGTTATGTTACGATATTTAAACCTTAAAACTGTGTCAACAAAAACGTAGCAGAACAAGAAAGTGATGGAAAAAAAACAGTTAAAACAAATGGTAACAAATCCCTGTTATTTAATATTTTTACACTATATAACTGCCAATACGTCTTCTGATGCATGCATATAAGAACACGCTTTTCCTGTCAACACACACAGTCCCACTTCTTTTGGAGTTGATGCGAATCCCTCAGTTTTGGTTTGTAACCTTCTGATTAAAGATGCTACCGAAATTTTGTGTCATATCTTGATATGTTTCCCCTATATTGACACAGATGGACAATTGGAAATAATATTGGAAACACTTTGATTTAAATATCCGATTGTTCACTTCCCGTTTTTTAATGTAACACTAACACATGTGCACATTGTACATACTTCATCAACAAAGGATTTTATTTTCACTTAAAAAAACTGCACCAACAGAATTCCGAGAAAGAATCTTACACTTCACTCATTCTAAGGTCACTATCATGATTTGATGACTAATAAGATGTGTCGTTGTCTAAAACCACTAGTGACATGTTTTGTGCGTTTTAAGTCTTAAGTTACTAGTAAAGTTGTCGAACCTGTATTTTTTACTGTTTGTGTCATATATCCGATAATGGCAATTTAAATGTTTGTAAATTCGTATGGTGTGTGATACAATCATGACAAGAGACGGCTAACTGGTCTCGGACCTCACTCCTTTGGGGTTCATCATATATATTCTATCATTTTTCGTTTGTTTCTTTGATTTGTTGCGGTTTTGTTTTGTTTTTGTTTTGTTTTTACTGTTTTTTGTTTTTGTTTTTTTAAATCTTTTTACGAGATTTCAACATCGGTAAACCACAGTCGCCTTATTTCTACTTAAGCAATTCTTTCAGAGTCTATCGCAATTTATTTTTAAACGATAGGGAACCATTATTAATGCAACATTTGTATACTGCTTTTTAATAGTCAGAAACTTATTACGCACAAACAAATCTGGGTAACAAACTAAAACCAAGGAAAACATATCAACTATAATGGAAAAAAAAAGCGGAAAAAAAAACAACACTGAACTGCAATAAAAACAACCTTCAAAATACACAGAAACGGACTCTTTGATAACAATTGCCATATTCCTGACTTGCTACAAGAGATTTTATAAAAAAAGTTTATGGATTGAACCAGGTTTGATTTTTAATGATTGTAAGGTGCACGTGTCAAACTTGCAGGTGCCATCTGATCTTGATCTAACTTTTATGGTTCAGTGGTTGAAGGTACGTTTTTGTGTTTTCGTCTTAAATTCGCATACAACATATATATGCAACTATATTTGGTGTATGGAAATATTTTATGATGGTCATGTAAATCTGGCAAGTTTTATTTGACCTTGGCCTCATTTTCATGGTTCATGTCTCAATGTTAAGTTTCAATATTTTAATCTGTTTATCTTAAATTAAAAGCAGTTGGACAACTATATGTTGTATGTGAAGTAATTGCAATGTGTTATGTCTGTTTGGCAGGTAGCATGTTGACCTTGACCTGTTTTTCATGATTCATTAGTCAATGTTGAATTTTCATGGTTAAGTGTGTTTCGTATATACTATAAGCAATGTGTCTACTACATTCAATGCATAGATTGGTTGTAAGGTGTACATGATAATCTGGCATGGTTCATTTGACTTTGACCTGATTTTAATAGTACATTAGTCATAATTAAGTTTTCCTATAGCTAGTCAAGCTTGTTTCTACGAAATTTTAAGCAATATGTCAACTATATTTGGTCTATTGAATGGGTGTAGGATATATTTCTGTTTGATTTTTCTAAAATTGTTCATATTAATTGAATCATGAAGAGGTAATGTTACACTTATTAAAGCTTTATATTTGAGGACTTTCAATATAAAACCAGTGTTCAGTTTAGCAGGCGAGACATTTCAGCATGTAAACTCTTGCTCCAGATTATAGATAAAACACCAAAAACAATATGAAAAATGGTAACTTTATCATCGGTATAAGGAAATCATCCGTACATATAACTGAACATGCAGACATGCTATACGTTCAGGTATTTCACATCCAATCTCCATTTTCAGAAAACGACATCTGTAACAAACATAAGCTTTTAGCTACCGCTTTACAAGCAGAGCCAAATACAATGAAAGTCCCAACTATGTACTGGCTTCCGAAGCTACACAAAACACCTTACAAATATAGATTTATTTCGTCTTCAAGCCATTGTTCCACTACTAAATTGTCTATTCTTCTTACCAGCACACTTGGTACAATTAAAAACCTGATAATAAATTGTTCAAATAAGGCCTTCGAAAATAGTGGAATTAATTACTTTTGGAGTGTCAAGAACTCGTTGGAAGTACTTGATAAATTGCATGCTTATATTGGTGATTTTAAATCTGTTCAAAGTTTTGATTTTTCTACCTGTATACCACATTGCCTCACATTCTCATTAAGAAAAAAATCAAACACCTAATTAAATGGGCATTTAAAAAGTCAGAATGTGAATATATATGTTCAAACTCTTTTAGGTCATTTTTTAGTAGCAATAAACAAAAAAACTATGTCAATTGGACATGCTTTAATACTATATATGCCCTTGAATTTTTACTAGATAACATTTTTGTTCGCTTTGGGGATTCCGTATATCGTAAGATTATCGGAATTCCAATGGGGACTAACTGTGCACCACTTATTGCTGACCTGTTTTTGTATTGCTATGAGTTACAATTTATGACAAAAATAAGCAAAGACCCATCGAAACAACATCTGATAAACAAATTCAATAATACTTTTAGATATTTGGATGATATTTTGGCTCTCAATTATGACGACTTCAGTATGTATATTAAAGAAATTTATCCTGTTGAACTTACTTTAAATAAAGCTAATACTAACAATGACCACTGCCCTTTCCTCGATCTTGATATCTATATCACTAACGGAAAGCTGAATACTGAAATTTATGATAAAAGAGATGATTTTTCATTTCCTATCGTTAATTATCCATTTTTAGATGGTGACGTTCCCTTGTCACCATCTTACGGTGTTTATATATCTCAACTTGTACGATTCGCTCGTGTACGTAACAATGTTTTAGATTTTAACGAGAGAAATTTATGTATTACTGAAAAATTATTACACCAGGGTTTTCGATATCACAAACTAGTCAAAACATTTACTAAATTTTATCATCGGTATAAGGACATCATTCGTAAATATAGCTCAACATGCAGACTTCTTATACGTTCAGGTATTTCACATTCAATTTTCGGACTTTTCTTGAACTGAATTTTAATGTGCGTATTGTTATGCGTTTACTTTTCTACATTGGCTAGAGGTATAGGGGGAGGGTTGAGATCTCACAAACATGTTTAACCCCGCCGCATTTTTGCGCCTGTCCCAAGTCAGGAGCCTCTGGCCTTTGTTAGTCTTGTATTATTTTAATTTTAGTTTCTTGTGTACAATTTGAAATTAGTATGGCGTTCATTATTCATTCAGTTTAACTAAGGTCTGGAGCTGTCACGTCAGTAACTGCTAGTAGTCTGTCGATATTTATATATAATTGCTATTTTGTTTATTTTCTTTTGTTTCATATTCTGACATCGAACTCGGACGTTTCTTCAACTGAATTTTACTGTACGTATTGTTGTGCGTTTGTTTTTTTTACATTAGCTAGAGGTATAGGGGAGAGTTGATATCTGAAAAAAAAACATATTCAACCCCGTCGCATTTTTGCGCCTGTCCTAAGTCAAGAGCCTTGGTATGACGTCCATTTTTTACTGAACTAGTATACATATTAGTAAAGGGGCCACATGAAGGACGCCTCCGGGTGCCGGAGTTTCTCGCTGCAATGCAGACCCTTTGGTGGCCTTCGGTTGTTTTCTGCTCTGTGGTCGGGCAGTTGTCTCTTTGACACATTCCCCATTTCCATTCTCAATTATATTTAAAGGCAACAACGATTTTCAACGTGTTTACTTATCTATTATCTTCTATCTATATATGATATATTTCAATATCATAGTCAAGAGCTCAGAACAATCATGTTTGATATAATAATACTTTTGACTAAATTCAGGACATGTATGACAATTCCATCTTCATTGAGATACCGATAAGTGGAGGAGAACAACACTCTTTATAAAACAAAGTGAACCACTTAGCTGAACGACAGTAACGTAGTTTTTGTATTATCATCATACAATTATCCATCATCAAAACATAACAAATAATGAATCAAATGCCAAAAGGAAAATAGAACATTAGAATGTCACAGTATTCTGTTAACACAAGGTAAATAGAATATAATAGTATCGATAGTAGAAATTCAAATACTTGTTTATTCTAAATATAAATATTTCAAACCACTTTGTACAACCAAACATGCCAGTCATATTGCCTGCAAATGAATATTTGTTTGGTCTCCTTGTCATAGTATACAGTTCTCGGCTGATAAAGACCATCTGATTCGCCCAGTAATATCTTACTGTCTTTTCCGTCCTGTTGTATGATTGTTAAATTATTGGACCTATTTCGTACAACGTTTACGTTATCTTCATCGTCTACTGCTATACTGCAATGACTAGTAATGGATTCACTTTCAAACTGCCATAACTCTTCACGATTCATAGAACAACAATAAATAGTATTCTCTGGTATTTCTATATATCTTGTCTTTGCTAGTTGCGATATCAAAAATATAAAATAAATTTTCAGAACTGTTTTCCAAATTTCGAGTTTTCTGCTTGATATATCAAGGACGTGAATTATATAGTAACGGCATACTATGTAAAGTTTACCGTCCCTTTGAGACACTCCCATGCAATGGTCCAGTAAATAGATTTTTGTTTCAAACTCGAATATTATATTATTCATAATTTCTAAGTACTGCATATCTGTGTATGTAACAGCAATGCTATTTGAATCTATAAGCCCAATTTCAAACGGCGTGAAACTGGGATATTGCGAATATGTTCATCTCTATTACTGCATACTGTTAAACATTTTGATGGTTTGCAATTTGCCATAAAAAAAGACCATTAGGCAATATGACACAGCCCTGAACTTATACTCCATAATCCATATTTTCATAATCTCATTCAAATTCTTTAATTAGCTGAACCTTTGAGTCGGAAATATTTCTCGAAGTATGTCAAGGTTTTCGTTTACCTTTGTTTGCGTAAGAAGTTTAAGGTTTATATCAAATTCTTTTTTTTTTTTATTTTATTTTTAACATACTTACAATTTTCCATGTATTGATTTATATTAAGCAGTGTTCCCCTAATTGAATCTTCCAAATCAGACAAATTTTTTGATTCTCTTGCATTTTTGGAGGCATGGGTTATTGATATAAGATACGAGCATGCATGGAAATTCGACCGGATACAAACATCACATAACAATTCGTTTATACCAAAATAACCTGATGGTTTTGTGATATCTCGTTTCTTCTGTGAACTTTTGCGCAATTTTCACAAACTCCTTTGTCACATTAGTACACCATTTTGCTGCCTTCATTTTGACTTCTCTATACCTACACGGTCCACATAATACTGTTGCTGCCATTGGTTCTTTCTGAAAACGGTTTGAAATGGTGTATTTTATAATCACTATCGATTTTTGTAATGATGACTCATTTTCAGGACTGTCCCTATTTTTCTGTTCCCCTTAAACGTAACAACAAATATCTGTCAGGTAAAAAGATTTTAAAGGAAGTTAGATGTTTTTGTATGTGTCGTGACGTCATATAGAATAGCAATTTGACATGACCTCAACTCAGGACGTCATACAGATTATATATATTTGGACTGACGTCATACAGTAAATGGAATTGATATCGCGACGTCATACAGATTATTAAGATATGATAAGATATTTTCAACCCTAATGAAACAGCACGATTGTCGTTGACTGTACTACAAATGCAATGTATCTGCATAAGTACTAATACTAAGTAATCGATAATTATAGAATAACTAATCGAAGAATTCAAATAGAGAAACATATTCAACAAATGACTTAACAACACATTAATTCACGAATGCGCGTAGCACATGAACTAATTACCAATGTTTTTCGGTCACAAATTGAATATTTTTCGTCATTTACATACTAGTCAATATTATCAGATTATTACATGGCATTTTTCATATCGCATGTATTATCAGCCCTTGGTTCAATATCAGGCAAAGAGCCGCATGGCGCGAGGACTAATATTGACCGAGGCTGATAAAACATGCGATGTGGAAAATGACATGTTATGATCTTTTTATCAGATGCTTCAACAATGGAGAAAATAACAGTTTCATATATTGATCCTTTTGCGTGGTTCCCAAATAGAAGTTCAAAGAGTGAAAAGTTCACGCACATCGGACCCAGAATTTAGTACATTCGATATGAAATCTTTCTAGCATATGCCTCAACAGAAAAGAAAAACATTCTCATAAGGAAGGAACGACAAAAAAATAATTCATCAATATACATAATTAACACTGTTTGGAAAAATCAACTGTTTTTTCAAAGTAACTTTCTAAATTATATTTGAAACTTTTGAAAAAATTCTTTTATTTTATAATTTGATTGTTTTTTTTTTATTATTATTATTTTACAAAATACACTTTCCAGTATCCAAATAATTGTTTTGTACACTATTTTGTAATGTATTTCAGTGAAAACGTCGCATTGAGGTGTATTTTCCGGAATTTGCCGAGTATCAGAGGAATGCCATGCGATAACGTTACGGAAGGGCATATGATAACTATTGAAGCATGTGATAAACTTTTCATATGAGCCCGCTAAGCACCAATTGGACAAATATGGAATTTACGTTAATTTAATACTATTATCATACAGTAAAAATCATATGTTATTTAGTCTAAGTATATGATAAATGATGATATATTATGAAGTTAACACCAATCAAGGGCTTTACTTTGTCTTAAATGGAACTATATTTAAAGTTAAGTATAAATTTCAAATTATCAAAAACTTTTAATACAATTATTTTCCTATAAAAATACTATTGCAAATACGCAATTCACACGTCAACAAATAAAAATGTCATTTTATCCATACAATAATTCATATGCTTGTTAATTCCTAAAGGTGATCATACAAATATGAAAGTGATTAAGAGAGGAGCAAAAGATAGCATAGGGAAATGAACAGATCGAAAATAAACTGACAACGCCATGACCAATAAATATATATAATATCTTATATTATACATCACGTACCTTTATTTTACATCACAGATATGTTAAAAAAAGATACTTTAGGCACATATTGTTGACGTTTAGTTAAAATTCATGTAACAACCATATATTGTATTTTCTTTCTATAATATTAACAAAACAAATTGAATTCAATAAACCAGGGAAAACCTTGTAACTATATTGAAAGGTGGTAATAATCATACCTCATGTATCTGTTCCGGAAAAGATAGGTATTTGGACCATACGTGTTTGGTCCAAATACTCATATGGTCCGGAACATATCCATTGTCTATTAGCCATTGGGAACTCATGACCTGTGAAAATGTCGAAACGATTGTGTGTAGCTTATATCAAATTTTAGTTTTGTTATTGCTATAAAAACGATATACTCATTCTTTTTGACAAAGTTATGCATTTTGTGTGGTTCTCTCAATGCACAGCACTGTGACAATGGCAATTTATTATGATTTCATTAACCTCTTCGAAGTAAACAGTTTGGAACTTTTTTTTCTGTAAAAAATTTGTTATTAAAAGATTATCATTAATATATTCCTTTCGTAACAATTGAAAAAAACAGTACAGCCAAGCTGATATGTTAAGATAAACATAGCAGCCAATTGAAAGTGATATAGAACAAACGTATTTATCTCATCTGTTTTTGAAAATTACATCATGTATATCAGCTAAAACGTTTCTTTTCATTTTTGTGAACAATTATTGATATATAGATACCTTATATTCAATACTATTAGTTACATAGTGTGTTAGTGACCTAATATGATATATACGGGGTCAGTAAATTCCATATAGGGTGAGAGCGAAGCTCAAACCCCAAATGGAATTTACTGACTATGTATATATCATATCAGGTCACTAGCACACCATGTAACGAATTTATCTTACCGACTATCTTTATTTGTTGAACTAAGACTAGAGTTGTATTATTTGCTATCATAACACATATTCTTATTTCTATATTAAAAGAGGGACGAAAGATACCAAAGGGACAGTCAAACTCATAAATCTAAAACAAACTGACAACGCCATGGCCAAAAATAAAAAAGACAAACAGAAAAACAATAGTACACACGACACAACATAGAAAACTAAAGAATAAACAACACGAACCCCACCAAAAACTAGGGGTGATCTCAGGTGCTCCGGAAGGGTAAGCAGATCCTGCTCCACATGTGGCACCCGTCGTGTTGCTTAAGTGATTACAAATCCGGTAAATAGTCTAATTCGGTAGGTCATATTCATGAAAGGGAAGGGGATTGTAGTTACGACGTAAGGAACATATCCGATATCATTTGTGAAACGGTTATTCCATAACGGTCAACCAACTCGTGATGGCGTCCGTAAAATTTACGAAGGGATGATTTCAACTTCACCATTTGGAACTCTTGGTTTAATAGCTTCCTTGTGAGCAGCAAACCTCTATCAAGAAAATCATGATAGGAAATGCAAGCACGGGAATATCGTATCAATTGGGAGATATATACCCCGTATGCAGGTGCTGCTGGAATGTTGCTACTTAGAAATGGAAAGTTCACAATTGGAAAGCTGAAATCATCTCTTTTGTCGTAAAGTTTTGTTTTCAACCGACCCTCATTGTCAATTTCTAGATGTAAGTCAAGATATGAAGCCGACTTAACTGTATCTGTAGTATCCTTTATCTCTAGTTCGATTGGATAGATGCGTTCCACATAGTCACCAAATTTTGAATTGTTTAGTGAAAGAACATCAAGTGTTCAAGTATTCAATTTTAAGAACCTTCTTCAAATTGTCTCACTAAAAAAATAATGAAAGCAATAACTATTTATTATCAACATCCTTGATATGACAATATTAAACAGAACTTTCAATACTTTTAAATAATCAAACAGTGCCAAAGTCGTAAATCCACTACTAACCGTGTATTGAATTAACCCCCGCCTCCCTACTAACCTTATTTTGAATATACACGGTCTCCACGAGGACGTTTTAACCAATCGTATTTCTAGAAATGTGTAGGAGGTAAGATAAATGTCTATACATTTAATGTATTCCTATATACAAAAGCTTATACTAATTACAGTAAAATTCAAAATCGATCGCTTGTTAACAAAACAGATATCTCCTATCCTTACACACAAAAAATGCAACATATAACGAGATATTGTTCATGAAAAGTCGTATTAAAAGCAAAATTTTCACTTTTTTGAAAATAAAATGTCATTCCCTTTTTGTACATTTATAATTAAATTTCTAAAACGCAGAGGTATGATCAATTGCTTGTTAAAAGTTCTAAACGACTTTGTACAACGCAGCATTTCCTCCTTCACAGCATATGAGTAATGTGTTGGTTTTCATATCAAAGTCCACAGCTCGCGGATACCTAAATCCCTCCGATTTTGCCAGTAATGTTTTACTGTCTTTCCCGTCAAGTTGTATTATTGTTAGGTTTTCTGAAATACAACCCGCAACGTAAACGTTATGGTAATTGTCTAATGTTATACCGAGAGGAAATACTATGCTGTCAATTTTGCTTTGCCATATATCTTCCCCATTCAAATGACAACAATGTATCTTGTGTGTGTTGTAATCTGTATAAAATATCTTGTCTCTGATCGACTTGATGTAAATTATACCTTTAAATACGTCTTTCAATGTTTTCGTTTCTTTTCCTGATAGATCAATGACTTGTATGCCACTTCCGTTGGCTACGAAAAGTTTCCCATCCTCGTGAGATACTCCGAAACAGCTGTTTTGTAAACTGATCTTCTTTTGAACGTTGAAAGTACTGCTATTCATTATTTCTATGTATGATGCGTCCCCGTACGTCACGACAATGCGATCAAGATTCATCACGCCAATATCGTATGGCCGGCCAGATACTTGAATATCACGGATATGTTCACCTCTATCGCTATACTTTTCGAGTTTATTTTCGTTTGTTGAATTCGCCATCAATAAATGACCATTAGGCAATATGACGCAACCTGTAATTAATTTTTGTTTACCCTTCATTTGAAATGTTTTAATTAGCTGAAGTTTTATGTCGGATATGTTTCTTGACGTTGAGATGTTGATCCCAATTTGTGCTTGATCGAATTTTTGGTCTCCAAAATCAAGGTTGGTTGCGGATTCTGACACCATTATTTTACCAAACTCTTCAACGTCCTTGGATAATTTTTCGATTAGGCTATCAATAGATACTTTTAATTCATAATCCTTGGCAGCACCGATTTCGTTTTTGATGGACTCCACCTCGTTTGATATCCGCTTATTTACCTGCCGTGTTCCAAGAAATACTTGTATGTCAGAAGAAAATTGTTTCATATATTTTGTTTCTTCCTTTACTTTGGTAAGCATTTCTTGCGTTGATTTTAGCTTCTGCAGGATTTTCATATATTTTGATTTGCATGCTTGAGATGTTGATCTAAGTTCGTGTAATAGGTTTTCTTGTAGCTTGTCGATGTGGACGTTTATTTTCGTTCTTGTTTGAAGAACCATGGATTTGACAGCCGTTTCTTGTTTTTCGAGTTCCTTTGTAGCAGATTCACGATTCTTGATGCAAAGTGTCACGTTATTCAAGGTTCCCTCAATCGTCTCTTCAAGGTCAAATAATGAGGCAGATTGTCGAGAATTTGCTGAACTTTCACTTATTGGTACAACATCGGAACATGCCTTGTGTTTTGACGGGACGCAAGCTACACAGAGGATTTCGTCGTGACTTTTACAGAACCACTCCAGGTTTTCTCCATGGTGCTCACATACCTGAGAGATGGAAACATTTTCTATCTTGCTGTAATCTTCTATTGAAATAACCTTATGGTTTCTTGAGGCTTTGCTTCTTCTGTGAACGTGTTCACAATCTTCACATAATCCTTCTTCACAACTAGTGCACCATCTCCAAGCATTTTTAGTTACGTCATCAACGTTACATGGACCACATGGTATTATTTTGCCTGTAGCCATTCGGAATCCCTGAAAACAACATGAAAGCAGATTTAATTTTAATTTTCTATGTATATTTTGGTTTTGATTCATTTGAGGGCCCTCCTCTACTTCCAAATAAAAAAAAGATTTATCGGAAATGTCTAAATCCGATTCTGACAATACCTGATTGAAATGTTCCGATAATCAAGTTGTCTGTACATTGATATTGTGAAATATCAGCTGCGAGTCACAATTCGATGATTTGATCGAGTGAGCCTCATATTTTGTTAAGCAGCTGATATTACTGTGGAGAAGACCGCGGGACCGGCAACGTCTCGGAAGTAATATTGTATCCAAGTTCGACATCACACCAGCGATGTCATCTTATCTTTTGCTAGTAACTAGTAAACTTCAAACTGCAAAGCTGTTGTTTATTTATTTTGATTATATGAAATCGTCCCCTAATTTAGTGCCGTGACTAATGGAGTTACAAAGGCTGAAATCTATAAGAACGGGCAATCGTAGTTCCATTACCAGACTTATACGAAAATTTCCCGACGCAAAAGAAAGTTGTGACTTCGACAGAGATGAGCTATTAGCCACATATGAAAATTTTCAAAAGCAGAAGAAGTTGCTCAAAACACTGAATGAATAAATTGTGAACGAATCGGACACAAAGGATATAGAGAGACAGAAATCGTAGACACAGATGAGTATACCACAGATTTTGTTACAAAACTGATGCATTTTATGATATTCATAGATAAAACATCACAACCTATTTCAAATCAAGCATCACATTCGTCTTTTCAATTTTTGAATGAAGACAGTTTACCGCTTATCCCTACTAGTTCAGAAGAAATTCTACAGACAAGTTACGTTGCCCCGATATTGCCACAGTCTAATGATGCCGCTCGAATTTTAACAGAGACAAGTCAAATTGCTACATCAATTCCTACGTCAAGTTATGCTGTCCCGTTCGCTATATCTAGCAGCCACCGTTTGCCAAAATTAACTTTACCCTACATTGAAAGATATTCAAAAGTTTAACTATTTGCAGGCCCAATTAAAAAACGAAATCACTTAGAAACTAGCCGGATTTTCTCTAACTAACGCTAATTATGCCGAAGCCGTAAATGTTCTGATAGAGAGATTTGGACAGACTCACAAAAACAATAGCACACCTGCAAGCACTGCTTGATATAACGCCAAGCCGGAATGACCTAATGAGTAGTTTGTACGACAAAATGGAGAGGTTGGTTAAGAGACTTGAAACGCTTGGACAGACAAAAGGACTCATACGGTAATTTATAAGTCCCGACTATAATCAACAAATTTTAAACTGCCTGGAGAAATCAGAAAGTATCTCGCGCGGGAGCATGGTACTACACATTGGCTATTACGATCCTTGGAAGAAGTAAACTAAAAGAAATACAAATTATGGAATCCGGACGAATTGCACAGATAGTGATATTTCGACTTTTCAACCCTTTTTGACGGTGCTAAATCACAACGAAAACACAACACAAGTACAAGAAATGCAAATCAGCATTTAACAGCTAAGCCGTGCATTTTCTGCAAAGATATTCATTCGCCCGCCAACTGCCAGAAAATACGCGATTTAGATGAACGTCTCGCTATTGTTAAACGTAACAATTTATGCTTCAACTGCCTTGGTACACATCAAATAAAGGAATGGAAATCGGGAAAAAAGATCATGTCGTTACTGTAGTAAACGACACCACATCTGTTCATGTTATAATGTTGAACACACCGCGAACCTCGACCAGAGATGCGAAAACCACGAATGATTCTAATCACAGTTGCACGAACGAAAATACGACATCTACTTCAACTGTAGTAAATCTTTTGAAGAATATCGAAATACAAGAAGACTGAACAATATTACACTCGTCAGCAGAGTTTCATTCAAAAGCATTGTTGAAAACTCCCGTGGCCCCTGTTTGGTCAGATGTTCATTGCACTGATACGAATATTTTGAAGGCGCTCAAAGGACTTTTGTAACGGAAAGTCCTGAGCGTGAATTAAACCTGCAGAGAGAAGGAGCCGAACATATTCAACTTTCGTCATTCAATGAAACCAATACTAATACAAGGCGACTTGATAAAGCCACAGTTTATGTTGAAACTGAAACTGAAAAAAAATCCCGATACCGGTGTTAATCGTTCCTATGATAGCTACGCCGTTACAGAACCACATTTGTTTCATTGACAGGAACAATAACTATTTACAAGAACTTAAGCTCTAACATCCAGATACGCAACAGGATACATTCGAAATTTTACTATTAATTGGAGCCGATTTTTATTTGGAAATAGTTGAAGATAAAGTTGTACGCTGAAAGGACCCAACGTAGTCAAATCGAAACTAGGGTACTTACTCTTTGGACCTGTACATTCAGAAAAATCACACTTATCAACAGCGTCAAGTATTTTTAATGTACTTATTTCAAATAAAATAGAGGAATACAAATAGAAGCGTTAAGGAAGCTTGACGCTCAAGAAATAGAATCTGAAGAAGTACACGAAAGAGAGAACTATATAAAGACTTCGTTTAATTTTCGTGACAACAAAGATTATGCAAAGTTACCATGGAAACACGACAACAATGAAAGATAACATTAAACTTTTTTGGGGACTTTCTAAATATAATTATCAAGCATACTTAATTAGAAATGTGTTTCGCGATAAATATGGACTGTAAAGCGATTTTGTTTTATGAACTACGTTAGTTCATTTGTGATTTGTTTTAATTTATAGACTTTAATCTTTATCTAATGTAGTTTATAAATTATTTTTCAATTTTCATTTCTACGTAAATAATTTGTTGAGGCCCCGAGAATGTCGAGAAGATCACGGGACCGGCAGAGTATCGGAAGTAATATTGTATCAAAGGTCGACGTCACACCGGCGACGTCACCTTATCTTTTGTTAGTGACAAGTAAACGTCAAACTGCAAAGCTGTTGTTAATTTATTTAGAGTTAGATTATTAGAAATCATCCCCCTAAATTACAACATAAATATGATTACAATCTGATAAAGGTGAATATATTTATGCATGACAGAAACAAGTGTTTTCTTTGTTTAACTATTATTAAAATTAAAATTGCATAATAATCAACGTCTGTTCCATCATTTTTTACGTCGATCATAATTCCAGATCAGATTTATTAGGGCCGAGTTAACATATTTTACGTAACGAATCAGTAATTTTGAAAAGAATTGAGGAAAGTTATATAGACAGTGAAAACACCGATAAACGCCAGAGCATCTAAGATCACCCCTAGGTTTTGGCGGGGTTCGTGTTGCTTCTTATTTACTTTTCTATGTTGTGTCATGTGTACTATTGTTTGTCTGCTTGTCTTTTTCATTTTTAGCCATGGCGTTGTCAGTTTATTTTCGATTATGAGATTGATTGTCCCTCTGGTATCTTTTGTCCCTCTTCTATAGTGAATGTTCTTCTAATTGGAACACATTTTTACTCTAAGGACGGAAATTATGAGGGGTTAACGGTAAATCTATGAAAGTCCTGAAAGTTTCTGAAAACCAAATACTCGACAAAACATGTAATTGATGGTCGTTTCAGTTAAGGACGATTGTTTGCATTTTAAAAACAATGATTATTTTGCAGCTGAAGTATATGGTTTACAAATTTACCAAAAAAGAGAGATAACTTTACTGGGAGCATTTTTCTTTTTGTAATCGTTCTATTTTATTATCGTTTTCCCCTCTTAACAATTGAACTACAATTATATGTTTGCCTTAACTGGTTTCATTGTATGTTCCTTTATTAACGTTATACTAATCATCTGGTCATGTAAGAGAGATAGAAGATTAAGATTTATAAAAAAAAATAGTTTAAACCACCACACTATCATATTCCAGCAATCTCGTAATTTTACTATCATAACTCAGTAAATCTTAGTAAATCCTAAATGCCTTTTAGACGCATGAATTTTAGTAAGTATTGCTTGCAGTTATTTCGCTGAAACAAATATGTTTTTAATTGTAGAATGTTTATTGTTTTCGGTCAATATATTCACATCACATAGCATGAATTCTGTACTTTGTAATGCTTAGCATATGTTGTATAAACCTGTCGTTTACAAAACAAAAGATTCAATTTGTGTTCTTTTTTGTGTTTCTTCTGTCTCATTGCAATTTACCATACCATCCCTTTAAGTCATACAATTGCAAAAACAGCTCAACCATGTCAACTGTTGAAATAAAAGTACTTTTCAGCCATGGAATATTGTCACTGTTAAAGGCTGAGAATAAAGAGGGATCTTATAGTTTGTGGACTAGCCAGTGGTAGGCTTTTGATTCCTTTGATTCGTGGTCTACCTTTTCTTATTTTCATATTTTTTTTTCTTTCATGTTGATAACCATACAAACTTTATAACTGGGTACGCATTAATATATCTCCCAGAACTAGATATAGACAAAATCATAGAAACAAATGTTTTCTTCATTTCTTGAAATATACTTCAACATTGACCACAGGGGGAAAGACGATTTCAATCTTGAAACTATCAATTTTCTTTATCTTAGCAGCAATATTCCATCTTCACCTGCATATGGAATATACACTTCTCAGCTTATACGATATTCAAGAGCTCGAAGCTGTTTCACTGATGATTGTGCAATACGTCATCAGTGTCTGAACGAAATATCAATGAGCCAAAGTTATATAAAATAACGTCTCGTTATATTCTCAAATAAATAGTGATTTCGTATGACTCTCGGAGTGACTCGGTATTTGTTCATTCACATATATGTTTTTCGATTTGATGGTTTACTAGTGCGAGTGGGTTCAGAAGGAAGTGGTCTGCCTCTGAAATTTTTTACAGTGTTGTTTCCATTTTATTTACCCCTTGTATTTATATTTGACTTTATTGGTACTTTATCGGGAAAGTGAATACTAGCAGGGCATTATGTTTTGATATACTCTATACTCTAAGCACTACCAATTACAAACACTTTCGTGATGTATGTTTACACAGTTTTTACTGCTGGATCCCAATTATTTTAATCTAAGTCAATAATATCTACTTGGCTTGACAATGATGTTGATATAACGGAATTACAATCATATGGCATATAAATGGGAGGTTTGTGTAGCTATAAAACAAAATAAAACACTCCATTTTTTTTCTAAAAATGCCTCTATACATATATGAAGCTACAAAGTGAGGAATCGGATAGTTCTTTTCCATTCATTCAGTTGGCTAAGAAGGTGTCACGATTGATTTGATAACTTTCATGGACTTCCTCCTAATTGAATTTACCTTGGAGTACGCTATTTTTATGATACTTTTTGGTGAAGTTTCTTTTACAGGGTCATGTGATTTATTTCATTGTTAGCTACCTTAACTTGATGTCAATGATATTAATAGTTTGCTAGAACAAACAACTGTTTTAAAAACTGAAACAACTTTTTGAATAGGTCAGATGGTGTAATATTAATTTTGAAAATATATTTTCTGGACTTACTATGTTTTTTTAATTTATTTTTGATATAGTAAATCAAGCGTTTTTAAAATTGAAATTAAACAAATGAAATGGAAGTCTTTGTAGAAACGGTTAAAAAAGCCTAATTGTTATATTTAAGTTGATTACATCTGTTTCTTTTGCCGTTAACATTTAATTAAAGATGCATAATTTATGATTTTAGATAAAATCAATTGCACATGGTCGCTTTTTGTTGTCAAAGCTTTTTTATATATATCAGGCTATATGACTGTCTGCAAAGTAAGTTATGGCTGTCGTATTAAATTACTATCCTGGTACCTTTGCTAACTATAAAGAGAGAAATATTAAGTCAATTCGGTGAACATGAATTTGACAAATAATTCCCCCTTAATGTCAGCAGGGGAAAATCATCAGAAATAAAGGGAAAACGGTAGTACACTGTATTACATTTTCCCAGCATTAGGTTGGCCTTTTGTGTACCCAAGACAGGTGAAGATAGTCAACTTAGAAGCGCTGTGATTGGATGTAAGGGTACAATATAGTTCTATATTTATCTATGAATAACTGCAGTGTGTTAATTTACAATATAAATTTTAAAACCTATAGAAATATTTTCTAGAGAATTATTCGAAAAGGCTTCCAAAATTTCATAAATTTGGTGCAAAATGACGGTGGGCATGGATAACATAAACAAGCTCCGTTTGAAATTGTTCATGACACTATTTGGTTTCAATTTTTAGAATACAGTAATAAAGTACTAACACCACACATAACTGTTTTATCCAGGTTTTTATTATAAAAACTGGTAATTTAGAAAATGTTAGTATTGTCGCCTATGGCAGAATAAATAGTACCGTTTTCCCTATAAGGACATTATATTTGAATAGGTATCATGTGCTAATCATCAAAACAATTATCCCAATAAAGGCAAAATATGTTTATACTTCAGTTAATCAGTACATCAAATCTTTATCTAAAAATATGTGACATTTTATTCGCGAAAGAAATCTTTTGAACAAGGAAGTTGATTGTAGTACAAATTTTCCCACTTCAACTTTCTGTTATCAATTAAACACAATATTTAAAACAAATAACTTTTTCGCAATTCATATGATACATGTAATATCAAAAATAACAAGGAAAAGCTTAAGATTACCTGGTTTCCTGTTACATGCAATTATTTCACGACTATTTTCTGACACACAGCGTTTGGTTTAAACCTGTTTATGGATACACATACCTCGTTATCGATACAGTGACTCTACATAAATAAGATTTAAAAGCGGGATATTTTGAACAATTTAAAAGTGTCGGTTTAACACGGCTATATAATTTACATTTTTATTGGGGAAATTTCGTTCTTGTAAACTCTGTTAAAAAGATTACTTTACCTTTTTTTTCAATAGACACAAGCATTTAATCAAATGAATTATCTTCTATCATGACCAGATAAAAAAATGATTTGTATTAAAAGTAAGAAATTCTTTTAAAAATCTAATTAAAGTGAGTATTATATTATCTTTTAGGAGTTTTTGCATCAAACTTTATCAGATCTTTCAATTTAACACAAGAGGTTTACATAATAATTCGACCAACTTCGAACGTAGTCATCTTTTACCTTTTGAATATTGTTATGAAAAGCTATCCCCTGGCCAATAGACGGTCGTCGACATTCCATGTAACTTCCATTTTCTCTATATATTGAAACTTACGATAATAAGCGGTTTCCTCCTATTCAACTTGCAATATATAATTTTTATATATTATATTTTTTTCTTATAATATAATACCACAGCGACCTGACAATATGACTTTAGATGTTTTTATTTACAGGATTTACTTCGTTTGAATAATCGTGGTAGAAATATTTAAAAGTTTATTCTAAACGACATCCTTCTTTCGCTTTTTTAAAACAGTATGGTCAAATTCTCGATATGGCTATACTTATCTCAGATTTAGATGCACATAGTAATTGTTGTTACAATTTCCTCAAATATGAATCCGAATTTAACATAACCTGTGTGCGATTTCGATGTTTTAAAGTTAAAATTGAAAAAAATCCTACAGAACTATAATTCTTAAACTAATAGATAGCAAAACAATGAAAGTATTAGAGCTAGGAAAAATGAACAACATGAAAATGAAATTCCTCAAAATTCCATGAATTCTCTTGTTGCATTGACGTCATTTAAAAAAATATCGTCAGACTAATTTTAAACTCTTAAGCTGAAAGTTATCCCGTTCCGTATACTCTCCAACCAGAAAAGTATAACATGCACATAGAATTTTGAGGTAGGTGCTGTTTGATTTTCTATTCTTTTACATTATTTGTACAATGATGGATTACTTAAAGTCAACATGGTGGCTCACTCCTCAGTAACGACATGTCAAATAATGAAAACAACACGTTATAAATGTCATGCGTCCGAAGCGTCTTTACTGGACATTAGGAACGCTCAAATCCGAATTTTTTAAAATCTATATGAGAACCGAAACAGTTCAATACCTTTGTGACCCAAGAGACTCTTATAATATTAAAATCCGTCTAAGGTCAACTTTACATGAGGAATTTGAAATCTTATATTTTTTTTTATAATCTTAAAAATTATTAACGGGCAATTTCAGAAGGTACTGCTTTAAATCTTGTCAATTTCGAAGTACTATCCTTTGAGCTGATGTTACCCTCGAGTACTTGGATTCCACCAGTAGAGGTATCGGCCCAGTGGCAACTGCAGATGTGACGGTAAATAATACCCAACTAAAACAATGATTTGATTGAGGATTAAATCATTTTTCTATTATTATACATAATACAAGCCATAGATTTATTTGGGTATAATATAACAGCCACTCACAAGATACACTTATCTGCGCTTCAGTTTTCTGAATTACCGTATTTTTACTATTTGAATCGAAATAATTGATGTATGTCATAGATTTGTTAACATTTTCAAAATCACAAACTTGTCAAAACTTTGACTTACTATATTAACGATTGGGCATGCGCAAACATCTCATACTTACAGGTAATTTACATACCATCGATCTGTTAAGAAAAAAATTATAAAAAGCGTAAAAATGCCATGATTCACCACACGACGATCTTCTCATATATAACTGAATGGGCCCCTAAACAAATATATGCTAGTTCAGTGATAATGAATGTTCATTCTTCATTTCCACATTTATTAATAGTTGTCTCATTGATAATCATGCAAGTCATGAAAATGGCAATTGTTATATTATAGTTCGTTTCTGTGTGTGTTACATTTTAATGCTGTGTTTCTGTTGTGTCGTAGTTCTTCTCTTATATTTGATGCGTTTCCCACAGTTTGAGTTTGTATATGTCAAATATTTCAATTCATCATGTCCAGTGTGATTTGTACGGTTTTTGAAATTACTACATCATTTGAAAAAGGAAATATATCTCCATCACCATGATCACGCTTAGCTCTGATTCCTTGATCGTTTTGGGCTATGATTAGGATCATTTTTGTTTAATCGGATCCTCAAAGTTATATCTTGTCGGATATTCAAAGATTTTGTCCTGGAGCAGTCGTCAGGAGAAATTGTTTGTCGAAATATATTTCTGGTGCAAACAAATATGTACCATTAATGTTCTTACAGTAAATACAAATGTGCGCATTCAAATGAAAAAAATCTACACTTCATTACATTTCTGTATCAAAACATGCAAGTTCATGTATGAACTCTGGTGGATAGTTTTCTCATTGACATTCATACCGCATATCCTTATTTTTTTTTATTTCACAAAGTGTAATTCCGAACTAAAATGTGGAACGGACCAGATAATGCAACCTGTCACGCAAGACATTCACTCAATGACACGCCAAATGCCTTGAACACAGATGCGATTGAGCTCAGTAATAAAAAGCAAACTAAGAAGCATGAATATTCTAATTCAATACAAAAAATCCTAGTAAAATGCGATTTAAATAACATCAAAACTTCTACCAAACTGTTAGGTACCTCCATTTCCATATGATAATTTAGTTAGAAATATAACAATCACTGTTTTAAGGAGGACACGGCTCATTTTGGCTGTTTTTTTTATCAGTAAACATGCAAATTCGTACAAATTATTCTCAGGTTATACGATTTAAAAGCGTTACACGACTTTGTACATTGAAAATGTTCCTCCTTTATTACATATGAGTAGTAAAGTAATCAGCAGCTCGGTTTCAACAGTTAAGCCGTCAGATAAGTGGTCTCAGGTAGGTTTTCGCTTTATATTTTGAATATCTAACTGGTACTTTGGCATGTGTTTTGGCCCTCCGTTAACATAGAAGACAGGAAGTGTACCCTTATTCCTTTTAGTCACGTATAAATCTGATTACTGTCTGCTTAATATCAGGCAGATTGATAGAATTACAGTTTTGATAAAAAAAATCTATATTACATAAAGACAAATATGCAACAGTGAACTTACATAATCAGGAGCCTGTAATTCAGTGGTGGTCGCCTGTTTATGTGTTACATATTTGTTTTTCGTTCATTTTTTTTACTTGAATAAGGCCGTTAGTTATCTCGTTTGAATTGTTTTACATAGTCTTATCGGGGCCTTTCATAGCTGACTATGTGGTATGGGCTTTGCTCATTGTTGAAGGCTGTACGGTGACCTATAGTTGTTAATGTTTGTGTCATTTTTGGTCTTTTGTGAATAGTTGTCTCATTGGCAATCATACCACGTCTTCTTTTTTATATTATATAAGAATAGATAAGTGTTGATATTCGAGGACAACGAAAGTTTAAGACAACTTAAAGGGGTCATAAAACGATTTTCACTCTTTTCACTCCTTTCATCAATAAAAATCATCCTTTTAATTTTAACAAATATTATATATTTTTTTATCATTTTCAAGTAAATTCACATATGTAACCGACTGCTAGCAGCCAGTTGGATATTGAATATCGAATATCGAATAAAGAGCCGGCTTCTAACTTCACATTCATTTTGTTTACTTTCAATACAGGGTAAAAGTAAAATTACAAAAATACTGAACTCAGAGGAAAATCTAATCGGAAAGTCCATAATAGCATGGCAAAACAAATGACAAAATACCAAAAAAACGAATGGACAAGAACTCTCATATTCCTAATTAGGTACAGGAATTTAATAGTTAAAGTCTTTTGCCCTATATACATGTATATATACTTTTTTTTCATATAATAGCTCATAAAACGGCCAATACCCAAATTGTAAGAAGATTTTAGATTTCTTTCCTTACGATTTGAGATTCAAATATTGCGGAAAATCTACTTATCATATGACCAAATCAAAAGCTTTAATGTATGGATAAAAACTGTCATATTCTTGACTTGGTGCATACATTTTCTTTTGAAAAATATGGTAATTTAAAGCTGGGTTTATAATTAGCCAAACCTCTCACTTGTATGGCAGTCGCATAAAATTCAATTATATTGGAAATAATGTGTTAAAAAAGCAGACATACATAAAAAGTAAAATCACAAAAATACTGAACTCAGAGGAAAATCAATTAGGAAAGTCCATAATCACATGGCAAAATCAAATAACAAAACGCATCAAAAACGAATGGACAAGAACTGCCATATTCCTGACTTGGTACAGGCATTTTTAAATGTAAAAAATGGTGGATTAAACCTGGTTCTATAGCGCTAACCCTCTCACTTTAATAACAGTCTCATCAAATTCCGATTTGTTTACATGATGCGTTATTATGTCAGAAATAAGGATACAACAGGCATAATAATATTATATTCTTTATCATTATAAAAACAAACAAAAATGTCTACCAAGAAAAACAAAAAGACATATAGATAAAACATATTTGCGAAATTGAATGACACAAAAAGATGTTCCAATCAAAATTGTTATCTTATCTATTCCCTTAACTAATGCACTTCTGATTTCATAAGTTTGATACTATCATTTTGGACTTTTATTTGTTTTTAATTATTTTACCTGACTACATTCCTCTACAAAAAATGTGAATGTTTCATTATTTTCAATTCATTTAAGTGAATACTACATGTAGTGCATGATATATTGTACTGACTTTTCTAAATTCGATTACTAGAATCTAGTGCAATTTTATTCGACCAATGTTAAAGGACTTTATACAATGATACCGTGCCTCTTTCATTGCATATCAGCAATGCATTTGTAACCTTGTCATAATACACATCTGATGGAAACCGCAGTCCATCCAAACTTGTCAGTAGTGTCTTACTGGCACTCCCGTCATGTTGAATTATTGTTAAATTTTCGGAAATAAAATCCACAACGTAAACGTTTTGGTAATTATCTACCGTTAAACCTTTCGGAAACTTCATGCTGTTTTTTTGGAACTGCCATGATTCTTTCCCATTCATTTGACAACAATATACTTTTTTCTGTTCCCAATCTGAACAAATAATCTTTTCTCTGGTAACATTTATACGAGTTACACGCATAGATGCTGTTTCTATAGTTTTCATTTGTCGTCCAGATACATCCAGAACTTGTATACTGTCTCCATAGACTACGTATAGTTTCCCATCCGCGTAAGATACCCCCCAACAATTCACTACAAAAGTCAAAAAGTCTGAAAAGACCAGTTTTTGTCTGAATTTGCATGAATTTTTACTCGACATTCTTAATTTGTCTGAATAATTTTTAAAATTTCTTGACATAGTATCAATTTGTCTAATAAGGTTCTTGATTTTTCTTGACAAGTGTCTTGACAGTATGAACATTGTCTTAAAATTTCTCGACACATCCTGTATCATCTGATAAGAGTCTGGATTAGTTTTGACCAATTCTTGACTGTCTTAAATTTGTCTCGATCTGTCTTGACATATTCTTGACATTCTTAATAATGTCTGAATGTGTCTTGACATATTCTTGACATTCTAAATAATGTCTGAATATGTCTCGACACATTCTTGACAGTCTTAAATATATCTTGCCACTATCTCAACAGTATAAATTTCGCCTTAGAATGTGAACAGACTTATTCTGCACTGATTATGACATTCTATTGCTGTTATATACTTATTATGGCTAAACTTAACTTTGAAGAATCAAGGATTAATTTGGTATAGTAAGATACCCTTTTGGTGAAACTAAATTGGATACCCTGTATAATCCCCAATGTAGTTTAATTTTGATTTGTTTTTTTTAACGTTGAATTATTTGTTTTTCTTGGAATATAAGTTGAAGTTACTGACAAACAACATTTAGATTATTACCGTTCGCAAAACTGCCAGTCAGATTTGCTTTCTTTACTAAAACATGTAACATAGGTGTTGTGTAGGCAGTTTTAAAATGTGACCATGCGTCTCTTTTGGACCCTTCTGTGTGTGTGTGTGTGGCTAAAAAAAAGAGGGGGGGGGGGCTTTTTGTGAAGGTTAAAGAATTTGTTCCCATCTTGATTCAAATACCTTCTTCGTTTTTTAGAACAACCAAAACACATTCTTCATTCCAATTTGAGTGTTGAATTTTATAATTTTTTAACAAACATAAATATTTGTGATAACTCCTTCCGTAAAAGAAAATATGTTTAGATCTAAATTATGCATGTCTTTTTGAGACCAATGATTTTTATAGAAAATGGACCAATTATAAATACATTTTTTTTTAATTATGACTGGAGAAGATAATACTTTTCTTTTAATATTTGGGAAATATTCATTGTTTTTTTATGTTAAAAAAATTAACTTCATAAGTTTGATGAAGAAAATCAATTTTAATTCAATTTTTTTTCATCAAAATGATGATTTTCATGTTCATATATGAACAAACTTTTACTATTGTAGTGGCATGGTCGGTCAACTGTATGGCTAAGTACGGGTAAATCAGTAATTTCTTTTTGACAGTTGCGTGTACTCTGGGGTGTTGAATACCTTACTTTTATTGGGAACATCCTGTCCATGTGTAATACTTAATATATATTCCAACAGATGACATTACACAAATTTTTCTTCTGTTAAATGAATGATTTGTATATCATCATAATTTGCTATTTATATAAGCCACATTTTGGTACAATAATAATTTACCATATAAACATTGAATACTATGAATGTAGATTGAAATATGTCTACAGTATGATTAGTTTTAATCATTTAATTTATAAGATTTAGGAATCAAAATTTGTAATTATTTAAAAACTCAATTTTAAATTGTTTTATATCAACACACCCACATTTAAATTATTTTATACATTAGATTTCATTGCCATATATGCATTTGTAAAGATATTTATATACCAAAATTTTCAATTATTTTACATGCCCAACTTTTATTTGTGAAGTGTGACTTGAAACATCTGTATATTATATAAAGAGAAATAAAGATTAAAGTTATATCATGAATATTGGCCATGATTTGTAAAACTCAGAACTGTCGAGTAAATTTAAGACACAATTCAAAATGATCAGAATATGTCAAGCCATACTGACAAAAAATAAGAATGTCGAGAACATGTCTAGAAATTTCAAGACAGTATTCAAATGTCAAGAATATGTCAAGAAATTTTAAGACCATATTCAGAATGTCGAGAATATGTCAAGTAAATTTCATACAAATTTGATATAAATGAGAATTTGTCAAGAAAAATTAAGACACAAGTCATACTTTTGGAGAATGTCAAGTAAAAGTTCATGCAAATTAAGACAAAAACTGGTCTTTTCAGACTTTTAGACTTTTGTAGTGATTCTTTGGTAAACGAAAATTCTTCTGAACGTTAAAATTTTCGTAATTCATTATTTCAATGTATGAGTATTCCTCGTACGTCACAACAATACGATCAGGATCTATCACAGCAATACCGTATGGTTTGCTAGATACTGGAATGTCACGGATATGTTCCCCTGTATCGCTGTACTCTATCAAATGATTATCTTTTTTGTTCGCTATGAGCAAATTACGATTCGGTAAGATGATGTAACCTATAACACTAATTTCATTTTTACTCTTAATTTGAAATGATCTAATTAGCTGAAGTTGTATGTCTGATATGCTTCTTGACCTTTGGACGTTGATCTTCATTTGAGCTTGATCGAATTTTTGGGCTCTGAGATCGAAGTTAGTGGCGGATTCTGACACCATTATTTTACCAAACTCTTCAACGTCGTTCGATAATTTTGTGATTAAGCTATGCATTGATACTTTTAATTCATAGTCCTTGGTAGCATCAAACTCGCTCTTGATTGATTCTACCTCGCGTACGATCTGCCTACTGACCTGACGCGTTCCAAGAAACACTTGTATGTCAGAAGAAAACTGTTTCATATGTGTTGTTTGTTCCCTAACTTTGGTAAGCATTTCTTCTGTTGACTTAAGCTTCTGAAGGAGTTTGATATATTTTGATTTACAAGTGTCAGATGAAGATCTAAGTTCGTATAACAATTTTTCTTGTAACTTGTCTAGGTGGCTATTTATATTCGTTCTCGTTTCATGAAACATGGTTTTAATCTCCAGTTCTTGTTTTTCGAGTTCATTTGAAGCAGATTCACGATTTTTGATGCATTGTTTCACGTTACGTAGAGTTCCGTTAATCGTCTCTTCCAGATCAGAAAATGCAGTTGATTGTCTTGAGTCTGCTGAGTTAACACTTATTGGTATAACATCAGAACATGCATTGTGCTTTGATGGTACACAAACAACACACAGGACTTCGTCGTGACTTTTACATAACCACTCCAGGTTTTCTCCATGATGCTCACAGACTTGGGAGATTGAAACGTGTTCAATCTTGCGGTAGTCCTCTATTGAAATAACCCTATGGTTTCTTGTGGTTTTACCTTTTCTGTGCACGTTTTCACAATCTTCACATAATCCTTCTTCACAATTAGTACACCATCTTCCTGCATCCTTTGTGACGTCATCAAACATACAAGGTCCACACGATATATGGTTTCCTGTAGCCATTTGCACTTACTGAAAGAGAAGAAAAAGTTAATTTAATTTCTTTAAAACAATCATCAATATCTGTATTTTATTTCACCAAATGCAGAGATATTTGAATCAAAGTAAAGAGTCAGTGAGAAAATAATTGAGCTGGGAGAATCCTTGAATACAATATTTAAAACAAAAGTTCCTTAATTAGTATCTGTATTTTTTTTATCCCACTAGAAATATTTGAATCAAAGTAAAGAGTGATTTAGAAAATAGTTGGGTTGGGAGCATTCTTGAATATAATATTTAAAACAAAAACTATTTGTTTTGTCTAATATACATTTATACAGTCACTGTTTAATAAAGTGCTTTCCCTGAACTGGTTTCTTCAGTCTTTTATCATTCTTTACATGTTTTCACATGAAAGTTACACAATGTGCAAGGAAATAACCGCTGCATGACAGATTTTTTATGAGCATTCTATACATTATCTTCTTTGAAATAATAGGATAATTACAAGGAAGATTTTTCATAGTTGATTTTACCACTTTTTACGTTATTTTATTTATTTATACTGGTAATGAATGTAAAGATGAGTACGCAAAAAAGGGGGTTGTGATGTCACGGCATAGAAGTTCCTTCATAACATAAGTTCCAAAAGGAAAGAATATTCTGGAATATTATTTCGACAGGAATAAATATTACAATAAATGTTCCTAACGGAATAAATGGTATAGAATATTTGTTCCAACAGGTATAGGTATTATGACAATGTTTATAATAAAGTTTCCGTTGGAACTTCTGTTAGGTGGAACAAATATACGCTGACACCGATATTCCAGAAGGGTAAAAATTCCCTCATGAACTTATCTTATAAGTTTGTTAAAATATCAAAAGAATAGAAAAAGGTTCCACGTTACTAGGGGAAGATAAGTTATTTATAGCAGTTAAAATTTCTCATTGCTCCATGATACGTCCGTAAATAACAAGATCCAAACTTAAAATGACGGTAGGCAAACCCATTTTCTGGATGACATACACTATTTGGCACCTTGCTTTTTTTATAAAATTAAATATAGAAATAACAAGAGGAAATAACTCTTAAAGTATTGTTAAGTTGTTGACCAGTAATAAGAAAATGAAATAGTCACATAACTTTTGTCGAATACACTTTACCTGTATTGTCAAGACATACCTTGTGAACATTGATCCTTGTTTGTAGTCATAGGTCACATGACTCGTTATAAATAAGATTTTAACGCGCGAAACCTTTAAAATCTCGTTGGTTCAACACAACCTGTGTGATAATGTAACTGTCTCATCTTCTTTTATGAAACTTCTTTTTTTTTTATAGTTGAATAGTATTTTTTATCCCGGTTGATTTTCGAAAACAGATGTTTATGTGTGGTTATGACGTAATCACCTAATCACGATGCATATACGCACTTTTTACAGAAAAAAATATCTTAAATAGAGACCTAACAACACTGTAATTAAAGAAATACATTACACTTGGTCTATTATATGTCATTATGATATATTTCTATTATGAATTACTAAATACGTTGAACCACAAACGTCAAAATCATTCAATCGCGTAGTGGTATTAACTATTTTTGGATTCTCATAAATTCTACCTATAACTTTTGGACTAGTTTGAATATAGGTCTATTTCTGTAATTTATTCTTACATTCGTTTGATTTTTTAACCCTGTATGCTTACATTGCCTATGTAAATTTTAAAACTGTTTGTATGCACATTGAACGACAAATTTATGTGACGTATAAAAAAAATTTGACGTCAGACACTCAAATCAATTAATGTGTTCGTAGATAGAAGATGTTTTTGTGTTCGGTTAAATTGTCGCCTTTTAAAATTGTTATACGATGATGACTGATGTACCCATATTTTGACTATTTTATTAATTGTGACTGTTTATTTAACGCATCATGCAAATATAACGGAATGTGATTAGACTGTTATTAAAGTGAGAGGGTTAGCGCTATAGAACCAGGTTTAATCCACCATTTTCTACATTTGAAAAAGCATGTACCAAGTCAGGAATATGACAGTTCTTGTCCATTCGTTTTTTATGCGTTTTGTTATTTGATGTTGCCATGTGATTATGGACTTTCCTAATTGATTTTCCTCTGAGTTCAGTATTTTTCTGATTTTACTTTTTAAACAAGTTAAACCATAAACATTCGAAAATACCTCTGGTTTTTTTTAATTTCAATATTAATGATGTACATTTGAAAAGCTTTATAATATTCAATGTAGTAAAAGTGCTTGTATGAGAAAGACATTTATACTTCACAGCAACTCTTTAAACAATTTTGATATGAAGGAGTTATAAAATATATATTTCAAAATACTAAAATTATGATATGCATGTTGAAATCAGGTTTGTCATTGTTTGTAAGTCATCTTGCTGTTTTGCCTTTGATCAAGTTTTGTAAAGTATTTTCCTGCTGATGTGCTTTCTAGCCTAGTTTTTATTTAACAACATAAAAAGAAAGACTGAAAACTGCCCCGCAAACAATATATATACCGCTATGAGAACCGATTATTCTGCATCTTGTATATACTTTTTACTTTTATTTCGACATTGCACAAGATCATCCGTTTCTCAGACTGAATTTGACATCTCTACTCTGAATTTGTTGGATATGTAATAATTGATACTTATGTCTTGGTAACATGATTTTTTATTGGCTTTTGGGTAGCTAACAGTACATATAAATACTCTTACGTCCAGTGGCGAATCAAGGGAAAGGGTTCCTTTTATTTTGGATGATCAATGTATTTGAACGAGGACATATTCCTCTTTATTCTGGGTCAATTAAATTTCAGAATATCTTATACTGAAAAATGTTTGAGGACAATAAGATAAAATTTATTTTTGGACTTTGATAGACAGGTATATACATACTCTGTTTGTTTACTTTTCTACTTGTATCTGTCCAAACATTGTGTTTTTATATTCAAGGTTTAATCAGCATTAATACCAAATGACACGTACTTGTTTAACTAACTTGATTACGGTAATCAGTTGTTAAATATTGTTAAATATTACTATCGTTTGATATACTTGTTCTGCTATCTTTTCATTAAGAGCATATATATCATTCGTTGTTAAAATGAGGCTATTGGTTTAAAGATATTTGTTTGAAAATACTTTGTCAACAACAATGAAATAAATCAGAGTGAAAATATATCAACTCAGGTATTATATACATATGATGAGTTAAACATGTTTAAAGTAAAGATTCGAAGTCGGCACTTTTGCTTCAATTTTTTCCCAATTTGGTTTTATATATGCATGTCGTGTATTTTAAACCTAATCTAAGTTTGGATTGTATGTCTGGTTAAGGAAATCATTTAAATGTTAAGCTTTTTAATGCATTTTCAAATATTCCGTAGTAAATGGTATGTATTACATTTGTTTGCTTTCTTTTCGGTCTTTCCCCTTGGTTTCATTTCGGGAAACATGACTTTTTTGTATCCAATGATTATTGTCAAATGATAACTCAGCAATTATGCACACTGTTGGAACAATACTTAACGAAACTTGATCAAAACCAAAACATCATGATGACTTACAAACGATGATAATTTTGTAAAAATCCTGATGTTAACATGCATTCAAAATTTTTATAATTTTGAAATAAAGATTTTATAACTCCTTCAGTTGTTCAAAGAGTTGTTGTGTCGTATAAAGGTCTGTCTGGTATAAATAATTTAACTATATATAAGACTATCAATTTTCTATATAAAAAAACGTACGACTTTCTTATGATTTGTTATCAAAATATGTCTTGCTGATATTTGGAACAAATCATGTGAATATTATAATGAATAGGTACATGTAGAGTCAACTTCCATTGTACTAGATTAATTAACAGGATCATAATGTTATGTTTTTTAATCGTACTAGAACATGGACATATACAACATTTTATTATATATTTGACATATTGACATATTTGTAAAAATTATTCAGCCCTTCATCTCTCTGTTAGAGGCCTTTTTGATACATGATGTTTTTCACAGATTATGCATCGAGTGACTCCACTAACCAAACTGCATGAATTTGTAACTTAAAGTTCATAAAATGCTTAGCTTGCAATAACATTTTTTGGTTTGGACTACGTACGATGTTCGTTTTAAACTTTTATTTGGTTAAGTGATAAACAATTGCCCACACATCTGTCTAGATTGATGTTTTGGGTTATCATCAGTTCTGTTTAGAAATAAACCTTGTTAGGTTGGGACTTTTGGACGTTTTTGAAAATGATCTTAATGTGAAATACATTCAAAGAATAAATATACTCATCATAGATACCAGGACTATATTTAGTAAATACGCCAGGCGCGCGTTTCGTCTACATAAGACTCATCAGTGACGCTCGAATCCAAAAAAGTTAAAAAGACAAATAAATTACGAAGTTGAAGAGCATTAAGGACCAAAATTCCTAAAAGTTTTGCCAAATACAGCTAAGGTAATCAATGCCTGATGTAGACGCATACATTTAATCCAGATAATACTTCTGTTGTCACTTAATTTATAGAGTATGAAAGCATTTGAATAAGTATTCTAATTTGAAACACGTTTCTACTGGAATAAGGTTCTATAAACTAACGCACTGCGATCTCAGACATAAATGTCAAAGGATAGAAAACTAGTGATTTTTAGTAAATCGAAATTGGTTTTTAAAAAGTCGAAATGATCTTCATTTGTAACAAATGAAATAACAGAAGAAGAGAACCTCCAAATTTTAATCAAACTACAAAGTTCCTAGTTACTCTAGCATACAGCAAAGTAACATTTACTGAACAAATCTATAATGATTTAGTGTTAGACAAATTACTTTTTGTGGGCTGTTATTGGCTTTGAATTAGCTGTTAGTAACTGCGAGTACCTTTATACTTATATCTGTACTTACTGTTGTTTTTGTTTTGTTTCTGACATGTTCAAATATTTAAACACATCCGGTCTGTGCTTGTGTTAGATGTCTGTCTGCTTTTTATTGATTTGAGATTTAAACTGATATTTACAGTATGTTCATATGTTGTACTGTTGTACCACTGCCCCAACATAAGGGTGATGATTCGTGCCTTCAAACATGTTGATATCCGCCACATTTTATGTGTGCCTGTCTGAAGTCAGAATATTGTTATTCAGTGCTTGTCATTTGTTGCTGTATATCATATTTGCTTTTTCGTTCATTAGTTTGTACATACATCTGATTTGTTCGCATATGAGAAGTAGTGCTAACTGTGAACACAACAGATTAGGAAGTTCGTGATCAACAAAGGAAACCCTTTCATTTTTTTCACACACCACGGAAGAAGTAGTCGGTCAAAATTATTGATGATATAAGCTGCATTAAAACATATGGAGGATATTATGAATTAATCGATTCATCAGAACATGCAGAACTTTGCAGATTTTTAAGTCTAATAAACCGATTAGATATACAAATAAAGGTTAAAAAACCGAATAGATCACGGGAACGAAAGAAATAAACAAAACCGGATGTATCAGCAGTTTATGTTAATGCATAAACATCAGGATTTCAGATTTTCATATAAGCGCTTATCAAAATAAATTTGTGATCCTATAGTAGTGTAAGTCAATCGGGTTATAGAAAATCTAAACTGTTCCAAATCTGATTTGTACGTGTCCTTGCTTGTAGCTATACCATTATGAGTCTAATTAGAAAGAACTGTTGTTAATGAAAATAGTTTCAAGATTTTCTTGATAATCATATGAAACAAATAGCTTCACATCGTAGTTTGATAAAAGCACACATGTTATTGATCCTTGTTACACGGGTGTCTTATCCATTCAAGAACCTGGAGTTTGTGGATGTTTTTTTTTTTTTTACTTTTTTTAATGACAAATATAAGTTATAGTTTCAGCTGATAACGCCTACAATGGAAAAAAATATGTAAAAAAAACCTAAAAAAAAAACAATATTACGTACAATGTTCCACGAACGAGCTTGAAATAAACAGCAAAACTCATAATCCTACACAATTTTCAAAGGATGATATTTTTCAAAATCACAAATCTCCTTATTTGTTCTGATAAAAATCAAAGGGTACGAAGGAAATCGACGATCATTATAAAAGTTACAAAAGCTTCGAAAAACTTCTCATAAATTGCATTTCAGTAAATATTGACAATGCAATTTCCAATAGGAACTCCTCTTCCGGCTAAAACTGTACATTTTTTACTATGAAGTTATCTTATCCTAGAATTGAAAGTTCATATGCACTACACTGTTTTTCAAAGGTCAAAATATAGGGCTGTGCGGCATATTTTTAACGTTTATATGCCCTGAACTTTTAAACTAACACTAATTTTCTTCACTACCCCTACGTTTAATGAAGGGTTACCACAGATTCCAATGTAAACAAAATGCACGTGTATATTTACTGGTAACATTCCCAAGGTTTGTCTCTATGAGATGGAACACACAGAGCATAACTGGGAACCAGAATGTAAACAAAATTAATTTTCTATGAATATTCTAAAACTCCCCAAAAGAGGCGTGGTTTGCGTAACAGCTGAATTCACAAAGTGCAATCTTATAAAAATGACACATAACTGGATCATAAAGATTTTCGACTCAACATCTTTTCTAAAGTGTTGACTACTATTTTTTTCTACAGTTAAAAAATATTGTGATGAGATATATTCAACCAGTGATGTCAATCAGATATGGATTTCTAAAGATTCTAAAGATGTACTGCTTAATCTTAGATCACTATCTCATTGAAAATGATATCTTGAAAATGCTGGACATTTTCATCGACAATATATTTTTTGAGATTGAGGGATTTTTTTAACAGACAGATGCTATTCAAATGGGTTCTAATGTTCTTATATTGTACTGTTATACCACTGTCCCAGGTTAGGGGGAGGGTTGGGATCCCGCTAACATGTTTAACCCCGCCACATTATTTATGTATGTGCCTGTCCCAAGTCAGGAGCCTGTAATTCAGTGGTTGTCGTTTGTTTATGTGTTACATATTTGTTTTTCGTTCATTTTTTTGGCATATATAAGGCCGTTAGTTTTCTCGTTTGAATTGTTTTACATTGTCTTATCGGGGCCTTTTATAGCTGACTATGCGGTTTGGTCTTTGCTCATTGTTGAAGGCCGTACGGTGACCTATAGTTGTTAATGTTTGTGTCATTTTGGTCTTTTGTGGATAGTTGTCTCATTGGCAATCATACCACATCTTCCTTTTAATATTATCTCCCCATAAAACTGGCTGAATTGTTTAGTACTTGCATGAAGATAAAACACTTAGAATCCTGCTAAACATATTAAAGACAAAATATAAACGCACCTTGTTAATTATAATTTTTTTATTTTTACTCTCAGATATATTGATGGTGTCCTATTACTGAATAAACAATAGTTAAGTCCGTTCTTGCATGTCATATATCCCAATGAATATGACATGAAAGGTACCACTGATACTAAAAAGACTACTTTGATCTGTAAATCAATAGTGGCACAGATTGACGACATCAGAATCAAATATATGCATATGACAAACAGGATGATATCAATTTGTCATTTCTAAAAAGCAACATACCCTCAGCCCCGTTTGTGTACATATCTTTATGTATACGTTATCATCATACATGTACAGACTTTACTAACAGAAAAATGTTCCGCACGCCAGAACTCTTTCAATATAGTAGTAATGAGATGGAGAAATTAAAAATGACACGCCGTAAATTTTTCAGACACCATTTCAAATTGGTTGAACAGTACGATGTGTCTGTGTCTTAACTAAGTAACAATATTTCTATCACTGCTCAGTACCGAAGGGTAACATATTCCTGAGTGTGAGCTTGCACTGATATACGACCTGTCTTAGTATTTATATATCCATCATTCATGTTTTAGTTATGTTTTGATGATACATGTGTGTCAGATTGGGTCAGAATTTTAAAAGTATCACACTACTATAATCAGAAGGTATCTAATCTATTATGTCTCTTTTTTTATTCACATTCTTGTTATTATATTTAAAAAACAAAAATCCATCATTGCACTACTAAAATGCTATCAAATCACGAGATATTATGAAAGTCTTATCACGAATAACATAAATTCATAGATCCATAGAATCTGAAATTAGAACCAGAAATGTGTAAAAGATAACTGTACGTTTGTAAGCCTCAACCAAAGAATTGAAAACGTAAAGGGAATTCATGTTATGATAATGTTGTGTTTTCGAGCTTCAAACGGTGATTTTGTTTCTCTTCTTATTTTCAATGACAAATTAACGATCGGGATAACATTTCAAACTGCAGTGTGTCGTATTGTCAAGGCTGTGTACACCATGATCTCTCCTTTCTCATTGCATATAGTTATTTTGTCTTTCTCCCTGTCATAGTGTACAGCACGTGGACGAATCAGTCCTTCCGATCCTGTCAGTAATACTTGACTGTGTTTTCCATCATTGTGTATCATTGTTAGATTATTAGTACTGTAACATATAACGTAAACGTTGTCGTTTTTGTCAACTTCCACATCGTAAATGGATTTAAAGGAGTCAGCTTTGAACTGCCACAACTCATCCCCATTTAAACTACAACAATGAAATAGGTTAGTGATCTCCTCTATGTAGAATATCCTATCACGTCTAGTTATAATGTAATAAATACCATGACTTCCTATTTTCCTTGTTTCAAGATGTTTTCCTGATATATTCAGAACCTCATTGTAAAGATTCCACTATTTACGTATAGTTTACCTTCGTTCTGAGATACTCCATAGCAAGGATGCTCTAATCTGACTTTCTTTTCAACGCTGAAAGTATTACTATTGATTATGTCTAAACAGTTTGCGCCACCGTATGTCACAACAATACGATTGGAATCTACAACAGTAATATCATACGGCAGACCAGAGACTGCAATGTTGCGAATATGTTTATCAATATTTCTATACTCGATTAAGTTCTTTTTTTCAGTAAAATTTGTCATCAGTAAATTACCATTGGGCAATATGACGCATCTTTTAATATTCATGTTATACTTTGACTGTATCGCAATTTTTTTTACTAACCGAAGTTTTTTTGTTTGAATTATTTATCTGTATTGGGTAGTTGATACTTATTTGAGCTTGTTGCCTTTTATGGTCCCTAAATTCTAAGCGGGCTGTAGATTCTGAGACCTTCAGTCGTCCAAATTCTTTAACTTCGTTTGATAATTTCTCAATAAGGGTATTGATATTAATTGTCAATTTATAGTCTTTAGTATCAACGATTGAATTCTTTATGGATTTCGTCTCGTTTACGACTAAAGTACTTATCTGATGTGTGCCAAGAAATACTGTTCTGTCTGACGAAAATTGTTTTATTCGTGTTGTATGATCGTTTAGTTTGATAAGCTTTTCTTCTATTGAGTTCATTTTTTGAATAAATTTCAAATATTTTGATATACTTCTTTCAGATGTTGATCTTAAGTCGTTTGGCAATTTTTCCTGTAATTTGTCTAGTTGGCCATTGATGTTGGTTCGTGTTTCAAGTATTTTTCTTCTAATAATCCACTCTTCCCTTTTAATTTCCATTGTTGCGAATTTACGATTATTGATGCATTGCGTCAAGTTGAGCAGAGTTCTCTTAATCAATCCTTCAAGATCAGTCAATGCAGTTGAGCGAATGGCATTTGTTGAGGCAATGCTAATTGGTATAACATCAGAACAAACATTGTGGTTCAAAGGGACACATACTTTACACCCCTAGTTTTTGGTGGGGTTCGTGTTGTTTATTCTTTAGTTTTCTATGTTGTGTCATGTGTACTATTGTTTTTCTGTTTGTCTTTTTCATTTTTTGCCATGGCGGTGTCAGTTTGTTTTAGATTTATGAGTTTGACTGTCCCTTTGGTATCTTTCGTCACTCTTTTTTTACAGAGGACATTATCGTGTGTTTTACAGTACGATTCTAATTTTTCTCCATGGTGTTCACAAACCTCAGAGATCGAAATATTTACAACCTTGCAATACTTTTCTATGGAAATAATATTATGCCGTCTGGATGTTTTGTTATTTCTGTGAACTTTGTCACAATTTTCACAAAACCCTTCTTTACAATCAGTACACCATCTCTTCGCATCTTTTCTGATGTTGAAATTGCTACACCGACCACAGTGTACATCTGAAGCTAAAGTCATTGTAGTTCCCTGATAGATAGAAAGAAAGATATCATTATCATTATCATCAATCTGATACTAATGTTGCTGGTTCATTTATAAACCTTTTTTGTCTGTAAACCTAGTAATGTAATACTTAAAACATTTCAGAAACATTAACAACTACATGAGTGTCCTTATATTATGATATGAACGTCACTGATGTAGACAAAACGCGCGTCTTGCGTACTAAATTATAATCCTGGTAACTTTGACAACTCTTACACACAAAAGTGTATTGCTGAGCCAAAAGTGCTTCACAAAACCTCTTTCTAAACTATTATCCTCCTCATATATCTGCAATCAAAGTTGGGCTTCCAAGGTATTGAGAAATTAACTATTTAAAAGATGGTGTGAATTAGATGTGAATACTAAAATCAAAGCATCTTTCAGAGTACATTGACTCTTTTAACATGTTTAACGTGCATAATTAGTTTTAAAACGTTTGACTTTTCTACACGTTTCACCGGTATTGTATATTCAAGCTTTCTTGTGTACTTGTATATCGAAATTTGTTTTCTTTAATACTAAACATTGAACATGTCGAATATTTGTTGTTTGATGTTGTTATGTTTGGTGTACATGAATAACACAGTAGCTCATCGTCATATAGATCACTAAACCAGAGTATATTGACCATGTTAAAAAGACAATATCATTATCCATTAGAACCTACCTGTATTTAACATTAATCCAGTACGAAGTCTCTGAAAAAAAGCACATATGAATAAGCGTTTTCTCTGATTTTGCAATTACAACTAATGATAGTGTGGTCTATTTGCTAAATAAATTTTTAACTCAATTAGAAAATTGAAAAAAATGACTTAAAAAACAATTACACGGATATTACCTGTTTGAAAATACTTTCCAAACTTTACAAAAAATACCTTTCAATGATATTTCATCATTCATGACTTGAGAAATGTCTATTTTAAAAGGGAGATTTATAATCATAAATTTCTCCGTTTCACATTACTTTAAATTTCAAGTAAGGAAAAGATTAGGAATTCTTTAATATCGTGTAGATATAACGTTTTGTATTGTCAAGGGGAGTACTTCACGTATCGAATTTTCTGATTTACGGTATGAATTAGCTTTTTTGAACTGATTTTTGTCAGTAAGTCATAGAAAGACGAAATGAAAGAAGGAATTATCTCGGTCTAATGGTATTTATTCTACTTACAATTTATTTCTCTGTTACCACTTTTAACAAGCCAGGTTATTCTGTTATTGTTTTTATGAAATCCAATGCTATTTAAAGAATTATACTTAAAAACGTATGTCCTCATATTCAGTACACCATACCACTAACAAGGGAAAATTTCAGGATTCAAACATTAGAAACAATTCTAACCGCTTATATCAACAGTAGGTATTTTGTGATGTCCTAAATTATGTTGACATCAACAAATTCATTTATCCTTCCTATGGACACAATTTCTTTTTGCAAGTTATAAACCACATGCGAATCATATCCAAACTAATTTTACATCGCAAGAGGGAACATACACTTTTGTAATTAATACAGATTAAGCATGTCTCAGAAGCGTAGTAGGAGTAAATCGATCGATTTAATACTTATGAATTTAGGAATTTGTGTCAGATGTTGCTTTGCTGTTTTAGCTATCAATACAAGGAAAATTATTTTGTCATGTTACATCCATTTCTAATTTCATTTAAGTCTTCAGCAGCTAATAAATAGATATAGAAATATGTGGTGTGAATAAAGGTCACTTTTCAAAATATCAGCAGATTCTGCATTCTTAATCTCCCGATATTATACCCAAACAATACCAATACAAATAAAAGGTTAAAGTCCGAGGTAGCCTTTCACTGCATTTTTTTCAAACTCAAAATTCCCCTAAAAAGAGCTCCACAACCTATCAATTTTTTAACTTATTTGCTAATGCTCGTCTGGACTATAGAATCAATTTTAATTTCACATCCTTAAGTTCTTGAATAGTTATGGGAAATTATGGGTCTGTATCAAAGAATTTGCATTAGAGAGTGCACTTGGTACTTGTTACTATTTTCATACTTAATTAGCAACTTGTGAACCTATGAAAAGTCATTACAAGTCGATAATAGGCTACAAGAAACTGGCACCCTACATAAAAGGTGAACAGGGGTTCTCCGAACTTGAAAGCAGACTATGAGTTACATAGTGTTCTAGTGACCTAATACGATATTAATGGGGTCAGTAAATTCAATCTTGGTTGAGATCAATTCATCTTACCGACTATATAAACGTGTGGAATTTAGTCTTTTAAAAGATTTCCCTCAAAACCGTGTTGTTTTAATTAAGAGACGCAACACCACTAATAATTGTGTATTGAAAATCTCCGCTTACTAACCTAATATTCATATACACAACCTCCACGCGATAGCTTTTAACCAATCGTATTCCTAGAAATGTTTTTTTTATAGTTGTTGATAAATACCCTTAGTTTTGTTTTAGGCAAATCGTCGCATATGATAATCTCGTTTTTAAGGACAGTAATGCAAGAGAATTCACGACAAGTGGTCAACGGTCTAACAATCCTGATGAATTTTTTTCAAGCGTTATGAAATTTGCCATAATTGTTAATTTTGGTATCTTTTACTTTCCGCTATAATATATCTTTCACTAAATTTTTCAAATTTTGTCACTATGTTGAACGCATCTGTGCCTTATATCTTGAATTATATTTAGAAATTGACAATGAGGATAAGTTGAAAACAAAACTTTTAGACATATAAGATGATTGTAGCTTCCAAATTGTGAACTTTCCATTTTTATCTAGCAACATTCCAGCTGCGCCTGCATACTGAGTATATATCTCAAAATTGATACGAAATTTCCGAGCTAGTATTTTCTATCATGATTTCCTTGATAGAGGGTTGCTGATCATAAGGAAGCTATACATCCAAGAAGTCCATATGGTGAAGTTGAAATCATTCCTGCGTAAATTTTACGGACGCCATCACGAGTTGGTTGGCCGTTATGAAATAACCGTTTCACAGATTATATGTTTCGTACGACATAACTACAATATCCTTCCCTTTTCATGAATGTAACATGCCGAGTTAGAATATTCACCGGGTTTGTAATAACATGACCAACACGACGGGTGCCACATGTGGAGCAGAATCTGCTTACTCTTCCGGATCACCTAAGATCACCCAACAGTTTTTGCTAGGGTTTGTTTTGCTCAGTATTTACCTTTTTATGTAGTTTCTTTTGTACTATTATTTAAAATTGAGAATGGAAATGGGGAATGTGTCAAAGAGACAACAACCCGACCGTAGAAAAAAAAACAGCAGAAGGTCACCAACAGGTCTTCAATGAAGCGAGAAATTCCCGCACCCGGAGGCGTCCTTCTGCTGGCCCCTAAACAAATATATACTGGTTCAGTGATAATGAACGCCATACTAATTTCCAAATTGTACACAAGAAACTAAAATTAAAATAATACAAGACTAACAAAGGCCAGAGGCTCCTGACTTGGGACAGGCGCAAAAATGCGGCGGGGTTAAACATGTTTGTGAGATCTCAACCCTCCCCCTATACCTCTAGCCAATGTAGAAAAGCAAACGCATAACAATACGCGCATTAAAATTCAGTTCAAGAGAAGTCCGAGTCTGATGTCAGAAGATGTAACCAAAGAAAATGAATAAAATGACAATAATACATAAATAACAACAGACTACTAGCAGTTAACTGACATGCCAGCTCCAGACTTCAATTAAACTGACTGAAAGATTTTGATTTCATCATATGAACACCAGGCACAATCCTTCCCGTTAGGGGTTTGTCTTTTTGTCTGTTTGTCTGTTTTTCTGTTTGTCTTTTTCATTATTATCCATGACTTTGTCAGTTTAATTTCGATTTTAAGTTTGGCTCTTCCTCTGATATCTTTCGCCCTCTTCTAAGTACCTCCTTACTACAATTTAAACCTCACCTACATAGAATTTGGCATTTGAAAAGACTTTTTTTTGTTATTTCATAAATGATGATTATGTACCAGCCTTTCTAACTAATTAACATTAGTAAAACACACTAGAACTACTCCAAACTCATGGCTCACCTTGCAAACCAATACATAAACATAATAAATGACATATCGTGTTTTCAGAACACGGACAATGTAATTCAATCATTTTTCTTGCAAGAAACATTCCTTCTGGCGATGGTTTTTTTTAGACTTTTCAGAAACACATCACAGCAAAATATTTATTTGCTAAACGGTGGTATTGTCAGCTTCCGGACTTCTCGTTTTCACCATGAAAAGACATATATATATCAATGATTGTCAATGGCTTCCCGCTGGTGTGATGTTTAGAAGAAAGATACGGATAGCAATGTACTCTGGCTGTCCATTACCATCCATTTCTGTCCGATGAGTAAAATTACAAAGAAGCATTGCTTCAGAAAGGTTCAAAAAGAAAAATCACCAAACTACTGAACTCCGAGGAAAATTCAAAACGGAAAGACCTTCATCAAATGAAAAAAACTCACCAAACAAATCGACAACAACTGTCGTATTCCTGACTTGGTACAGGCATTTTCAAATGTAGAAAATGATGGATTGAACCTGGTTTTAAAGCGCTAAACCTCTCCCTTGTATGACAGTCGCATCAAATTTAATTATATTTACAACGTTAAAAAACGTAGATGCGCGAACAAAACAGACATAATCTGTAGAATTGTCAAAATTGGAGTACAGCAGTGATCAACGTGTCACAATATCAATTAGAACAAAAACAAATATTAAATAAAGTAGCACAAACATAGGTTCTTTCACATTTAAAAACCCACATTCATTGCTTACTTATATATGTATTTTAAATGAACCCGTAAAGGATTGACATTTTTGAAGTCCTGTGGTTGAATAGCACGGTACACACCATCTCTAGTTTTATAGCATGTATAGAGTCAAGTGTTTGACGTCAGAATGTAAACGTCACACAGGAAGAGATATAAAATAATTTTGTCGCAAAGAATTTTCAAAAATTATAATAGAACAATACAATAATGGCATTATATTAGAACAATAACATAATCATGATAATGGCGGGATGTTCAAAGATACCGAGCCACGTCTTATGCCCCAAAACAACACAAAAATTCAATAATACAAAACACACCAGAAAAAATGAAAGATAATACAAACAACACATTGACGGGATGTATAAGTACCGAGCCACGTCAAATGGATATCACCGAAAATAGTAAAAGTATCAATAATAAAAAGACAAATAAAACAATACAACACGTAATTAAGATGATAAACAACGTCAGTTCGCACAATCTATACACCAAGACCATCGTGTATTATTTATGAAGATGAAAAGGAATATTCATCAACACAGAAAAACAAAATTGAACAAAATGCCGCCAAATAGAATAATGTACACAGGTCAATGAAAAAAAATAAAAATTGTGAGGTATACAGTATAAATGAAATATTTTTTGTTGTACATTTAGTATTTTAACGTCATGGAGAGTGGAAGAAGGCATGGCTTGTGCAGTGCCAAACATACAAAGTATAATGGTAGTAGAATAGTTAGGAGTTAACTTTTATATAATAAAATGAACGTGGACTTGTCAACAGATCGGAAATTTAATACTCGAGTACTCGGTCATGATACTCGCAAGTAATTGAGTACTCGGATAAATCTTAAATGTCCAGTGAGAATGTTGTTTTTGTATGGATATTAACTGTATTTTAGTTATTGCCTTTCATAAACCTAATTATGATATGATGATATCGCTTGACATTTTAAAACAAGACATACGTCTTGTTGCCGAACCCAAAATGTATGACTACTAAATATACTTGATCCTTGCATGGTTATATGTATTGCAAGTCCTTTTTGTGTCAGTAGAACAACGGATAACAAACCACCGTTTCTAAATAAATAACGTTTCGCATTAGAGCATTTGCATTAGTCACGTATCTGGATACGTGCACGGATCGACGTAAACGTATCGGACAGATTTGTTTACAATATTGATTTAACACCGATCTCAATTAAAATTAAATGCATTATAAAATATTTTCACCGAGACCAACTTGACTTAATTTATCCTTTCCTCGTAAACGTGTTATACGATACGTCGATACGGATACGCCAGCAAATACTTGATTAATGCAAATGCTCTAATAGAAATTATTGAGTGTGTATTCATTAACGAAATCAGAAAAATGTCAAGAAAACCCTCATATGTTCATACTTAACCTGAATGACTTAAAAAACAATATTTCTCATAGTATGTCATAAAAATATTGGACTTTAAATCAGTAATGCAGAACGAAATTGTACTAAATGTTAAAAACAATTATATACTAGTATCGTGTACTTGGCTTGGGCACTATGGCAAGCACAAGCAACGAGCGACGAATAAACTTTACGTTGTTTAAATCAATCTTTATTTCATCTCCATGCTTTTGCACTGGCAGACGACAACTCAATGTAATGACAATAGCTAAAACATGTTCCACGTTTTCTGACCTTAATGTATAAATTGTGTGAGGCAGTCCCGATAACCAGAAGACCCACAGTCAGAATGAAAATCCCGTTGTAATGATATAAAAACAATATATAGTTAATACATGTTTTTCAACTTAATGTGCATATGATGTGATAACTTGAATTTGTTCGTAAATAATTCCCTATAAATGCAAATATATCATGAAATTGAGATTAGAAATGGGGACTGTGTACATTTCTTGCTTCTGTTTGGTTTTTCATTGTAATTTGTGTATATTTCATTAGTCTTATATCTTATAGGAATACTGAATCTTTATTCTGATTAATGATATTCGATTAAAAAAAAAAGCAATTTCTTGAAACGGAAAATACAAATATGACTGAAAAGATATAAAAACTCAAAAATCTGTTTAAAATATGAGCTTTATAAATATTTATTAACGATAGAGTGTCTAACTTATATGTAAAAAAAATATAGGACGCAGCTGTTGGTATTATTTTCCACATTAACACGTACTTACGATGCAAATATTTCTTTTAAGCAAAATTATATCTTCGGAGACTTTGATGACCGGATACCTCATGTTAAGGAATTTCTTTATAACTATCAATTCAATACTTGGATCCTCTTTCTTCTTTTTAGAAAATTTTGTGTTGAATAAACTGAAAGTGATCTTTCTTTTTAAGTTCAAGGATTACTGTCAAGCATTGTTATAATCAGTTCAATAGTTTGAGAAAAATCAATGATACTGTATAACACCTACAATTGTCGCCTGCCAGAAATGAATTTCCGGATTGACCAAATTAACAACTATTAGATATTTTAACACATTATATTTTACAATTTTTTTCATATGGATGATACGTTTTATTTAGGGTAAGAAAAAAACATGTTTTGGGGAAATGATTTTCAAAAATAATGATTCACTTTGATGATTGCCATATCGTTTAATTAACGGGTATCTATCTGATAGGCTTTATCTAACTGATTCCGACAACATAAATAAGCCTGTCATACATCATTTAGTAAAGAACTGAATGCAGATTAATGACAACATGAGCAAGTTTCAGCAGGAAAAACAACTGGTTAAATGAAACTATACGGCCAGGAGTAATTAATCATACATTCGAGTTGCAGACCTTGTGTTATATAAAGGTATACAGGTATAAGCAGTCTTTTTTTTTTAAGACAAATGTCTGTGAAAAAAAGATAGATTGAACAATAAAAGTGAGTGTTCAATCTATCTTTTTTTCAACAATTTACTGTTAACACTGTCAAAACTGATTATTAAATTAATGTGATAATACATTTATGTTACTAAGGCAAATACTGAGAATATTCAGTTATTATTGTATAATCGTATATTGTATATTAAGTTTATAGCAAATCGGCTATCTCATTCGACATTATTTGAACAGTTTTAAATGATTTTGTACATTGCCACCTTTCCGTTTTTATTACATATTAACAATGTTCTTTTTATCTTTATCGTAGTAAATAGCTTGTGGATACAGCAGTCCATCGGAGTTTGAAAAAAGGGGTTTACTGTTTTCCCCGTCATGTTTTTTATTGTTAGGTTATCAGATATATAACACAAAATGTAAATGTGACATTAATTATCTACTGTTACAACGTCAGGAAATTTAATGCTGTCACTTTCGAATACTAGTACCATAATTCTTCACCATTTAAGTGACAACAATGTATCTTAGATGACTTGTAATCTGCGTAAAATATCTTGTATCGGCACTTTTTGATTTCCTTTCTCATGAGAAACCACCAAGCAGCTGTACTGTAAATGGATTCTATTTTCAACGCTGAAAGTATTGTTATTCATAATTTCTAGGTATGGTGCGTCCCCATATGTAACAGCAATACAATCAAGATCTGTCACGGCTATATCGTATGGCTTGCTAGATACTGGGATGTCACAGATATGTTTTGTTTAACTGCATCACTGTATTCTATTTATTAGTTTTCTGCATTGCTATTTGCTATCAACAAATGACCATTAGGCAATTTAACACAACTCGAAACCTTCAAACTGTGTGTACTCGTAGTTTGAAATGTGTTAATTAGCTCAAGCTAGATGTTCGATATATTCCTTGGCGTTGCGACATTGATCTCAGTTTGAGCTTGATCGATTTTCTGGTCTCTAAAACCAAGGTTGATGGCGGATTCTTAAACCGTTATTTAACCAAATGTTTTCAACGTCGTTGGAATAATTTTTATATAAGGCTATCAATTCATAGTCCTATTTTGATTCGTCCAAATCGGGTTACTCGAGTTAAATTTTAAGGGTTGATTGCGCATGCCTCAAGAACGTATCAATCGAATCAAAAACTATGATGGAGAGTTACTCGATGTCCATTGTTTACCTTAGCCACTATGGATGAATTTACGATACTAAACCATAATATTAGTGATGATGAATAAAAATTGAAATCACAAAAATATTGAACTTAGAGGAAAAATCAATTCGGAAAGTCCATAATCACATGGCAAACTCAAATAACAAAACGAATCAAAAACGAATGGACAAGAACTGTCATATTCCTGACTTGGTACAGGCATTTTCAAATGTAGAAAATGGTAGATTAAACCTGGTTTTAAAGCGCTTACCCTCTCACTTTGATGACTAAACGATGGCAATTCAGTATATTATTAATTATAACCAATTTTTTATAAAATTATTGACAACTTTTTGTTCCGAGGGACCTTCTTTTTTTTTTACCTCAACGGGAAAATGCAAAGTTTTCATTTATTTCGAATCTCGGGATTCGATAATTTTTACCCCTGAGTTTCAAGGAACAGACCCCTTATAACCACCCCAAACAAGGGTTTGTGTCGGCGGATCATATAGAATGTATTACTGAAAGGGGGCAAAGCCAGTAAGGGTCCTAATAAGAGCAGAACAGTGAACTGATTTTTACAATAACAGTTAACTCGAGTAACTCGGGTTAACCGAGTTGGACGAATCGAAGTAGACCCTTAAAGCACTGATTTCGCTCTTCATGGAATGTACCTCGTGTACGATCTGCTTATGACCTGACGCGTTTCCAGAAACACATGTATGTCAGAAGAGACTGATTCGTGTGTATTGTTTGTTCCCTAAGTTTGGTTAACACTTCATCTGTCGATTTATCTTTTAAAGGATTTCCATAAATTCTGATATACAGGTAAGAGGTACTAATCTTAATTCGTATAACAGTTTTTCTTGTAGCTTGTCAAAGTGGCTGTTTATTTTAGTTCTTGTTTTTGATCGCCAATTTTGGTTTTTCGATTTCCGTTGTAGCAGATTCAGGATTCTTAATGAATTGTTTTATGTTGCGCAGATAACTCTCAATCATCGCTTTCAGAAAAGGAAATAATAAATTCTTATTGGTTTCAAATCATAACATGCCTTGTGCTTTGAAATGACAGAAGCTACACAGAAGAATTTGTCGTGACTTTTACGTAAACCAAATAAGGTTTGTTCCATGTCTTTCTCATAGACTTGGGAGATTACAACTTTATTCAATTTTGTGGTTATCTTTTATTAAAATAACCTGACGCTTTCTGGAAGATTTGCTTTTTCTGTGAACCTGGTCGCAATCTTCACACAACCCTTCCTCACAATTTGTGACATCACCAAACGTTTATGGTCCACAAGCCATTCAAACGCTCTGAACAAAAATACCAAAAGATGATTTGATTTCTTTTAGTCATCACTACTATTTGTTGTTGGTATGCATAATTGATACATAAATTTTGAAATCAATCTCTCGAAAATTTCGAATTATTTTGTTGGAAATGTCTATATTAATCTGATTCTGATAAATATTAGGTCATAATAAACTAGTGTCAAGTACATGAGCAAAATAGTAATACTCAAGAAAGTCATACTGAAACTCCTGAGTATATTTTTTTTCAAACATTTCATATATCATTGTGAAGTTAATTTTCGACATTTCGACATTACCTTTTTGGTTTTTGAATCCTAAAAAATGTAGTTTCTTTATGGATAAATTAACATGAAAAAGGAAGCAAAATTCTCAAAACTTCGTAGATGTTCCTGCATTATTATCATAACAAAATGAACAAAGCATAAATGCTTGATCACTGTTTGAATAAATGCTAGGTTAAAAACCCGAAAAAGATCATAAATATATTTGTAAGAGTTGTCTCATGTATCCCAGATTTACCTCATAAAAATTCATTGTCACTTTAGTAGACAATGACATTTTGCAAAAACATAAATCACTATTTCACTGCTGATTATTCTGAGCTACATTTTTAAACTGCACCTTCTGTTACGGCAAAGGCAGTTTGAAAGACCTCTGTATCTGACAATGATACCTTAGAAGTTTTATATGGCGTGTGGAGTAGGTCGGAGACATCGATGCGTAGTAAAAGGCAGAGAACGCTTCATATATACATGTCATCATCTGTCTTATTTAACACTTTTTTAAAAGTGGGAAATGTACATTTTGCAATATGACTAAGTAAAGTCAAAATATACCAAGATCGACGTTTTGACTTCAAGACGCTTTTTTTTCGCCTGAAATACATAGATAAACTCATCAGTGCCAGTCTTATTTTAAAAGTGATAGGATCAAATAAAGTACAAAGTTGAAGAGCAATGAAGAGCAATCAGGACACGACATTTGGAAGTGTTTTGACAAACTATTGGCGTTGTCAATATTGTGAACCTGAGTGCATGTTTGAAAATGCATTACGCACAGTCTTTACTTTAAATTTAAATTATTTTTGGAGAGCATTCAAGAACTAAAATTCCAAAAAGATCGGGACGGTTTTGCCAAAAACAGCTAAAGATATCTATTTAACACTTGAATCAGTCAATGAATGGTTGCTTAGGTACTCGAACAAAAAAATTTGGACTCATGTTTAATTATGTGGAAACAAGTTTTACAGCAGAAATATTTAAAATTAGAACACGAGAAATACATGAAAACATGTGAAAACACTATTTTCTGTGGAAAATTAGAACTACGCGTTTTCATTTCAAGTTTAAAGTCTTCGAATTGCATTATAATAAGCAGATTATATATAAGAATAAAATCAACATTCTTAATCATATACCTTTTTCAACAATACGGTTATCATTACAGACAATCATATATCAAATCAAAGTATCTGTATTTCCTACCTTTTTGAATAAAACCTTGTATCTTTTGATAGACCAAAAACCTTTCTTTTCATTTGTAGTTTAACTATCATATCTAGATTAACCATTAATTGCTAAACTAAACATATTGACTTGGACGGAGAGTTGTCTCATTGACACTCATACTACATCTTCCTTTATCGATTTAACATGTTTAACACACTCCGAAATTGAAAAAAAGGTTATATTTATAATAACAGTAAAACCATTGATACCAATAGTCAAACACGGTTCGTATGAACCAAGTAGTGAAACATATCACGCAATGTTCAAAAGTATGTTTTAAGTCTAAAATGATCATCACTGAACAACTTATTATCATAAGTTACATTAAAATTGATCCATTTTCCTAAAGAAAAAATATCATGATATTTCCCTTATGTAAGAATATCATGAAATTTTCTAGACCATAAAAGTATCATGCGTGGCACTATGAAAGGTTCTGAACCACTTTGTACAACGCAACATTATTTCCGTCACTGCAAATTATTAATGTTCCTTTAACATTGTCATAACACACGGTTTGTGGTAACATCAATCCATCTGATTCTGCCAGTAATGTTTTACTGTCTTTCCCGTCAGGTTGTATAGTTGTTAGATTATTCGAACTATAACCCACAACGTAAACGTTATGGTAATTGTCTAATGTTATACCGAGAGGAAATACTATGCTGTCAATTTTTCTTTGCCATAATTCTTTCCCATTCAAATGACAACAATGTATCTTCTGCGTATTGACATCTGTGTAAAATATCTTGTCCCTGGTCGACTTGATGTAAAATATACCTTTAGATACTTCTTTCAATGTTTTCATTTCTTTCCCTGATAGACCAATGACTTGTATGCCATTTCCGTTGGCCATGAAAAGTTTCCCATCCTCATGAGATATTCCTAAGCAGCTGTTTTGTAAACTGATCTTCTTTTCAACGTTGAAAGTATTGCTATTCATTATTTCTATGTATGATTCGTCCCCGTACGTCACAACAATGCGATCAAGATCTATCACGGCAATATCAAACGGCTTACCAGAGACTTGAATGTCACGTATATGTTTACCAGTATCGCTATACATTATTAATTTATTTTCTCTTGTGTTATTCGCCAACAACAAATTACCATTAGGTAGTATGACACAACCTGTAACCTTCAATTCAGTTGTTTCCTTCATTTGAAATGATTTAATTAGCTGAAGCTTTATGTCGGATATGTTTCTTGATGTTAAGACGTTGATCTCGATTTGAGCTTGATCGAATTTTGGGTCCCTAAAATCAAGATTGGTGACGGATTCTGACACCATTATTTTACCAAACTCTGCAACGTCCTTGGATAATTTTTCGATTAGGCTTTCAATAGATACTTTCAATTCATAGTCCTTGGCAGTACCGATTTCGTTTCTGATAGACTCTACCTCGTGTGTTATCCGCTTATTTATCTGGCGCGTTCCCAGAAATACTTGTATGTCAGAAGAAATATGTCTGAGTGTCAAAATGTGTATATTTGGTTGCTAAGGACAGTACACAATAAAATAAACATGAATTGCAATCCTAGCAGATTTATTACCTTTAAAACTAAAACAAGAACATTAAAAAACAAAAGATTTGTGGTAAAATTTATCTTATAAGTGCATTTCTGTGCTTTCTGATGTGCCATAAGGTAGCACTCCACAGTTAGAAAAGAAAATAAAAAATGAGCCACAAAATGTTTTATCATATCCTATTCCTGGATTTCTAATACATAAACCGAACTGTTTGTGTTGTACATGTGCATATGCTTGTAATCAGTATCTTCCATAGATTTGATTTTCAAAAGTTAAAAGGATGAAAAATAATCCTTTTATGTGTATCCATGGCAACATTCTGCATTTATTTACCATAAAATATTGCAAAAAGGGGGGTGAGCATGTTACATATCTCCCCAAAATGTGGATCATACATCTTCTAAATGATCAAATAAAAAATGGGTGTCTAATCACAAAGTTCGTGCGATAAAAAGTTGGAAAAAACATTACAATAATTGCCGGACCAATGCATGGTACGGACATGCAAACACGGAATGTCATACAGAAACAGCCTATATTACATACATTACATAATCATGATGTTCATTTAAACCCAATACGAAGGCTATTTTGATACTCAGCTATCCAAAAAGGAATTTTATTGCACACTAGCTCGCATATTTGAAAAATCCACAGGGACCAAAATGCAAAACTACACACCTAACTGTGGAGTGCTACCTTAAGGTGAAATCCCCCCCCGGCCTCAATTTGTTGTATATTTTCTGTGTTCTTCTAGCTGTTACGATTAAAATGGTACCATAGTTTTTAAAATAGGTTCAGTAATCAAGATTTTATGAAGGTTAGCAGTTGATGTTGAAACGCGACAAAAAGTTAAATAAATGCTGGATCATTGTGAAAAACTTCAAGTCTGTCTTATTTTTGGGGTTAATTTCTAAAAACTTTTCCCTTTTTTCTGTTTAAAATCATAAAATTACCTTAAAAGAGGAAAACTTATACAATTTTTAGGTATTCGAAAGCACTCATAGGTCAATTTTGCTGTAAATAGCATACCTAATCTTGTTTTAGAAGCTCTCAAGCAAGGTATAAATTTCTAAGAGTACTGGCATCATTAAATTTTATTAATGCCAAATTATAAAACAAATTCATGCTTAAAATGTTTATTTTACTTATTTGCATTAAAAAATATAAAGCGATACATTCTGAGGATATCACATAAAGCACAATCTTTGGTAACAAGGGCGAAGCTAATGGAGAAGGGGCTATAAGGGGCAAAATTGGCCCCACTTCAGAAGCTATTGATGTTTCTTTCAATTGATCTCTATGATATGGAGCTTATAAAACACCAAAAATTTTATAGTTATCTCTTGCGGTTTTCTTGTTATGACGTCGTAAAAATGGTAGGCGACTAAGCTTAAATATCAGATTTTTACGTATTTTATCCTTTTTTATATATTTTGTACATTTTACAATAGATTACACCTTAACTAATCAACGTGAATACATTATTACTAGTGAACAATTGTATCAATACAATGAAAAACAAAATTGATATAAAGTTTAACTATTCAATATCAGTAAAATTGTTGCTATGGTAACAACAAGTTAACATTCATTCTATGTATGACCAAATTATAGAAATTTTTCACCAGAGAAAATCTACAGTTATTGTTGGTATAAAAAAGAAGATGTGGTAAGATTGTCATTGAGACAACTGTCCACAAGACTGTCAATTTTAAGAGACCAAAATAACACAGACATTAACAACTAAAGGCCCCGATATGACATTGTAAAACAATTCAAACGAGAAAACTAACGGCATTATTTATTTTTCTTTTAACTTGAATAACCAAAAATGAGTTTGTGTGTACTTGTATGTACTCGGCTGATAAAAATACAAGTAGTCGGGACATACATATACTATAGGAATAAAGATCGCAATTTCATAAACTATACATTTCAACAATTACCGGCTCAACCTTAATAAAACTATCACGATAATGTGATTTTAAACGTTAAATGTAAAAAATTACGAAACGATTTAAAAACAATTGGATTTGATGAGACTCGAACGTACACCATCATGCCGATAGCGCAGCGTATATGCGATTTTAACCACATTGACACAGCAACTATTTGATGTTAATAACTGGGTAATTTTCAAAAAATGTCGAATTTTGAAATTGAAAAATTTATTAAAAGTTACTTATTCAAACAACCCTCTACATAAGCAAATCAAAACAAACAGTACTTTAAGAACAACATATTAAAAGATGCAATCTTAATGATGTCATACAAGAATATCTTGAAACATTTTTTGATCGGTGGTACAATATTTTGTCTATCCTGTTACCATTTTCAAAAGAAATTTTGGGTTATTAAGAAAAGGTTTAGATAAAATGTTAAGCTTGTTTAACGTTACCAATTAGATGGTTTTCAAGAGAATAAACTTCTATATATATTCATTCTGTAAAATAATAGATTATTTGCCAATTTTCTAGGTTGTACTGAAAAATGGCTCTAAAAATTGGTTTTCAAAGGTTGTAAAAATTACCACCAGTAATGCAAGTCTAAGATAGCAATTTATATTGTTCGGCCTTTTTCCACCCTTTCGAATAAACCCAACATCAAGTAAATCCCTCATAAGTTAATTTACTTTTCTCTTTATTTCGTTGGTAACAGGAACGTACGTTTCTGATATATCACTATATAAAAGTCTATCCTGTTACCTTTTTATCTATCCTGTTACCGATATCAGTATTGCACCTGCAAATGCTTAATTGGGAAGATTAAGACGTTATAACCTTAAGATGAGTTCAAACAATGAAATATTTCATTTGTTTTCCACCTACATGTTAAGATAAAAAAATTAACGACGTGTTTGTCTATAATTGTCTATCCTGTTACTGTAACCATAGCAACCATAGTAACAGGATAGACATAACAGGATAGACAAATTTCTTCGTTTTTGATTGCTATTGTGAAATAACTACTCCCTTTGGTGAAGTGATTATGGTTTTCTATTGTGAATTTGGTTTCCAACACGTTATTGCACTTTTTACAACCATACTGTTAGTGTAATTAATCAAAATGGTCGGTAACAGCATAGACATGAAAAAAAGTACGCTCTATTTTTTTCACTAAATGTCTTGAAATTTCTTTTCTCTACACTGTCGTTCAAGAAACGAGGCGTTTTAAATGTAAAGATTACTTTGCATTTTTGAAATCAACACTGACTGATTCAATATTCATAGGGAGAATAATTTAACGACTGATTTAAGTAGCGGTAACAGGATAGACATGAACCTCCTGTACGCTGATTGAATTTAGTTTGTAGATAATCTGTTACATACAATGATAAAGAAGCTACGATTTTTCGTTAGAATTATAATTAACGTTCTTAAAAAGTCTCTTTTGCAGATATCAAGGCGATCAGAATATCGGAAAAAAATCATTTGAAGTGTGTTTTTCTGACAATGTACGCACACAAATACCCCCAAAATCGGCCTTAAATGCAGTTTAATCTTATCAAAATAGATGTAAGGTTTGTTTATTATTAATGTTCTGACTCACAAATCCGACAAGCTTTCATTTAAACCATTACAACTGAAATTTCCATTAGAAATAAAACTTTTAGCATGGGTGTACTGAAAATTCGACATTTTTTGAAAATGACCCAACTCATATTGATCATTTTGATTCATAAACGATAGGAACAATTTTTTTTTTCATTTCGTTACTTCTTATTAAACTTAATTGTTTATATCAATGATATGGCCATTTCATCATTGTTGATTATGCCATGGTCTAAATTATTTTTGTTTTACCAAACAGACGTTAATTGTGCAAAATGGAAACTGAAGTTTTCGTCATGGGCGTGTTTTATTGGTCTCATCTGCACATCTCCAGAATGTCTTCTGGTGAAGAGTAAAATAAAAATTAATTTTGACGTCGAATATAGCAGATTTTTTGTTATGTTGGATGACATAAATTAAGTTTTCGATGACTTTCTTTTTTTTGAAAATTAAGATACGTCCCGTAGACATGCATGACTGTAAAAGTGTGCTCTGTTCGTTACAATTTTCTTTGTGCTTTCCTATATCTCAATTTTTCTAAACAAACCAGGCTTAATCTCCCGCTATTTGATTTTTAAGAATAATCTTAAACTGCACGAAAAATCGTCAATGTTTGTCTGGAATATGACTGATCAAAAAGTACATCTCAGTCTATACATTTTTTTTTTAAAGTAACCGAACTGGATTTTTTTTTGTATAAAGCTAAGATATCTGGAAGTTCTAAATATCGTTTTTCTATGGTTCTCCTTGAAGAACATCGTCTGGTCCTAATTATTATTTCTATATATGGATCTATATGTAAGTATACAAGGTATACCAGACGTTTCTTAATAAATAAATCAGTTGATTGTGTTCTGATTGATACTTCATTCTGGGAGAACAAGATTTATATCAGTACTAGTTGAAACTAGTTTTGAACACACTTCCAGTAATTGCAAATACTCTTAGTTCAATACTCTATTGTCTTAATTCTAGTTTGCTGGGGTTTTTTTTTGTGTTTTTGGCCCGTACCGATATTTTGAGTTAATCTAATTGCAACTGATTTGTGCAGGTTGTTTTTTTTATTGTACTGCTACGCTACTGTTACAGCTTTGGGGAGGGTTGAGCGCTCACAAACATGCTGTTGTGCTGTTAAACCACTGTACTAGGTTAGGGGGTGGTTGGGATCTGCGGCTTACATGCTTATCCCCACCAAATTATGTATGAAAAAAACTATATGCTTGTCCCAAGTCAGGAGCCTGTAAGTCAGTGGTTGTTGTTTGTTGCTGTGTTACTTACTTGTTTTTCGTTCATTATTTTGTACATTAATTAGGCTGTTAGTTTACTTCTAGTGATTTCGGGGCCTTTTATAGCTGAGTATGTGAAATGCTGTCTCTTTGACACATTCCCCATTTCCTTTCTCAATTTTATTACGCTTTTTGTTGAAGAGCATATGGTGATCTATGGCTGTTAATTTCTGCATCATTTAGTCTCTTGTGAGAAATTGTCTCATTGGCAATCATACCACATCTTCGTTTTAATATTACCCCCTGCCATATTATTTATGAACCTGTCCCAAGTCAGGAGCCTGCAGTTTAGTGGTTGTCGTTGGTTCATGTCTCAACTCATTTTTGATACTTTTAAAATTGATTTGTTATGTATAATTAAACCGTTAGTTTATTCGTTTAAATTGCTTCACACTTTTCATGGACTTTTATAAACGATTTAACAGTATCGGATTTTGTCATTATTGAAGGCCTTACGGTTGCCTGTAATTGCTTACATCCACTTCATATTTGAACTCCGGTGGATAGCTGCCATATAATCAATAATCACACATCTCTTCGTTTTTATATTATATATATCTGACGTTTAATTTCGTGTTTCCTGAATATGCATGAAATATGTGTCACTGTGCGTTAAAAATTAGCATCAATTTAAAGTTGTGTTAAATAAGAGAAAACCATCTGATATTTAATAACTTCGGTTGGGGTGGGGACAGGAGTATTTCGTATATGAATATGGTTGCCTGCTAAGAATTGAAAAATAGGCATGTTTAGCGACATATTGAAATGATCAATAATGCCCTCTTTCCTTCTTCATTCCTCATCTAATGATTTAAACTGACCACTTGCCAAATCATGAGTGTTGAAAGTAGAGTTTGTTTTGTGCCTCTGCGTCTAAACCACTAATTTAAAAGGAGGCGGTAGAAGAGAGCTAGAAGATCTTCCCAATGCAAAAAAAAAAAAAAAAACAGAAATGGACCTCTTCTTGCTCACTACCAAAGAACAAAAAAAAAACACGCCCCTGCTGTGCTGGGGAATTTTTTACGTGTTAAGTTATATATTAAAAGTTCTTTTAATTCTGTCTGTTAATATCAAGTATTTAACGAATGATACACTGATTTCTATTCCGCTATAAAAAGCTTCTTAACAACAGAAACCAGTAAAAATCCGTGTGTCAGTTCCGTAATCACTTACAATAAATATAGACGACCAAGGCTAGGCTGTACTTGAGAGGTTATGTTATACTTTAATATGAAGAAGAACACTTTATAATTTACTTTCTATAATGAAACTTTATTATTATCAACCATTGACAAAAAAATGTGTTAAAAAAATACAACTGTTCACGGTCAACCTTAGTCCGATAACGGTATATTATGAAAAATGGACGAAAAATTTTGGAACTTTGATGCCGGTTTTGAGCAAGTTTTTAATTGAAATTCAGTATGAGCGCAGCTTTGCCCCACTGAAATATTTCAACATAAGATGCTTTTTGTTGGTATTATTGCTCTGGCAAAATATTTCGTTGGGGCAAGAATGCGCTGGTACTTTTTTCGTAAAAAAAGTTAGTGAAAATGAGTTAAAAATTGTGAAAAGCCAACAAATATGCAGTGTGAAGTGTTGTCAAAACACGGCATTATGACGTCATAACTACAAAAAAACTTTTTTTTCATAAAATGAATATGTCCAACGGAAAAAGAAAGCCATACACATACGAATGAGTAGAGTTTGATAAATTCTCGAAATTGAGGCCAATTTTGCCCCTTATAGCCGCAATATGTCTGAGTGTCAAAATGTGTATATTTGGTTGCTAAGGACAGTACACAATAAAATAAACATGAATTGCAATCCTAGCAGATTTATTACCTTTAAAACTAAAACAAGAACATTAAAAAACAAAAGATTTGTGGTAAAATTTATCTTATAAGTGCATTTCTGTGCTTTCTGATGTGCCATAAGGTAGCACTCCACAGTTAGAAAAGAAAATAAAAAATGAGCCACAAAATGTTTTATCATATCCTATTCCTGGATTTCTAATACATAAACCGAACTGTTTGTGTTGTACATGTGCATATGCTTGTAATCAGTATCTTCCATAGATTTGATTTTCAAAAGTTAAAAGGGTGAAAAATAATTCCTTTTATGTATATCCATGGCAACATTCTGCATTTATTTACCATAACATATTGCAAAAAAGGGGGTTAACATGTCACATATCTTCCCAAAATTTGAATCAAACTTGAATTTCAATGCCTTTGAGTGATACCTTTTTAGAAACTGTTGACATACATCTTCCAAATGATCAAATAAAAAATGGGTGTCATTTGCCTCATTTTTTCGTAAAATCTAATCACAAAGTTCGTGCGATAAAACATTACAATAATTGCCGTACCAATGTATGGTACGGACATGCAAATACGGACTGTCATACAGAAAACAGCCTATATTACATAGAGTGGGGTGCTCATTTTCGCCATATCTTTCCATGTTTTCCACAGTTTATGTTGAGGTCTATATGTTTTTGAAGTATACTGATATTTCTATATGAAGATAACTTCAAATGCAAAATATTCTTAAGCTTGAAAACTTGTTTGTTTGAAAATAATCATCTGAAAAGTTAGATTAAAGGGTGTTTGAAATTGCCTGATGTTTTGTCAATGGGGGACACATATTCGCCGTTTTTGTACAATTATTTAAACCCAAATAACTGCAGCTTCGAACAATATTTTTCAAATTAATTTCATTATAGATGGCAATAGCAGACATTTTAAATGTGTACAGAACTGAAATTTAGGGCAATCAGTCAAAGATTTTCTAAGAAATACTTCTTTGAAATCGTGTTATTCATTCAGAAAATTGGCCGAAAATCGTTAACCGTTTTTCGGTCCTTTGAGGTAAGTGCCGCAATTTTGTCGTAGTTTAGAATAAAATTGTATTTGTTATAACAATCTTAGTTACCGGCATATTTCTTCCATTTCAGCCATCTTTTGAAGTATTTACAACTCAAAATTATAAAACGGCGAAATTGTGTCCCCGGCGAATATGCGCACCCCACTCTACATAACATAATCATGATGTTCATTTAAACCCAATAAGAAGGCTATTTTGATACTCAGCTATCCAAAAAGGAATGTTATTGCACACTAGCTCTCATATTTGAAAAATCCACAGGGGCCAAAATGCGAAACTACACACCTAACCGTGGAGTGCTACCTAACGCCTATATTGAATTCTTCAAATTTGAACAAATTTTCACTGTTGAGTACGGAAATTATGAGGGGCTAACGGTTAATCTATGAAAGTCCTGACAGTTTCTGAAAACTAAATACTCGACAAAACATGTAATTGATACTCGTTTCAGTTAAGACCGATTTTTTGCATATTAAAAACAATGATAACTTTGCAGCTGAACTATAAGGTTTACAAACTAATCAAAAAAGATAGAAAAAAAACATTTAAAGGAAGAATTTTCTTTTTGTCATCAATCTATTATATATTTTATTATTGTTTTCCCCTTTAAACAATTGAACTACAATTAGTTGTTTGCCTTAGATGGTTTCACACTATGTTTCTTTATGTATTTTTTTTTTATAAATCTTCTGGTCATATGAGAGAGATAGGAGATTGAGATCTATATAAAAAAAAAGATTAAACCACCACACTATCATATTCCTGCAATTTCGTGCTAAGTAATTTTACTATCATACATGTAACTTAGTAAATCCCAAATGCTGTTTAGACGCATGAAATTTAGTAAGTATTGCTTGCAGTTATTTCGCTGAAACAAATATCTTTTTAATTGTAGAATATTTATTATTTCCGGTCAATATATTCACATCACATAGCATGAATCTGTACTTTGTAATGCTAAGCATTTGTTGTATAAACCTGTCGTTTACAAAACAAAAGATTCAATTTGTGTTCTTTTTTATGTTTTTTCTGTCTCATTGCAATTTACCATACCATCTCTTTAAGTCATACAATTGCAAAAACAGCTCAACTGTTGAAATAAAAGTACTTTTCAGCCATGGAATAATGTCACTATTAAAGGCTGAGAATAAAGAGGGCACTTATAGTTTGTGGACTAGCCAGGTAGGCTTTTGATTCCTTTGATTCGTGGTCTACCTTTTCTTATTTTCATATAAGTTTTTGTTTTGTTTATGTTCATGTTGATTAACATACAAACTTTTATAACTGGGTACGCATTAATATATCTCCCAGAACTAGATGTAGACAAAATCATAGAAACAGATTCTTTCTTCATTTCTTAAAATACACTTCCACATTGACCACAGGGGGAAAGACGGTTTCAATCTTAAAACTATCAATTTTCTTTATCTTAGCAGCAATATTCCAACTTCACCTGCATATGGAATATACATTTCACGGATTGTGCAATACGTCATCAGTGTCTGAACGAATTATCAATGAGCCAACGTTATATAAAATAACGTCTTGTTATATTCTCAAATAAATAGTGATTTCGTATGACTCTCGGAGTGACTCGGTATTTGTTCATTCACATATATGTTTTTCGATTTGATGGTTTAATAGTGCGAGTGGGTTCATAAGGAAGCGGTCTTGTCTGTAAATTTCTACAGTGTTGTTTCCATTTTATTTACCCCTTGTATTTATATTTTACTTTATTGGTACTTTATCGGGAAAGTGAATACAAGAGGGGATTATGTTTTAATATACTCTATACTCTAAGCACTACCAATTACAAACCCTTTAGTGATGTATGTTTACATAGTTTTTACTGCTGGATCCCAATTATTTCCATTTAAGTCAATAATGTCAATAAGGACTTTCTCCTAATTGCATTTACCTTGGGGTACGCTATTTTTATGATACTTTTGGGGGATGTTTCTTTTACAGGGTCATGTAATTTATTTGTTTGTTAGCTTCCTTAACTTGATGTCAATGATATTAATAGTTTGTAAGAACAAACAACTGTTTTAAACTGAAACAACTTTTGGAATAGGTCAGATGGTGTAATATTAATTTTGAAAATATATTTTCTGGACTTAAATGTTTTTTAAATTTATTTTTGATATAGTAAAAGGTCCGAGACCACAATTGTCCTCCCTTGAGTTTCCTTGTTCACAAATATAGTCTCTAGTGTTGACAGTGGGTTAATTGCCATTAATTTTTATACCCCTTCCAAACTTATTTCTCCATGTTTAATGCCTCAAATTGCAAGTAGAGGGTGAAATTACACTGTAAAGAAATTTGGGTCCAGAATTTTAAAGGAAAGTAGTGATTTGGTTCAGCTGAAAAAGGTTTAAAATTAGCACTTTGGAAGTTGTCAAAAGATTTCAAGACACCCTAAACATAAAATTGTCCATATTTTGAGTTAGAGCCGATGAAGTTTTCTATAATTTTGATATAATTTGTCCCAAAAGTAGTACAACACACTGTAAAAGTTTCTTTGAGAAAGCGCAGGTGGGATATTTTTTATTTTCATTTATGTTCTGAAAGAAATGCTCTACGAAATAATTGTGGTCTCGGACCTAAGAGGTGAAATCTGTAAATATAGAATCTGTACTTTGGCAACTTCCCTAAATGATTTGATGGTGTCAATTTGTCAAATAGCATAAAACTAAAGGATATAAACTTTTATTATATAGAATTCCGCAAAAATTGCCAACTTTGGCATTTTATGGTCAAAATAGGCATTTTATAGCTTTTTCAATATTGATGCATACATGGCATCCTGACTTTCTATCTGACAGGTTTTCATGTGTCAATATTTTTGTTTCTATGCCTTTATCTAGTTCTTATTTATAAACTATGAGTCTACAGAAAAGAAGATTATCTCAGACAAAATGTGCAAAATGTGTTGTATAAATGACCCTTGTCTAATGCCCTGTTTGGATGAAGTCAAAAGTGGGGAGTTTGGTACATAAAATTTGAAGTCCATAATAAAGACCTCACTAAATTTGTATCAAAAGCACTTTACAATGTCTATTGTACCTTTTCCATTTCACATAATACCTTTCTTTTCTTCTGTAGGATATGAAGTGGTTTAAATATAAGCCTGTTGAGAATAAATTGCATGCAAGTTTTTCCCTAAAAAGGCAAAGATCTTTGTATCAGACCATACTGTTTGTAAGAAAAGTTAATTGCAAGAGTCTTTTTGTGCTCAGATTTGTTGTATCATGTCACATGAGTATAGAAATGATAAAAAAAGACACAAGTTTTTATTTCTTATAGCCTCAATATGCATTTTTTAATATAAATATGTGATACGGCCTAAACTGACCACAAATTCTTTCCAGAATCACTTGGCCTAAGACTCTTTTAAACTATTATGATATGTTATTTGTAACTTTTCTTTCCATTTAAAGTACATTTAATACATATGTAAGGATTATTTATAACCCAAAAGCTTCACAAATTCAAAATTGCTGGAAAATATTACATCTTCATGTAAGGCCCCCCTTCATTGAAAAACCTCAATTTTTAGGCGCAGGCTTATATAAATTTGACTCTTGAATAATTATACCAAGTCTGATCAAACAAATGAGTACTCTTTTGCTATTAGTACATGATAAGTTATAATTTAAGGCATATAAAAAGTATTTTTTTGCAATATTTTAATTTTTAAAGCCCCAAATGTTGATAGTCGATTTTTTCAATTTTAACGTCAATATTTTGCACGCAAAGATGAGTATAAAACTTGACTTATTGTCTATAATATACATCCTATTGTCATGAAACTTTGTAAGGAGTGTTATAATTCATTAAGCTTTGGTCATACCAAGTTTTTTAAAGATTTGTCAACTCTCTCTATCCTATTAGGTCCGAGACCACAATTGTCCTCCCTTGATTTTCCTTGTTCACAAATATAGTCTCTAGTGTTGACAGTGGGTTACTTGCCATTAATTTTTATACCCCTTCCAAATTTATTTCTCCATGTTTAATGCCTCAAATTGCAAGTAGAGGGGTGAAATTACACTGTAAAGAAATTTGGGTCCAGAATTTTAAAGGAAAGTAGTGATTTGGTCCAGCTGAAAAAGGTTTAAAATTAGCACTTCGGAAGCTGTCAAAAGATTTCAAGACGCCATAAACATAAAATTGTCTATATTTTGAGTTAGAGCCGATGAAGTTTTCTATAATTTTGTTATAATTTGTCCCAAAAGTTTCTTTGAGAAAGCGCAGGTGGGATATTTTTTATTTTCATTTATGTTCTAAAAGAAATGCACTACGAAATAATTGTGGTCTCGGACCAGTAAATCAAGCGTTTTTAAAATTGAAATTAAACAAAAGAAATGGAAATCTTTGGTAGAAACGGTTAAAAAAGCCTAATTGGTATATTTAAGTTGATAACATCTATTTTTTTTTGCGTTGAAATTTAATTCAAGGTGCATAATTTGTGATTTTTAGATAGTTCCAATTGCACATGGTCGCTTTCTGTTGGCAAAGCTATGTATTTTTATATCAAGCTTACCCTATATGACTGTCTGCAGTTTTCGGAAGTCATCTCGATATTTAAATAGATGACGTCAGGACAGAAATAAACACAAAATATTGATAGATATTATCGATTCCATGCAAAGTAAGTTATGTCTGTCGTATTAAATTACAATCCTGGTACCTTTGCTAACTATAAAGAGAGAAATAAGGCAATTCGGTGAACATGAATTTGACAAATAATTCCTCCTTAATGTCAGCAGGGAAAACTCATCAGACATTATATGTGTATAGGTCTCGTGTGCTAATCATCAAAACAATCATCCCAATAAAGGCAAAATACGTTTATACTCAAGTTAATCAGTACATCAAATCTTTATCTAAAATATGTGACATTTTATTTACGAATAAATCTTTTGTACAACACTGTGTATCATCGCCACCGGAAATTTGGTACTAACGAAGCGGAGAGAAAAAGAGAAAAAAAGTAAACAAGTTAAGAATTCAATCACTTTAAGGCATTTCCACTCGTTTGATGAGAGTGTCGCTTAAGAAATGATTTCCTGATATATAATTCTTTAAATCATACGGCCAATAAGTACAAAATTAAGACAAGATTTTGTGTTATACTCCAAAACTTGCCACTTAGTACCGGAAAATGTCGAGCCCGATCGTCCTCTGTCGCCCCATTCTCAAGATATTGAACTGTTTTTCATTATTTTTTCAGACACGTTTTTAGATTATTACAGTGTGGCATCATATTTACTGAAATTTGATGTCAAAAAGATGTTTTTAAAATATGGACAAAAACATTGTTTGTTTATTGTACGGCGAATTGCAGGACGTTGTACGGCGAATTGCAAAATAACAACTTCTGTCTGTACGGCGTCATGCAATATATTATAATTATAAGAGGAAATTAATCACTGTTTTGATAATATCAAGTGGCGATATTTTGTTGATATCGAAGCTTTACAGGCTTACAAATATACAAAATGACTTACTTCTCAAATGTTATTAAATATATGCCGTTTAAAATAATTCCGTTCAGAAGTCGTCGTTGCGTACAGCTTTTCGACTTTGTACACAAATGGTTATTTTTTCAACCATATTATCCTAAATATATTCATATATATATCGTTATACTACTAACGACTGTTGTCTTATTTGTTGTTATGCCGGCGTCACACATTGGCGTATAAAACGGCGTGCACCAAACGTACAGAGAAAATTGACAAAGTCGGTTAGTTACACGCCAGAGGAACGCTAAACAATCGTTAAACGCACGTTGCGTAAGTTTGAAGTACGTCGAAATACACATGTATACGCTTGGTGAACGCTACAACTCGAGGAAATTTTTATGCAGCATAAAAATGTTCATCCAGATCAAGCCTATGTCTAGCGTATATACATACGCTACAAGCGCGTTTAACGCGCTACAGATAAGTTTGATACACGTTAAGGACGCGTTGTATACCTTTTGAGATCGTTCGTCATTAAGTAAAACGTATGCGGGTGTGTTTGTTACAAACACCCCATAATAGAACGTCCAAGATACGAACGGGACGCGTCTCGCTTGAGTACGCTTCTCGTACGCCCATTACACGCTTAGAGCTCGTTGTGCAGACATTACAGATATGATTGAAAGTTTGAATGCATCCAAAATTACTAGAGTATTGGCAGCGTACAAGATTTTTTAATACGCCCGGCGTACGTCGGAGCTATACGCTGATGTGTGACGCCGGTATTAGGGTGAAATTTTGTAAGTTCAATAAAATAACCCGCCCATTCATCTTTTGTTGGTGCTAGTTTAAAAAATAAATAAAAACAGTTTAGATGTGGTATGATAGCAAATAAGATAACTATCCATCAGGATCAAATCAAGTGTATGTATAAAAAGAAGATGTGGTAATCGCATGATTGCCAATGAGACAACTCTCCACAAGAGTCCAAAATGACACAGAAATTAACAACTATAGGTAACTGTACGGTCTTCAACAATGTATGTAAGCAATTATATGCTATCGTACGGCCTACAACAACGAAAACTCGTATCTTATAGTCGGCTATAAAAAGCACCGACATGATAAATGTGGAAGGATTCAACAAGAAAACTAACGGACTAGCTCATAACAAACTGACAATTTATGAAAAACAACAAATATGATAGAGATGAACCAACGACAACCAACAAACCATGGGATCGATAATTCGTACATACACATACAGTATGTGCTGGGTTAAATACATTGTTAAATTTTTTTATTTCTGAAATGATTCATTTGTAAAAAGAAAAGTTAAGAAAATACTTTGTTTTCATCGAAAGTAAGAAGAAATAAATCGGGAATTGTATTTAGAATTAATTTTCTTGTCAGTTTCTTTTTTAAAATATATAATGTGCTTGCATCTTAAATGCTGTCAAGCGAATGGTATTTCTATCTAATGCATTTTTATCTAATGCATAATTAGATGGTGGGAGGGGGGCAATAGGGGGTACGTTAACATGTTTTAAAACAACACCTCAATTTTGGAAAAAACAGTTAACAACAAATGTTAAATGCTGATAACAGTTAACAGCAACTTTAATTTACCCTTTTTTCCAAACAAACTCAAAAGAAATGAAAAGGGGATGTGCATATCTTCAATGTATTCAAAATTTTGAAAACCACTGTACAAAGTCGTATAAATGCCAAACTCTCTAAGGAATCTTTTATAAAGCTGACTAATTTTCAGAATACACACGGATGGAAAAGCAGACGGAGTGATTGACTCCGAGGAAAATGACTATGTCATAAATAATCGAAAATGCTCCAAACAGCAAAAGGAATGCTTCTTCTTGCTATGCGTATTGTTGAATTAATGTTTTATTTCAATCAGTCGTAGCAAACTTGGGTTATCGTCATGACGTATATATATATATATATATATATATATATAGGAAGCAGACAAAATGAGTGAATACTATAGGGCGCGGAACATTATTTTTTTTATGGCGGGGACTATGGTCTCATCTCAGGGTATTCAAAGAACTCATTGCTTACATGATTTTATCAAAAGGAATTAAAAAAAATTACTGATTTTTATTATTAAATCACCAAAAGCAGTGTATTAATCAGAAAGTAACATGTAAGGTGTCACAAGTTGAAGCACTCTTTCATCTCTAAGTCCCAATTAAGAACTTTGAGCTGAAAAAAAAGCCTTGGTCCTTCTTTACATTTCTGACGTCTTAGACTAGCAAATTTGACATCAATTTGAGAACCAAGTCCTCATTTTTCTGCCTCTTCTACCAGGCCACAATGTTGAGTTATTTTACGAATTGCAAATTGAAAAGGTACTTTATTTTTCACAATTCCATTCAGGTACTCTGGGACAATGTAACTTATTAAACATTCCATATACATCTGAATTATTTTCATCATAGGACCGACGACCAGGGTTTTAGCTGGATAAGAAGCGGCTCTTCCTTTTAACGTTTTGAGTACATTACAAATATAGAAGCCAGAATTGAACTACATTGGTTAGACGTATAAAGGGGGCTTGAGATATCCAAAAACATGTTTAACACTGCCGCATGTCTTGCACCTGACCGTGGGCCAACTTGACTGTCCGTAACCTTTGCTATATAGTCTTGTATTTATTTCATTTTTTAAATTTTGGTTCATTTATATGTTCCAAGAAACAAACATTGAACTTCTACCCCCTTTTTCTAGTTGAATGATTGCTCACTTAGGAGACAGCTTCAGGTATATACCAATTCGCAGTTACAAGTTTAACAAGTTTAGTTTCGCATTATGGCCATGGTGAATTTTCTAAATATGAAAGTTTTTGTACACTAAAATTGAATTTTAGATAGTTGAAGAATAATACAGCCTTCCTCATGGGTTTATATGAACATTTAGATAGTTTTTAGCATGTTTTATAGGCCATTTTTTTTCAGTTTGACCGTCCACATTTTCATATCCGTACCGCCATAGATTTAGAAATTTTGTATTGTTTTTCAATTTTATGGAAAAACCAGCAGAAATGCATATGATTTTTGTTTACCTCTTGATAGATATATGTCTATGGTTTCAGGAAAGGTATCACTCTAATTGATTGAAATTTTCCTTTGGACCAAATTTATGAGTCCTTTGTGACATGTTCAACCCTTTATTTTGCAATATTTTGTATCAAATAAATGCTGATTGTTTCAATGGTTACACAAAAAAGATATTATATTTCACCCGGCATTATAACTATTGGAAATCAAATCTATGGACGATTCTCTTTCCATAAATATACACATGCATAACTCAAATACTAAGCCATATTTGTTAGGAAGGAAGGGAAAGATGGTGTTAAAAAATTTTGAGTGTCAATTTTAAGTTTTTTTCCTAACTGTGTATTGCCACCCTAGTGCACAATGTTCTCGATGCATTCGGTTGTTTTCTTCTATTTGGTTGGGCTTCTGTTTCTTTGACATTTCCCCCATTTCCATTCTCAATTTTATTAAGGATTTAGGCCACACCAATTTGATTCCTTGTTCGACGGACCCGCCCGCACCTATTTTTTTCAAAACAGAATTTTTTTATTTTTTTTATATTCCCGCTTCCCGCATCCGGAAATGTAATCATGTCCATTTCCCGCACCGTTTTTTTGTTGTAAATATTATAAAAAGATATCAACATTTGTTTTTAAAATCACAGTCTAACCTGTATACATCGATTTTAAACATAAAAGCACCCCACCACACTTTGCAATATCTGTGAGAATATTTGTTTCAGCATGAAACCTATTTATCCATGTTATCCAAAGCGGGAGTGCTCCGTTATAAATTTATAACAGCGGATACCCGTAAAGAACAAAAAATTGGTTACTTTCCCCTTACTTATATTCCCTATTAAAAAATATTCGTTGTTAGAATAAAGTACAAAGAACTTCTGAAGGAATTGCCTTCAACTGCAATTATATTGTATGCTGGCGAAACAAAACTATCCATAGCTGCTGCATGTTTATGCACCTGTCCTGATTGATTGAGGGACCTGTCGTTCAGCAGTTATTGTTTGTTGCTGTTGTTCATTGGTATTTTCCCGTTTGGATATACATGATATATAAATTAGATCGTTTGTGTATGCTAATATTTTTGGGGTCCTTTATAGCCTTCTGTTTGGTCTGTATCAAAGCCCTGTGTAAAAGGCCGTACTTTGACCTGTGTTTGTTATTATCAGGTTGAGAACAACCCTCCCTCAGACAAGGGGTCAGTTTACTGATGTAGAAAAGAAAATAGAATTACCAAGGATTTGTATAATTCTTCTATACAAAATCTTTGAAAACTGAGAATTTTGTACTCAAAAAGAGGAGAGTTACATCATATTTTAAACAACTTTTTCTAAAAGAGGGGTCCACTTATTTTGAATAATATTAAACTGTTAAAGTAAAATGTGTTAACTTGGTTAAAGTCCAGGAATATTACAAAATTCTTGGACATGTTTTGACCATTTAATACCAGATAGATATATAGTTCTTTGAGAAAATATGAGCCCTTTTGTACAAACAAATATATTATAACTTATATTGATCCCTCATAAAACATGTAAAAGGGATATTTATAACATTAAGGGGTTGTCCCCAAACTGATTATGACTTGGATGGAGAACTGTCTCATTGTCAGTCACACATACATAGACCAGATTTAATTATTTCTTGGTGAACAGGGAAAAATACTTCAGAAATTAAAGAAATGTCAAAATACAAGTGATAAATCAAGCTTTAATATTGTCAAAACCTACTATTTTATGTTTACAAAAAAAAATTATAATCGCTCGCCTTTACTTTTCAAGCTTCGCCTCAAAAATTTGCAAATTAAATATTTTTTTATTAAAATTTTCAAATCGCTCGCTCGCCCCAAATTTTGGAGTCCAAAAATCCGTAGAACAAGAAATTAAATTGGTGTGGCCTTACTAACTCAAAATTTTTAAAGACATGCAGTTACATATATGCTGTTTATGTCACTCCTTTGCGGAAACAACGTAAAGAAAGAGATGGACAGCAAATTTTAATGTGATTCTTGTAAATAACAGTTAACAGAGAAAATGATGTCAAAAACAGTGAACACTTTATGTATTAAGTAACCGATAACAGGAATGCGAATTTCAAATAAACAGTTAACAACGCTGCAAATTTTAACAGAACAGATTACAGACAGTGGGTCAAAAACAGTTAACAGTTTAAATTCGGTACCTCGAATGACCGAATAACACATGTAATGACCGAATAACTCTTCAAATATCAATATTAACACATTTGAGTGACTTTTAAGCATATATACAGTCCGCCAAAAGTTGAGCACTACCTATTTTTATTGCATCGATTTTTTTTCAAATATAAAAAATCAATGATTCCTCGAAAAAAAGAAAACAATCATATAGCAATTTTGCTAACGTATACCATAAACAAACCACAAATATAATTTTGGTCACTTATGAAGGTTCTATGCATATAGGTTTTTTGTTCATAGAAGTAGTGTAAATTACACAGTTCAGAAACAGAATTTAAGTTTCACTGTGATTTTATTTTTTTACAACAATTGATTACCCAATATCAATAAAATTTTCTACACATAATCTTTGGTATGTTTGGCAAATTTTATGTCAATATTTGAGTCAATAGCATATGTAACAACCTCTCTTCCGGTACAGTTTCATAACACGACGTATAATTCTCGGTACAAGCCTTCAAAACTTTAGTTAACGAATGTGTTGCATAAAACAACAAATGCCACTTTAAAATCGACAAAATATTGTGAAGGTGGATCTCTGCGATTGAGATTTCCGCCAATGGCACCTCAGACATGTTTGAAAGGGTTTATGTATTGAGACATGCAAGGTAAAAACATAGTGTAAATGGCTTGTTGCTCTTTGAACTCGGTTAAAATCCGTGCCCTGTGTGGTCTAGCGTTGTCGTCCATGTACAAGGGTCTTGACAATGTTGACGCAAGTGGGGGATTATTAAAACAAGGGACTAAATTGTTTTAAGGCATCAAATCTCTGTATGTCTATGCATTTATGTTACCCATCAGAATATGCATACCCAGCTTATAACGGTATAAGAAGCAACCCCGTACTGGAACAACACCAGCACTGAATGCAGTCCTTGTGCAAACATTGTCTTGGTCATCGGCCGTTTTGTTTTCCCGCGAAATTCGTATTATGGGGTCTACTGACAGTAAAAGTTACTGATTCCCATCTGACCAATGAGTGTTTTGTCAGCTTCCTATTTTCAAACATAGAACGTCATTTTGCCATTAAAACCTGACGGTAGAGTGCCTGCCTGTAATTACAAGTCTCTATACACCACGACTCGCTCTTAGGTTGCCTCTATGTAGTCGACGGACCAATGTAAGAACACTAATACGACCACCTGGGGAAACAGTGTATTTGTAAACGCACAGATGACCTTTAATAAAAGGTTGCTTGACTGCTTTATCGGAGTTCAATCTTTTTGGTCGTAATGAATTTTCTTAGTTTATGTTAATTTTTAAAAGGTAATTCATAACACCAAACATTAATATTTTATCGAAATAGTTAAAAAAATATTGCGAATTATATTTCGGTGGTGCTTAACTTTTGGCGGACTGTATATTATTGAATAAAATTATATTAGAAGTGTATTTTATAACCTAAAAATGATTTACAAGTTGCAGGTAAGTTAATATTGATCATTATAAATTTATGGATATCGGTGTGTACTTCCAAGATGGCGACCAAGGAAATCGTATAGAATGAATAAAAGAAAGATTGCATATGCCTTCAAAGGAAAACGCTATGAAAATGTAGTATTAAATATTTTACTGTATATACAGAGAATTGTCTAATGATTGTTTTTCAGAAAGGATTTGAAAATTTAACCAGTACATCAAAGCAATGCAATTACTCCAATCACTAGTTACTTTTCATAACAATTTACTCAACATTAAATAAAATGTAATTAAGAATTTTCACATATTCAATTCAAATTTAATCAAAAAATTATTATACTTGATTGTTTTAATAAAAACAAAGCTTCTGAATGGATGATTCGTATGTTTGTTTTAATAAAATTTTCTCAAAACTAAATTAAAGATTTTCATTGGCAAATATAAATGTTTTTACAAGTAACTATAATTTTGTATAAAAAACCATGAAGACATTTGTGCTGTCTTCCATTTTCAAAATGGCTTTATATCCGTGTGTTCAATGTGATGAAGAATGTGTTGATTGCACCATTCAATGCAGTTGTTGTGATCGTTGGGTTCACAGTGCTTGTGTCCCAATGGATGATGCATTGTTATTGGCCTGGTCAGATTTGTCTCTAAAGTTCCTATGTAAGGACTGCTGCTTTACAGACAACAAGTATGACATGGCCAAGGCCCTAGAAAGGTAAGTATTTTTTTAAGTATATTTCAGACATACCGTTTATTATAAGGTATATAAATGTGAAATTGAGTTTTTATATTATTAATAGAGAACAAAACATGGAACAAGAAGATTAAAATAAAATTTTTAATTTTTAATTTCAAAGAAGACAATCTTTCACTAAGTTTATTATATTTCATTTATTTCTTATTTCATTTAAAATGTATTAAAGTTACTTAATTTAAGTTACTAAAAAATCAGAAATAATATTCTTCTAAAATTAGTATTTACGTTTTTTATTGCTACTTTCCTTTATTTTCATAATGTTCAGTACCAAATATATAATTTAGTAGTGATAATGAGTTAATATGTTAGAATAAACAAAATAATCATTACCTCACACTTCTGTTATATTGTTAATTCGGTTGTTGTTTACTGACACGTGCCCATTACATAATTAATCATTAAGAGATAATGAAATTATATTACGGTATGGACACTCTGCATTAAACAGGCTTGTGACTGTCTTGGTTTACCAAGGCTGCATTACCAACACCAATAATTATAAAAATGAAAAAAAGAACACAAATAAATATGTACAACTATATACAATATGTACATCCTATGTTAGCTTTCTGTGAAAGGGTAATAATGTTCAATGTTTCACCAATAATTTTTGATTATTTAAAATAAAATTATTTAAAATTATTAAAAAAAAAAAAAAGTATTTAAAGTTGATTTCAGTTTTCCTGTTAAAAAAGCTTTCTTCTAGCAAGTTATAATTTAAAATTAAAAATATGTAAGAACTTTGGGATTATTTTAGTCATTCGATGTTAAAAAAAATTCTTCTTCTTAAACAAAATACATTTCACGTGGAGTCATTGAGAAAATATTTCAGTTCATTTGCTAACTTTGTTAATAAACCAACTGACCGACTTCCTCAAAGCTACTAAGAAGGCACGGTAACCCTCTTCAGTGAAATGTACCCCGTCACGAGCTTCGTATTCCACCCGATAAACATTAGTTGGCTTGAAATAATGTACAAAATAATTTTCAAGAGCTATGCTTTTCATCATTTTGTTCACTATCTCTCGGCGAACTGTATGCTCATCGGGAGTGTAATACCAAGGCCCAGACCGCTTCATAACTGACATGAATACCACTGATACTCCTCTCGAAAGACAAGCATAAATGAAAATATTCATGTCTGTTCTGAAGGCAGTCTCATCAAAAGAATATCTGTCACAATCATTGCTACCTATTTGACAAATAACCACATGTGGACTATTATGCACAAACAAGACAGCCTCAATTGCTTCAGATAAATATATTTTTTAATAATTCTAAATAAAGTATTTCTGCGGACTATGACAGATAAGCCCGTGCCTTGTGCAGGATATCTTAATAGTTATAAATATTTTACAATACATTCTAAATAAAGTATTTCCGCGGACTATGACAGATAAGCCCGTGCCTTGTGCAGGATATCTTAATAGTTATAAATATTTTACAATAAATTCTAAATAAAGTATTTCCGCGGACTATGACAGATAAGCCCGTGCCTTGTGCAGGATATCTTAATAGTTATAATTTTTTTACAATAAAACAGTTTACTATTCCATTTTTATTTTAAAAAGGCCCACCCTCACATTGTTCATGGCGTGAGGGCTCCACTTTGGTGGTCTAAGATGAACACGTTGAGGGATTGTATGCAATCTTTCTTTTATTCATTCTATACGATTTCCTTGGTCGCCATCTTGGAAGTACACACCGATATCCATAAATTTATAATGATCAATATTAACTTACCTGCAACTGGTAAATCATTTTTAGGTTATAAAATACACTTCTATTATATTTTTATTCAATAATATATGTTTAAAAGTCACTCAAATATGTTAATATTGATATTTGAAGAGTTATTCGGTCATTACATGTGTTATTCGGATAATAACAGTGTTATTCGGTCATTCGTGTTACCCGTTTAAATTTATTTAAAATAACAGTTTTAAACAAAACCTTGAAAAGGGCAAAAACAGTTTAACATAAAAAGGTATCCCCCGTTAGATATTTGAACTTAATACTTTATTTTCTTTGAAATGACGGTAAATACATATTCTAAAATTAGCAAGTTGCCATACAGTTGAAAACAAGTTGCCATACAGTAAATTTGTCAACACGAGCAAGTTGCCGTACTCTAGACTTTATTTTTTATGGTCTATATTCTTTAAAATACATCTTTTTGACATCAAATTTCAGTAAATATAATGCCACACTATAATAATCTTAAAACGTGTCTGGAAAAAAGATGAAAGACAGTTCAATATCTTGAGAATAGGGCGACAGAGGACGATCGACCTCGAATTTTTTCGGTACTAAGTGGCAAGTTTTTGAGTATTACACAAAATCTTGTATTAATTTTGTACTTATCGGGCTAATAAATTGAAGAATTATATATCATAAAGTCATTTCTTAAGCGGCACCCTCATCAAATGAGTGGAAATGCTTTAAATTGAATGAATTCTTAACTTGTTTACTTTTTTTTTATTTCTCTCCGCTTCGTTAGATACCAATTTCCGGTGGCGATGATACACAGTGACAAGGAAGTTGATTGTAGCACAAATTTTCCCAATTCAACTTTATGTTTTCAATGAAACACAGAATTTTAAGAAATATAACTTTTTCGCAATTCATATGATAGTAGCAAAAAAAACAAGGTAAAGCTAAAGATTACCTGGTTTCCTGTTACCACTTATTTCACGAATATTTGCCGACACCCAGCGTTTGGTTTAAACCTGTTTATGGATTCATATGGATACATATACCTCGTTATCGATACAGTGACTCTACATAAATAAGATTTAAAAGCGGGATATTTTTGAACAATTTAAAAGTGTCGGTTTAACACAGACTATGTTACAATGTTATAATTTACATTTTTATTTGGACAATTTCGTTCTTGTAAACTCTGTTAAAAAGATTACTTTACCATATTTTCAAAAGACACAATCATTTAATCAAATGAATATTCTTCCATCATGACCAGATGAAAAATATGATTTGTATAAAAAGTGAGGAAACTTTTAAAATCAAATCAAAGCGAGTATAATATTATCTTTTAGGAAATTTTGCATCAAATTAAAAGATCTTTCAATTTTATACAAGAGGTATAATAATTTGATTCGACAACTTCGGATGTACTTGTCTTTTACCTTTTGAATGTAATGAAAAGCAATCCCCTGGCAAATAGACGGCCGTCGAAATTCCATGTTTCTTCCATTTTTTCTATTGACTTGAACTGACGATGTTATTGGTCTTCTATGCAACTTGCAATACATATAAATTATTTTTTTTACATATTATATAATGCCATAACGACCTGACATGCAATTTTAGATTAATTATATTTACAGGATTTACATCGTTTGAATAATCGTGGTAGAAATATTTAAAAGTTTATTCTAAGGGAGCTACCATTTGATTTTTATGGGGGGGGGGGGGGGGGGGGGGGGGGCTAGGATGAAAAATTTTGTCCTGCATTTTTTTTTTAGCTGTAATCTCTGTCCTGCCTTTTTATTTTTCACTCTATTCGGTCCTGCCTTTTTTTTTATTAGTTTATCCTGACTTTTTTTACCTAAATTGTCATCCTGCCTTTTTTTTTTTTGCAAAGTGTCTCATCCTGCATGACTTTTTTTTTTCCTCAAAACTCCTGTCCTGCCTATTTTTTTCAAATTTCATCCTAGCCCCTCCATAAAAATCAAATGGTAGCTCCCTAATATGACGTTCTTTTCTCGCTTTGTTAACATCAGTATGGTCAAATTCTCGATATGGCTATACTTATCTCAGGTTTAGATGCACATAGTAATTGTTGTTACAATTTCCTCAAATATGAATCCGAGTTTAACATAACCTGTGTGCGATTTCGATGTTTTAAAGTTAAAATTGAAACAAATCCTACAGATCTGTAATTCTTATACTAATAGATAGCAAAAAAAAATGAAAGAATTAGAGCTAGGAAAAATGGACAACATCAAAATGAAATTCCTCAAAATTCCATGAATTGCCTTGGTGCATTGACGTCATTTAAAAAAATATCGTCAGGCAATTTTTAAACTCTTAAGCTGAAAGTTATCCCGTTACGTATACTCTCCAACCAGGAAAGTATAACATACACATGGAATTTTGATGTAGGTGCTGTTTGATTTTCTATTCTTTTACATTATTTGTACAATGATGGATTACTTAAAGTCAACATGGTGGCTCACTCCTTAGTAACGACATGTCAAATAATGAAAACAACACGTTATAAATGTCATTCGTCCGAAGCGTCTTTACTGGATAACCATCATTAGGAACGCTCAATTCCGAATTTTTGAAAATCTATATGAGAACCGAAACAGTTCAAGACCTTTGTGACCAAAAAGGCCCGTATAATAGTAAAATCCATCTTTAAAAGTTCAACTTTGCCTGAGGGATTTGAAATCCTAGTTTTTTTATAAACTTTAAATTTATTAACGGACAATTTCAGAATGAGTAACTTTAAATCGCGTGTCAGTTTTGAAGTACTATCCACTAAGCTTATGATACCCTCGAGTACTTGTATTCCATCTGCAGAGGTATCGACCCACTGTGAACTGTAGATTTGACGGTAAATAATAGCCAACTAAAACAATGATTTGGTTTAGGATTAAACTCATTTTTCTCTTATTTAAGAAACACATATACAAGCCATAGATTAGATAAAGAAAGAAAACTCCATAGTTTTGTACGGAAAATTTCAAAAACGATATCGATCAAAAAATATTTATAGTCAATCGGAATTTTGAGAAGATTTCAATAAATTTAATCAAGGGGTTTCAGAACAGCCACACTAAACGGTTACACCATCAAACGTGTACTGTAATCTACATATATGACTACCATGTTTACAAAAAAAAAACACGTCAATCAAAAAGAAGTAATTGAAGGTGCAAAAGCATATTATATTATTCAGAAACTGAAATCTAAACTGTTTAACCCCGCCACATTATTTATGTATGTGCCTGTCCCAAGTCAGGAGCTTGTAATTCAGTGGTTGTCGTGTGTTTATGTGTTACATATTTGATTTTCGTTCATTTTTTTTTCATAAATAAGGCCGTTTGTTTTCTCGTTTGAATTGTTTTACATTGTCTTATCGGGGCCTTTTATAGCTGACTATGCGATATGGGCTTTGCTCATTGTTGAAGGCCGTACGGTGACCTATAGTTGTTACTGTCTGTGTCAGTTTGGTCTTTCGTGGATAGTTGTGTCATTGGCAATTATACCACATCTTCTTTTTTTATATTTTATTATAAGTAGTTCATAAAATGTAGGACATAAGGACAAACTAATGCACACCCTAATGGTTCAACGTACTACCAAGTCAATATTCGATGCAATTTTAGAAAGCGATTAAAATAATTAAGAAACTGTAATTACAGCAGAATAGTAAAGGATGTGTACATTATAAATGCCAAAATGTCATACAAATGTCACAGCAGTCTTGAAGACAATCTACGTCCATACTAAATGTTAATCAGTCGACTAAATCACTGTTTAAACAAATTTGCAACATATTGATAGAAATAAAATTATTTCTACAAAGAGGTTGATTATAGTATCAACTTTCCCAATATTATCTTCTGTTTTCAATAAAACATACTGCTTTAAGTAAAATTACGTTTTTGACCAGTTATAATATAATGAAGACATGAATATAAGTACAATGACATTTTATTACGAAATTAAAGTTTACCCTCTATTCTGTTGTCACCTATATCATTTATATTTGTCCAACCGTCACAGCTCTTCACCTTGTTTATTGGCACGCTCTTTGTCACAAGCATAGTGGATAGATATGAATAAAATTCAAACGCGCGATATTCTAAACGTCTAGAGTGTTTGTTAAACGTACTTACTTATGGTTTGGATAGAAATATTCTATAACTGCTCTTCTAGGCAATGACTTCTAATCTCCTTGTTTATACATGTTAAATAAGCATTTCATCAAATGAAACCTCTGTGATGACCGACGTATAAACTAATCAAAGTACTGTATCTCATATAACAATGACTGAAAACTTTAAAAAAAAAAAAAACCAATTTAAAGTTATAAAATGTACTCTTTATATGCAACTTTACACAAAAAATAACCGAAAATCTATGATCTCTAACTAAATAATGCAAATGGTATATAAAAGAGGGACGAAAGATACCAAAGGGACAGTCAAACTCATAGATCTAAAACAAACTGACAACGTCATATGGCTAAAAATGAAAAGGACAAACAAACAACAGCACACACGACACAACATAGAAAACTAAAGAATAAACAACACGAACCCCATCAAAAAATTAGGGGTGATCTCAGGTGCTCCGGAAGGGTAAGCAGATCCTGCTCTACATGTGGCACCTGTCGTGTTGCTTTTGTGATAACAAATCCGGTAAATAGTCTAATAAATTCTATTTGGCAGCTTTAGACGTACTTACCGTTGACGTGATTAAACTGACATGGTCACTAGTCAACGAATAAAACAACACATGGTTTACTCTGTTGAAATCATAGGCATAACAGAAAATGGAGAGTTTTAGTATGTTAGAAATTATAAATAACGGAAAACAAGAACATACAAGTGTGAAGGAGAATATTTGGTTCGACTGTATTTTAAGCCATTTCTAGATTATAAATCGAAATATATCAGTATGATAGATAATATAAATGCACAATCAGGTAAGCAGTACGACATAATACTATTTTGAATATCGTTAGAAAAAGCAATCCCTTGGCCAATGGACGTCAGTCAACTACTTAGTTTCTTCTTTTCTATTTATATATTCAAAATGATAAAAAGTGGGTTTTTTGTCAATTGACAATATATATATTTCTTGACACAACATGAAGCATCTAAGCAACCAAGCATATTGTTCAAGCTGGTAATATATATGGTATATACCGGACATATTTTGAATGAATGATGTCGATAATTGAAAAATATTCTAATACGACATGGCTCTTTTGCTATGACAACAATAGCGTGATAAAATTCTTGATTTATCTATAATACGCACAAAGGGTGCGAAGACGTTAAACGTAATGGCGATAAGAATTGACATCCAATGACAAATCCATATGTCTCATAACCTATGTGCAAACACTATATCAAATTAAGAAAATATGCAAAACTTTCAATTTTTTAATGCACAAATGTAAAAAAGAATTAGAGCATCAGAGCTTTACAAAAAAAATAGAGAAAATTACGCTTACTTCCATGAATGCTGTTCGCACGTTGACGCCATATAAAACACGCTGTAAGAATGAAAACTGAAGTTGACGGAATACGGGTGCTACATGAGGATAAGGATCTGCTTACGCTTTGAGCACCTGAGATCAACCCCAGTTTCTGGTGGAGTTCAGTTTGCTTATTCTTTAGTTTACTATGTTGTATCATGTGTATTATTGTTTGTCTCTTTGTCTTTTTCAGTTTTAGCCATGGCGTTGTCAGTTTATTTTCGATTTATGACTTTGAATAGTTTATTTTCGATTTATGACTTTGAATAGTTTATTTTCGATTTATGACTTTGAATAGTTTATTTTCGATTTATGACTTTGGATGTTCCTCTCGTATATTTCCCCCTCTTTTATTCCGACTACGTTTCAAGTTTGGATCATAAAATTTAGTCTTGAGGTAGGTGCTGTTCCACAAAAAAAAATCACAAAAATACTGAACTCCGAGGAAAATTCAATCGAAAGTATATTTTATTGCATGATTGGCATATATTACGGATTTATGAAAGTCAACATGGCTTATCACAGGGTTTATTCCTGCATGCATGATCACCACCAAATTGTGTATTTTATTGTACAGAATCTTTTAGCAGTTTTAATTGGGGTTTCTTTTGCATAATATTTAGTTTCCTTGAAGTGTATTGTGTACTTTTTATTACTCTCCATTTTTATCATTTCAGGTTTTGTTTTGCAATAATACTTGTCAGTATGTTTTCTACTTAAGATTTTGATATTTTATGCCTCTCTTTTATAATATGCTCATACTCTTATGAGCAAGTACGACGGGTACAATGTGTACAGCAGGACTTGCGTACACGTCCAGAGAACTTGAAATCATCCCTTGTTGTAGGTGTTGTTCGTGTCGCACAGTTATTGGTTTTTCTTAAGTGTGCTCTATTGTTCTTTCTTGCTTGTCTTTCCGTCATATTTGTTTTTTAACAGACATTGTCATTTTTTTTAGTTATTGATATTCCTCTAGATGTTTTGCATCGCAATTTTCCGTTGACCTCAGATTTTTGAATGTGGCTTTGGTATTTTACTTACAATAGTGTATACTTATTGACTGAGTATGAGAGCAAAAGTCAGTTTTTCCCCGAGGTGCAACCAATGCCCAAAAGGAACAGTTGAATATCCGGTCAGTAAGGGTTTTATTATATCGAAAAAGACCACATACAATACATGGCAGGAATAGGTCAACTATCCTAATATAAAAAGTAGAAACCCAGTCATACACTTGCGGTCAAATAGTTCAATCGAGTTCCAATAGTTGAAATTTATTGACCTGTTCGTAGTTATTCTTTTTTTTTTTAAATATTAGGGTCTATGCGAACCTGATGAAGGTAAATGCAGAAAAAAGTTTCGGCCAGACCTGTTTAAATTGAAGATAAAATTTTGAAATTAATTTTGTAGCCCTGTCATTAACTATTAAAAGTAGTTAATTCGGAAAATGATTTGTTTGATATGAATGAACAGAAGGATAGAATTTTGAAAAAGAGAAGAAAATAGATATAATATTATTGTGAAAATAGATAGCATGTCATTGTTAAACATGTATCTATAATACTAAAATTACGAGGTCCAATTTGTCAGCCGTCATCACGTAAAAACGACGAATCAAAGAATTCAACTTTATATACCACTAATATATAACAAAGGTGTAGATTAAAAATAACACCACTCCAGGCCCTTTTGTTTTCCACGTAATTAATATCGCCAATAATTAGGAAGTTCCGGGTCGAGTCCGATACCGATACCAATAGTATAATCACCTGTTACCTATTACCTTATCTGTACGTTCCGCATCTGACAGGCGCACCCCCAAACGGTGTATTCAGGATTAACATGCTATATAAACGGGTCATAATCACAGGGTTGACACTACTAAATTGTCAAATTGTTACCTTTTGTAGTATTTTAATCCGTAAGACTTTCTAAGATAACAATACGAATACTAAAAATCTGGACTAAAAATAAGTTTCAATTTGTTAGCGGGCATGACGTAAAACAGCGAATCAAAGAATTCAACTTTATTTATAACTAATATAGGACAATGCTGTTGATTAAAAAATACTCCATTCCAGGACCTTTTGTTTTCCAAGTATTTAATATTACCAATAATTGATAAGTTCCAGTTCGACGGGTTCAAACAGAAAGATTTGAAAGCAGAGAAAATTGTGTATCTTATAATCGGCATGACTTTATCAGATGACAGTACTAATACTAAGATAAGGCTTGCGCATAGTTATATACTTTAATTCAGTCACGGACCCGCGATATCACGGGTGTGTTCTAGTATCTTTATAATCTGATCGTAAACTTTGAATCCGTAATGATTGTTTGAATTACAGTTTTGCAAAATCAAAATAAAAAACTCTCTATGCTAGTGTTTCATAACATAAAACATGTAAGAGATGGACGAAAGATACTAGAGGAACAGCCATACTCATAAATCGAAAATAACTGACAACGCCATGACTAAAAATGAAAAAAAATCAAACAACAGACATACAACAGTACAATGACACAACATAGAAAACTAAAGAATAGCAACACGAACCCAACCAAAAACTAGGGGTGATATTAATGCTATGGTTCAAATAAAAAGTCCAACCTATATACAATTACATGTTTCACAAAAAAGACATTTTCGTTTAAATAACAATTGTTACAATTAAATGTATTTCTGTCTCAAAACATACAAATATAACTCAAAAGTTATATTGCTAACAAAAGGCGGTTTATGCCACCTTGCTATTTTGGAACAACGCAACCTGTCACGCAATAAACTAGGTTTACTGCTGAACACCTCAAAAAGACGTTTAACAAATCGCGTACGATAAAGCTCAATCAAGGGAACTTGTATCCGGGCAAGCTTCAATTTTCACTTTCAAATGTAATAATGCAGCTTATATTATAATGAATTGCAGATGATTTTTCAAATTAATTACAATCATTTACGCTCAAACAAATCTGTACCATATTTTCCAATGTATTACCAAAAAGGATGAAGCATGTTTATAATGTTTATTATTTTTATAAATGAACATGCGCTCTCGCAAGCAATTTTCTAGAACGATATAGAACGTTCATTTCTCGCAAATTAAATGTTTAAACGATTTTGTATAAAGCAACATTTCCTTCTTCACTGCATATTAATACTATATTTTTATCCTTATCAAAGTACACAGCTTGTGGTTTGTCCAGTCCTACCGATTTTGTTAGTAATTTCTTACTGTCTTTCCCGTCATGTTGTATAATTGTTAGATTATTGGAACGATAACCCACAACATAAACGTTATGGTTTTTGTCTACTGTCACACCAAAATAATGTGAAACAGATTCACGTTTGACCTGCCACACCTCTATTCCATCCATACGACAACAATGTACTATGTTCGTCCTGTGATCTGTATAGTATATCCTGTTCTGGAAAGTTGTAATGTTAAGCACACTATCAGATAATAGTTTCAATGTTTCCAATTGTCTTCATGATAGATCAATGACTTGTATTGTAGAGTATCCATTCCATGCATAAAGTCTCCTAGCGTTGTAAGACACTCCATAGCAAACTCTTTTTAATCAAATTCGCTTTTCAACGATGAAAGTATTGTTACTTAATATACCTAAGAAATGTGCGTCCCTGTATGACAAACAAATACGACTATGATTAAGCACTGCAATATCAAACGGTTTACCGGAGACAATAATGTTACGGATATGTTTACCTATACCGCTGTACTCTATCAAATAATTGTCGTTTGTGGAGTTCGCCATCAATAAATGACCATTAGGCAATATGACACAACCTGTAATATCCATTTCATTTTTACTTTTCATTTGGAATGTTTTAACTAGCTGAATCTTTTTGTTCGATATATTACCTAATGTTGGAACGCTGATTCTTATTTGAGCCTGGTCTATTTTTTGCTCATTGAAAGCTAACTCAGCTGCGCATTCCGAAGTCCTTATTTGTCCAAATTCTGTAACGTCGTTTTGGTAATTTCTCGATTATCGTATGAATAGCTACCTTCAATTCATAATTCTTGGAAGTCACAATGTCACTTTTAATAGTTCTATCTCTCCGCGGATCGACTGATTGACCAGGTGCGTTCCAAGAAACAATTGTAAGTCAGAAGAAAATTGTTCATTTGTAGCGTTTGTTTTCTTAGTTTGTTAAACATTATTTCTGTCAATTCTAGCTTGTGAATTAATTTCATATGTTTCTATATAAATTTAATGAATTTTAGTTTTAATTTGCGAAATAGCTGTTCCTGTAGTTTGTCTAGATGGCTGTTTATTTTTCTTCTTGTTTCAAATATCATTGTTTTTATTGCCAACTCTTGTTTCTCGATTTTCTCTGTCGCGGATTTACGATTATCGATGCATTGTTTAACGTTGTGCAGTGCTCCTTTTATATCCTCATCCAAGTCAGATAAAGCAATCGACTCTCCTGCATTTAATGACGCTTGGCTAATCGGTATAACATCAGAACATGTATTGTGATTTGATGGAACACAAACCATACACAGTGCTGTGTCGTGACTTTTACAGAACAATTCCAGTTTTTTTCCATGATGTTTACAGAACAAGGAAATTGAAATCTTTTCAGTCTTGTGAAAGTCTTTAATTGAAATTAGCTGATGGTTACTTGATTCTTTCCTTTTAATGTGAACATTTTCGCAACCTTCACAGAATCCTTTTTCACATCTGGTACACCATCTTTCTGCATCCTTTCTAATACCTTTAAACCTACATGGACCACAGGGTACTGGATTTACAGTAGCCATCCAAATTCCTGAAAGGAGTGAATATTATTATTAGATTTATTACAATGTTTATCCATAACATTGTTATTGGTTCGTTTAGAAATTCTTCTATTAAAAGAGGAACGAAAGATACCAAAGGGACAGTAAAACTCAGTAATCGAAAATAAACTGACAACGCAATGGCTAAAAATGAAAAATACAAACAGACAAACAATAGTACACATGACACAACATGACGACAAAACTAAAGGATAAGCAACACGAACCCCACTAAAATCTAGGGGTGAACTCATGTGCTCCGGAAGGGTAAGCAGATCCTGCTCCACATATGGCATCCGTCGTGTTTCTTATGTGATAACAAATCCGGAAAATAGTTTAATTCGGTAGGTTACATTCATGAAGGGGAGGGGATTATAGTTAATTGTGAGAAACAACCGTCTATCAAGAAAATTATGATAGGAAATGTAAGCACGGGATAACATTGCACGTATTCAGGATTTCAAAAATATCCAAAAATGGTTGATTATTTTTGCACGCAATTCTGAATAATACAAACAAAACGCATCAAAAACGAATTGACAAGAACTGTGATATTCCTGACCTGGTACAGGCATTTTCAAATGTAGAAAATGGTGGATTTAACCTGGGTTTATAGCGCTAACCCTCTCACTTTGATGACAGTCTCATCAAATTCCGTTATATTTACAATGATGCATTAACTAAACAGACTCAATAAATAAAATAGTCAAAATATGGGTAAAAAAGTCATCAGCGTGTAACAATTTTAAAAAGAACAATTTAACAGAACACAAGTGAAAACAAATTTCCCCTTTTTTAGTGAAAAGCAAATTGTACGTAAATTTTACAGATGCCATCACGAGATGGTTGACCGTTTTGGAATATCCGCTTTACAGATGATAGCGGATATGTTCCTTATGTCATAACTGCAATAAAGTTAGTTCCCTTTTCACGAATGTGATCTACTGAATTAAACCTAATTCCGAGTGTGTACTATCAGGGCTGCACGGCGGATGCCACCTGTGAAGCAGAATATGCATACCCTTCCAGAGCTCCTGCGATCACCTCAATATTTGGTGGGGTTCGTGTCGCTTAGTCTTTAGTATTTTACGTGATGTCTTGTGTACAATTGTGTATTTGTTTGTCTTTTTATTTTTTAGCCATGGCGTTGTTGGTTTATTTTCGATCTGTAATTATGTATCTTTTACCCCTCTTAATACATATTAAGGTAATTAAAACCGATATACATATTAGAACACATTTAATGTGAATCTAATTATGAACTGGATAAACATATCAAAAGGTTGGTATGAACACGTCCTAAGTCTCTTTACTTTGGAAAATGGTTAAAACATTTTACTTCCCTACACAATGTGGAGATAAAATCTTAGTTTATATAAAACAAGTAAACACCGATTTAGATTAACGAAGATACACAAATTCATCAGTGATATTCATTACTTTGTAGAAACAGAACAAAAACCACAAGAATCACTGAAATTGATCGCAATAACAGTATTTGAAAGGACAAAACTGAAATGTTGACAATGTGTAGGCTGCTGAGATAATATCAACTAGCCTACAAAATTGGTCACAGAGTTTATAATTTTCAACAAAATCATTATATATTTGTTAAAATAAATCATATTGAAATATCTAAGAAGTGTGTCGCCTTATACATCTTATATATCAAACGACATTGATCTAAACTACTTTGTATTTCATTAAATAAGAACTATACAATGATGTTCACGATTTTAAGATATTAAAACAATTAATAAATAAGAAATAAGAAATGTTAAGACGGGGGAGTATTATATATATCATAAAAATTACTCCCCTGTGTAAATTATTTTGATCAAGTTTACCATATATCTTGTGTTTTTTTCAGATACCATAGAATCAAATAGAAGGATAATTCTTTCAATGAACATGCATCTATCTTATATGGCATATAGACAAAACACATGAAAAAAATTAAAGACAAGAATACGAAAAATGATAATAAACGTCAGTACCTAGTATCTATACCTCAAGTCTATCATGCATTATTTGTGAAGATGATAAGGAATATGTAGGTCTTGGTATTTTTTGAGAATTTTGTTTTTAGAAAAGCACAAAACATTCTTTAAAATAATCCTGGTTCATCAACGTCCTGCTCATGAACTGATGACGTTTTATTAAGTTGGACAGTTAATATAATTATATATACATGTACTGCACTCGTTCTGTTTGAACAGTCAAAATTCGTTGACCGTATATTTCTAAGTCATATACAGTCACTGACATAATATCACTTTTCCTCATGATCGTTTAAATAGAAATTGCCGAAATTATAATTAATTATTCATACTACCTATTCAACCTGTTCTTGTTTTCAACGTCTCAAACTTATTTCTTTTGCAATTTGTATAAAAAAGACATATTTCACTTGTTATTTTTTTTGACCTGCGAACCATAAATCATTATGTTTTATGCTTATTATTCATATATTGTTGATATTTTAGTTCATTCTCAAACAAATTCGTTCACCATCGATTGCGAATTTCAACAGGTAATGTACATTTCATCGTGTTGTATGTTTCTCCGCCTGCATAATATGAGGCCTTTTTATGAAAGGGGAAAGTTTCCCAATAATTAAATCAAATGATATCATTAACACATTAAACAACAATTGAAAGTGTATCTTTAGGATTGCAGTATAAAGACAATAATAGTGCATTCATTTGACATATCAACGATATAATGATTAGGCCCGAAACGGAGAAACATCTTGGCAGAGCCTCGTATTTCCCCGTTTCTAAGCCTCATCCTTATATCGTTGATATGTCAAGTCAATGCACTATTATTGCCTATATTCTGTTATTTGGATAGGTTTCAATATTACTAGTATTGTATTTTATAACCCCCCAGAGATTTAATTATATTGAGCGCAAAGTTAACCTTTAAAATATTTACCAAGGTATTCGAAAAAGAATATTGAAAATGAAAAGGTAGGCTATGTATATGTTATTATGCACCTGCAACCAACATAAACAAAACGCCAGTCTCATTATTATACAATAAAAAATGTTTTCACCGAAGCAGCTTCTAAATAGTTTTTTTTTTCAAATTCTACAAACTTTACCTGTCAATTGTACCTAATTTATATGTCTATCCAAACCCAACTAATGTGTACACTGCATTCTAGTTATGTTATACGGTCGTAATACAAATTAAAAGCGAGATAAATGGGTATAAGTCAACATAAACTACGATAAACGTACTATTCTCTGTGGCAATTGATAAACACGTGACATAACCGAAAAGTGTCAAAATGCTAAATCCAACTTCAATTTTTTGTTGTTTTTTTTTCGACGTCGTTTGACATCAACCAACGTACACCATTAGGAATGGAAATAAAATGATAGTGTTTTTGTAATATATGTAATTTTTTGTATGTGAATGAAACGATTGTCCATAAAGGAAGGTAGTTAGTTAGGTCTAAATGGAGTCTAAGCGGGACACGGGATTGGTCTATTTTTTAAGTGTGGAACGTGAAATAATTAAGCGTGAATTCGGGAAAAGGAATTCGGGAGGGACACGGAAAATAACATGCGCTATTATGGCAACGAGAAGCGGGGTAAAGGATTATCACTTAACATAAGCGGGTTCCGAGATAAGCATCCCCAATGAGACCACCAGTGAGGACAAACAGTTTTTTGAAGTGACTAAATTTGCTATATGCGTAACATTCATAGACATATTCAATCGATCATGTAATTATACGCGCAGTTATATTCTTGCTGAAAACTGAAGAGTTATTCAGAACAAGTAAACTACAGGAAACATTTTCAGGACTAAATGCGACAAGTGTACATAAAACCTTCCAATACTCTAATCCGCCCGGGTCCATAAAAGCTATGAATAATCAAATAGAATGTTTCTGCCGTTTACCTGAAACTAATACTAGTGAGAGAGAAAAAAAACCTGATTTTCAAATAGTAAAAACACAAAAATACTGAACTTCGAGGAAAATTCTAAACGGAAATTAAAGTCCCTTATCAAATGGCAAAATTTAAAGCTCAAACACATCAATCTAATGGATAACAATTGCCTTAATCCTGACTTGGTAGAGGCATTTTCTTATGTAGAACATGGTGAATTGATTTTGACTTAATAGCTAGCGACCTAATGGCTGAAATAAATAGAGAGGCGGAACTTGTTTTTCTGAACACGTTTTGAATATGTTTAGCTTATAAAAAAATTCATCCTCGCTGCCATTTTGTTTTAAGAAAAAATAATTCATACTTTGTTGAAATTGGTCGATTTATCTGTCTATGCACTTGCCATGAAAAAGAAAACTATTGAAAATTTTCTGTGCAAATTGCACATATACACGGCCATATGTCTTCATTTCCTTGGCAACGGTCATCTGGAAGATAGCAATATAGCGACTTTTGCCATTGTTTATCATTCGGCGAATCAATCGAAATATCACAACTCCAGATAATGAAATAAATTAAGGACAATAACATGAATAATTCAAACACTTATTTTTGTATACTGCTAGACTGATATTGACCCATTTTTCTGGTTTACTTTGACATTTATCTATTTCGTAGATGGATATGCAAGGTATAATCAGCGATTAACATAACTGTTGTTGACATTGTCAGGTAAATTGATGAAAATCATAAGTATACCAAGTGATTAAATAGGACTGGGTTAAAATGTACGTACTCCGATATCTTTTATTCAGAGCACATATCATTTAATATTAAAAGAGGTCAGTGGTTAACACATTTGTTTTGAAATACTTGACTAATGCATGCCTGTTTTTTCTTTGAATCAAAGATGCACTCAGATCTTATGCTTCAATGTGTCACGAACTATGGTTTTCGTGATATGCATGTTTATCCGATCAAAGTTTTGGCTGTATGCATTGTTTGGAGATTCAGTTAGATATTAAGCTTGTCCAAACAATTTCTTGAAGTAAATAGTAAAAAAATTATGTTATGGGTGTGAATGTTTCAAGTTTTTTACCTTTATTTATACGGGTTATTAACGTGACTCGAACTAACAAATTACATATTATGAAATGAAAAAAAATCATATAATGTAGAAACCAATAATACGTTTTAAAAAATTTTGAAATTGCATTTACACATGATGCAACGAATGAATATAAAAAAAACAGGTTACAAATTAAAAAAAGATATTTTACAATTAAAAAATTTCATGTTACAAACTAAGAAATTATATTTACAAATTAAAAATTTAATAAATATAACGGATGTTCACTTCTATACATTACAACGTAAAAAACATTAAAAAGGACTTTATTATCAAGTAAAATAATACACTCTAGTGCAGACATTTAGTTTGCAAATCCCAATTGTCTGAAACGGGATATGCTATAAACAGTAAAGTTGTTAAACGACTTTGTACAAGGCAACATTTCCTTCTTTATTGCATATGAGTAATGTTCTTTTGTCTGTATCAAAGTCTTCAGCTGTTGGTCGATTAAGTCCATCTGATTCTGTCAGTAATGTCCTACTTGTTTTCCCATCATGTTGTATAATTGTTAGATTATTGGAATAACCTACAAGGTACATATTTTGAGAAGAGTCTACTGTTATATCATGAGGAAATTTAATCGAACCTACACAATTCTTCCCCATTCAAATAACAACAGTGAACTTGATTCGTATTGCAATCTGCGAAAAAAAATCTTGCCTTGCTAGCTTTAATGCAAATTTTACCATTATTTTCTGTTTTTAATTTTTTCAGTTGTCTACCTGATAGATCCATGACTTGTATGTTGTTTTCAGAAACTGCGTCAAGTTTCCAATCATCATGAGATACCTTCAAGCAATTTGTTTTGAAAAGTGACTTTTTTTTTCAACCTTGAAAGTATTGCTATTCATTATTTCTACCGTACGTCACAACAATACGATCAGGCTATATCACTTCACTACTGTATGGACTGCTAGAGTCCGGAGTGTCACAAATATGTCTATCTGTATCACTGTACTCTATTAAACGATTCTCGTTAGTGTCATTCGCCGTTAATAAATGACCATTAGTCAATATGACACAACCTATTACATTCAATCGGTACAGTTGGGTGCAGACCAAGCATTACATGTAAACGGGCCTTAAAAGTTAACGCGGCGTTTACTCGCGTGCACTTCATGTAAACGCCGCGTTAACTCTGCGTTAACTCCGAAATTTTAGTAGACATAAATAGTAAACGGGCGTTTACTTTCGCGTTTACCTCCGCGTTAACGCAAAAACCGCGCGTCCTCTAATTTTGTAAAGAGTAAACGGGCGTTTACTTCGCGTTAACGCGAAAAAAGCGTGTCTTCCAATTTTGTATAATAAAGTAAACGCCCGTTTACTGTTTGTAGTAAACGCGCGTTAACGCAGATTGTCCTCGTATCCTGGATACACTGACCTAATATATCACATGATAAGGTACATCAAAATATCCATCTGTCTATTTTCGATCAACATATTGACGATTGCATTTAATGAAATGACACCTCTTTAATAAATCAATTTATTAAAAATTAATAATTGCATATAAGAACAAAATGGAAATTCGTCCTGGAACTGTAAAACCTACAAGACCTTCAGTTTACATTCGTGAGAGGATATTAAGTTTAAGAAGATCTGGCAAAAACATTACTGAAGTTAGAGATGAGTTGATACGATCGGATAATGTTCAAGTTTCTAGACAGGGGATAAGTGCATTTCTACGTTTTTGGAACTGATTTTTTTTTTGCAATTAATAAATGTTTATATTTGTAATAAAAAGTGTTTTTGAATGTTCAGGTTTAAAACACAAATACGTAAAATATTAAGTCATATTAACAACATAAATAAATGTACAAATGCACGCGACGATTATTTTATGATATACACAATTAGTTAACGCGAAAAGTAAACGCGCGTTTACTTTCAAGTGCACGTAAAAATACAATTTAGAAATCTGTAGTAAACGCCTGTTTACTTTTACGTGCACGTAAAATTAAACTTGTGAAATCTGAAGTAAACGGCCGTTTACTACTGACTAAACGGACACAGAGTAAACGCGCGTTTACTCGAGTAGACATTAGAAATTTCCATTTTGACCGCGTTAACGTAAATGAAGTAAACGGGCGTTTACTAGTAAACGCGAAATTTAAAGTTAACTAACGAAATATGTGCACGCCGCGTTAACTTGCGTTTACTTTATGTAATGCTTGGTCTGCACCCAACTGTATGTAGTCTTTATTTGAAATGATTTTATTGGCTTAAACTTTATGTCAGATATATTTCCTGACGTTTGGAGGTGTAATACCACCATTGATTTTTCCCTATTAGTCTTTGTTAAATTGGTACTTTTAAAAAAAATGTACAGAATTTACCTTTATTTCAACCAAAGAAATACTTTGCATGAATAAAGTTTAATCCTTTCCAGTGCTACAGTGAAAATTTCACACTACATTTCATTGCATATAAGAAAGTAACCTGCACCGGAAGTAAACAATCACATTTTTACCAGGTTATTTACTGGTTACCTGCTTTGGCAACTATGTAACCTTAACTTTCCAAAATATTTTATAAGACCATCAAATAAAAAAAGAATGATGCTTTCAGACACCCAACATACATGTTTATGACTCAGAAAAATTTAAGTGCATTGAAATGCAGGGTTAATTTTCTACAACTGTCAAATTCAAGGGAATATTTTTTTAGACCTACTTTCGTATGCAACCGGATGTGGCGTATCATGATTTGGTGGTATTACACCTAAAGAACACCTAAATGTCAAATAAACTTAATGTAATTTTTTTCTCTCCAATTGCAAGTTATTTCAAGCATAACTGCCAAGTTTTGTCTCAGTCAGATCTATAGTTTCAGAGAAAATCACTATAATGTAAGGCCATATCCTACGGCAATTTCAGTCTTATTTCTTCGACAAATCCAAATTTCAGTGTATCATTATAAAATGCAGTGTTGACTAATATCTGATCAAAAACTCATGATCTATGCATTCAAACAATTAAATAGAATACAAAAGACAACTTTTAGATGATAAACAATTTTATTGCACCTTTTAGAGTTCATTTGAAGGTCTGTTTTGGTCTGTTTTGGTCCATTTTTCCTCCTTCCTTCCTTTTTCATCAAAACTTGATATCTTTTGTCTAAAAAATAAAACAAATGTGATTATTTCCCCACAAAAATGATATAAATGTAATGTTAAATCAATAATTAAAGTGTTTTAGCTGAAAGAACTGTCTCTATAAATGTTAACAGTCTACACGGAAGTTTCTAGAAGCCCTTATGTGTAACTCGAGTTTTTAGTCTGTTCGCCTAGTGTGACAAATAACGGTTCCCTTTCAGTCAACCATTTATTGTTACTGGTATCAAAGTCTTTTTATTTACTCATAACAGTATATTTCTAATAGATTTACACAAAGTGTCCACTTTCTTGTATTTTACATTAGAAAATGGGGAGAAAGAGTAATAAAAAATACCTCAAAATGTTTTTAAAAAGGGTTATGTCCCTTGGAATGCTGGTACAAAAAATAATTGGTAAGAATTATAAAGTTTAAGTATGTGAGACTGGATTCTGATGTGTATAAATCCAGGGCAAATAAGTGTTTAGATGATTTATTGTCTGTGCAAAATGTAGATGGCACAATGGCAAATTGTAAACTTTTGCGGCCAAAAAAAACACAAAAAACATGATGATAGTTGATACTTACTTTAATGCTGAAGTGTCATCTGCAGACCAATTCACATATAAGATTTTTCAACAGAATGCTCTTCAGAACATGTGAACACTGAAATAAAAAATTCACATGTTGTATAAACAAAACTGTTAGGGTATTATTTAAAATTTAACACAGTAAACTAAATACAGCTTTGTCTGTCCACCCATTTGACTTAGAAAACACCCGTAAACCCCCATTTCAAGGCAATTTTACCTCAAACGTGCTTTCTGTGTCTCAATCCATTCCGAATAGTCCATGTTTACAATGTATGAACTGGTTTATTAATAACTTTTAAAAATGAAAGTACAATAAGGTCACGAGTGCACATGTAGTTTCCCTAAATAGGTGTAATACCACCATTGATTTTTCCCTATTAGTCTTTGTTAAATTGGTACTTTTAAAAAAAATGTACAGAATTTACCTTTATTTCAACCAAAGAAATACTTTGCATGAATAAAGTTTAATCCTTTCCAGTGCTACAGTGAAAATTTCACACTACATTTCATTGCATATAAGAAAGTAACCTGCACCGGAAGTAAACAATCACATTTTTACCAGGTTATTTACTGGTTACCTGCTTTGGCAACTATGTAACCTTAACTTTCCAAAATATTTTATAAGACCATCAAATAAAAAAAGAATGATGCTTTCAGACACCCAACATACATGTTTATGACTCAGAAAAATTTAAGTGCATTGAAATGCAGGGTTAATTTTCTACAACTGTCAAATTCAAGGGAATATTTTTTTAGACCTACTTTCGTATGCAACCGGATGTGGCGTATCATGATTTGGTGGTATTACACCTTGGAAATTGATCCCAAGTTGCGCTTGGTCGAATTTTGGGTCTCTGAAATCTATCTTTGCGACGCATTTCCCTCGGTTTTGGTTTTGACCCGGATTTGTTTTTTTTTCAACATGTACATTTTCGTTATGTACAAATAAAGAGGAAGATATGAAATTCCAGAATCGAAAAAAATCTGTTTATTATCTTATCCTATATGTTTGTTAAAAAAGATTTTTTTTTCAAACTTATGGTAATCTATTGAAATAACACGATGCGTTTGATATATTTTCTTCACATTATCTTTCTTCACGATTAGTACACCATTTCCCTGATCCTTTTGTGACGTCATCAAAACTACATAGACCACATTGTATATTAATTTCTGTTGACATCTAAGGTACAAAAAGGCTATTTCACAACATTTCTTTTGGGCATTATATCTTTGCTGATAGCTCATTTAAAATCTCCTCCGTCATTATCAATATGTAAATGTTAGATATTTGATTTGAAAACGTCGGCTTCATATTCAGATGGATGATAAATTACTGATATATACCTACATTAAAAATTGAACAAGTTTTAACAAAGGTCTGTGATAACGGTAGATGTTGATACCACAATTTACTTTAATATAACAGACTTCTTTTGAACTCAGTTTAAGTGTGCGGGTTTTTGTTTGCGTTTTTTAATGAACATTGGCTAAATATATTAAGAACGAATTAAAATCTCTTTAAAAATGTTATATCCTGCTGCATGCTAACTCATGAACTTGGTCAGCAACATGTAGCCTTTGATCGTCTTGTCTTGTGTACTTTTAAATTATGGTTGTTTTCTATATTTATGAATTGATCGGAGCGGATATTTTGCTGAACTGCTATGTATCATTGTTATAGTTTTTATGTGTTGACAATCTCATTGTAGCCTCGCATTGTATTTGTCCCCCCCTGGCCGCTTTGTTATCTCTAAGACATATTCCACAATTATATTCTCTGTCTTATTATGCATTTTCATGATTGATAGCTTAATTCATTGCCATTGAGGTAGATAGTTATTTTTAGCATGTTTTATATATTAAAAACCTCAATTGTACAGCTTATTTTAATTATCCGTCGATCTGACTTCACCTGCTGCAGGAATATTTCAACCAAATACAATTTAAAATCGAGGAGGAATTATTTATCAGAATTCTTCAAACCGTTATGTTAACCTTCTAATCGATATATATAGTCCGGCCGATTGGTGCAGATATAGAGCAGAATTGCTCACTTGATGAGAAAAGCATGAAACTTTGCATAGTAGTTCTTGATTATATACCCTTTGATTTCAGCTATGGACCCACTCTGAAAAATCCAATATGGCTGCCATTTTTAAGATGGCGGAAAAACGGTATAAATATCAAGATTGTCCTATAGGTATTCTATATAATTTGGAAAATTAAAGTAATGATTCTTTAAAAATGGACTTCATGTTCTTGAATTTGTTATCAATTAATTCTAAAATATTAAAAAAAATATTTGGTTATTTCTATAACACATTCATTTGCAAATGTGGCTGCATATACAAAAAAAAAAGAGAAATTCAAAATATTCATCAATATGTTACATGTTATGGTTGGAATGAAATAGGTTGAAACGAGTCGATTGAACGTTAATATATGTCGGTTAAATGTGGTGGAATAGTAGGTAACTCATCTGAACTTTGAGCCAGTGCCGAGGGCACCTTGTCTCATGTCTCTTCAATGCCACGTCTTACGTCATTTATCGAGTTTTCATCTGCCGTACCCCCTTCATCGTCAAATTATTCTATGTAATCAATAGGTGTACCTTCCTTCAGGGGGATTAAACGATTGCCTTCACTTAAAACGGTTAAGTGGCAACTATTTCCTTTTCCAACTACGTGGGAAACAAGTTCGCAACTATTCAACGAGCATGGTCCTAGAATGCACTCCTGGTCAGCACTTTTATTAGTTTTAATGGTAACAGTCATTTTTTAGTTTGGCGGAACTGTGATGGTTCGTTTTATGCAAACTTGCTGAGTTGAAATCTCGTTTTCATTGTTAACAAATGCCGCATTTATCACTTTATTGTTGATGGTAATTGTAGGAGTACTCAGGTTTATCACTGCGCTCAGTGTGTCCAAAATATCTACTCTAAGTATAACAACATTTTTTTTGCAGAAATTAATTTCTCATTTACTAATGTTATCCTTGCAGCAGTTTCCACATTCATGCTCACATTGTGGTCATGTATAGTACCTCTTACTGCTAAGCTCTTTCACATGGTTCGTCTGATGACAATATCTGACGAGGACGTTGGCATCTGATCGATTTTGTGATGAGGTGATGTTTCATAGCCAATATACTTTGGAATCGTGCGTTGGCCTACTGGCCCGACCCATTGCTGTTTTAAGACTCTATTGTAGGGGTTGCACTTTGATTTTCTCCATATCCTGGTGAAGGTGACCATTGTCTGAAATAACCGGGATTTCTGGATTTTGTCCGTGGAGATGCTAGCCGTTGTCTTTAGGGACTATATTATCTCTAGCTTAGTGGGGGTGTTGCTGATAGGCGTTAAGGTTGGGTGTATTTCTATCTTGTGATCTACCGCGATTGTATTGCTCAGGAGATCTTCCAAGTGTATATTGAGCAGGTGATCTTCCATTTAACTAGTGATCTTCCATGATTACTTGATTAGACTAACCGAGGTTATATTGATCGGCCAGTCCACGGTTATGCTGATTAGTTGAAAGCATAACATCAGCTAGTTTTGTGACAGTTTGTGTGAAGTTATGCACCTCATTATCCAAAGGACTGCTTATATTGCTTTTATCAGCAAAGTAGACTTGTCGATGGTCATAATTGGCACTTCTTCATTCAAATATCGCCATTTGGTTTTCTATTAAGGTTTTCAATTGTTTTAACGCCTTGTTGAATGTTTCTGGGTTCCTCTCTATAACATGTCTTATAAAATCTTTGTCTTTACATCCTCGACGTATTGCTTCAGTTCCAATCTGGTTTGATCTTTCTTGCTGAAGCGCTGCGCATAATGAATGCCTTTTTAAGGCCTTGGAATCATCATCTGTGTTTACCTTGCGAGCGTACTCAAAGCCAACACCAGCCTGGTAAACTTGGGCCTACACACATTTTCCCTGTTTTACCATTGTCATCTACCGACAATTCGTTCAAATTGTTAAATAAACGGCGCCCAAGTCATGGACCCTCTTCAATTGAGCTTTTGCATTTTGGGGAGGTGGGCTTCGGCTCCGGTCCCTTGCACCAAGATTTTCTTGCCATCGGGTATATTCTCTCTCCAATGAGGAGTCTGAAGAAGAGGTGTTGCCACACTCTTTTGGTTTCCTCTGCCCTTTCCTGGATCGGTCAGTGGAGTCAGCTTGCTGTTATGGGAGGCCTATTAGAGTTCCAGGAGCTGACGAGGTTGTCATAATTTGAGTAATAATTCTGGGGTTTGCCATTGACTCGACTGGGATGATACCGTAAGTATAGGCACTGCATTCAGCATTGGAGAAGCTTGATAGAATCCACTTGCAGCCAATTGTTTCTGTAATGGTGTGCTGCTCTTAACTAAATATTATTGACTCATAGTAGATGGTAAGTGTGCGTAAGAAGACACATAGGCCTTTTTGCTGGTATCCTTGGTTAGTACTAGAGGTTTATAGTATTTTCTTAAATAGAGATTGTTGTTGAATAATTTGAACTGTCTCGTGCAGGACTTATGATGAAGACACCTTCAACAGAGTTGGTGCGGTTGATGGTTCATGCGAACTACAATTGGGCAAAGACCCAAGGCATGGATTTTTTGTCTACTTTTGGTAAACTTGCGTTGTACTGGCTATGGTCACATTTTGGCTTAGATGATGTGTCCATTGCAGGAATTTTAACTTCTTTATTTCGATTGTCCAATAATTCATTTACAACAGATGCCAGTTGTCGGAAGGTATCCTGCTGTTCAAATGCACTTTCAAATTGAACTGTGTCTCCTTTCTCAGTTGTCAGCTTGTCCATTCATCTCACCACAACATTGAATATAGTATTGGTCTCACTATCAATTCCGCCAAGCAATCATTACTAGCCTTGTGGTCTATCATGTTTTTAGACTACTGAAGTTGCCGAGATATTGCTCTCATCTGTTCGTTATTAATATTTATTGCCTCTTTTTGTTCAGCTCAAAACGTAATGAGACCAGCACATATGTTATCAATTCGCGCTTCGCTGTGTTTTATATTGCGGTAAATCTCAACTGTTCTTTGAGCATTAGATTTTCTATTTGCTAAAAATTCCTGGTACAATAGTTTAATAGTCATTTCTGAGCTGTCCTCTGTTAAAATGTCTGCAGGTGTGGGTTTCTCCATATCCCCAAGTGATTCAGTTTCTGCCATTTTAATGTTCTTGTCCAGTTTTGTCCTCAATTCATGCCATTTCACTGATATGTGTTTAAATGATTCTCAATTCACAGTTTAATATCTAAAATAGCAAAATATTGCGACCCAAGAAATAAGATAGGCACTGAATAATATCTTAAGGCAGATAAATCCCAAACCACAGCTTTTATGTGTGACCCAAGGCAACAAAAAGTGTAGCATTTAATGTAAGCTACTACTGCAGCTTTTTATGAAAGCAACTACTTTGTGTATGAAATGACAAGGAAGGCAAAATCAAAAAGGAATGAACTGGGAGAGATACTATAAATGACACTTTACATCAATAAAATGCTCATATTCAGGTCAATTCTCAATAATGAGTATTTGCTTATTTTTCAAGGCGGCCATTTTGAAAATAGCCGCCATTTTGAAAATAGCCGCCATTTTGTATTTGAAAGATAGATCAACCATAGATAACCACACCAAGTCATTCAAATATGTTAATCTTTGTGCTTCTAGCATCAAATCCACTGTGGTTTGTGCAATATTGGAAAATATTTTAGAACGTACGGCAGCCATCTTGAAATAAGCCGCCATTTTGAATTTTGAGGGTGGGTCCATAGCTAAAATTGCACAGTACACAAAAATGTACCATCATGCAAAAATTGGTGCTTTCCTCATTCTTTGAGCAATTTTTTCACCGATCAGCCGGACTAATAGGTCAGAAACCTTGTTAGTAGTTGTCGCGTGAGGGTTTTGTCTCGTTTGGGAAATTATTTGCGTTATTTAAAAAAGAAAAACATAAAAAGATTCTAATAAACGCGATTGAGGAAATCATCAAATCTAGCTTGTACTAGTTAATTCAACGTTTTACATAATATAAGTAGTTAATTTAAAACAATTGTTTAAATTTTAGCATTTTAAACAGTAAACTATTTAAACTTATATGATATTATAAGTTATTTATATTTTATCATACACACATATAGACTTAAGCTTTTATAGACAATATCACATACCTGGATTTGAAATCACATTACTGTAAACCAACTTATTTTTGCGGATACTTTATTTCGCGTTTAGTCCTATCTAGCTTACTTCGCGGCGATTTAATTTCGCGATTTTCAAATTCACTTGATGTAGTCATTTACGGAAAGTACCTAGTTTTAAATTTTCGCGACGATTAATATTCGCGTTATAATGATACTCGCAAAAGTCGCGAAATTAGTTGGTTTACAGTAATATTCACGAACTACGGTGTTTTGAGTTCAAAATTCAATTAACAAATCATTTGTCTATTCTTTATCAAAGATTAACATAACTAATTGAAATAATGACCCGTGCAGACCATATAGCTATGTTGAAAAGTGGTAGTCGTCATACTTTATGCATCAATTATAAACTAGCTTGAATCAGTAAAGACTTATCACCTGTGAAATTGTCGAAATCATTGTTTGTAGCTCATATTGAATTTCGCTGTTTTCATATGGCTTTTAAAAAACGTATATTCATATTATTCTTTTTGACAAAGTGCTTTCAATATTGCTCTAAGTAAACTTATTCAATTGAAACAGTTATGACCTTTTCTCGATCTAAAGTATTTTTTATATGACGATTGGCAACAACTTTAACAGTTAATTAATAAGCGTCAAAGGTATCAACTCTTGTTTTTTTGGTTAAAAAACAATTGAAAAAAACTCGTTTTGTCGTCACCCATGTATTTATACTTTATAACAAATCATTTAGGTTTTTTCTGTATTTTAAATTAACAAAACATTAAAACTTCAATGCACAAGGTAGACCATGTAAACATAATGAAAGATGGTTATCTTTATACTTCACGTATTTATTGTAAAAAGTGCTTTAAGAACTGCGGACTCATGATCTGTGAAATTGTAGAAACTCGAGCTCATTGTTTGTAGATCCTATCAAATTTCCATGGTTTCATATGTTAGTATCAAAACAATATACTTATTCTTTTGACATGTTTATACACTTCATGGAATTCAAAAATGGACAACGCGATAATTAAATATAAAACATTGATTTCTTATACACATAAGATTAAATAGTTTTGACCTTTTTTGCTGTAAGAGTTTATTATTGGATGATTGACATCATGTAAGGGTAGTGCAGTCTGAATGAATCTTCAATATAAAAGTAAATCAGCTCTATTCCTAACACATTCCTTTTTGTATTTTAAAACATGTTAAGTCAACTGTCAAATAGCCGTTTAAACGTCAGCAACTAGATTAATATAGGCTAATCTCCAACCCTGGAAGTAGAATGAATGTTTTGTTGATATTCCTACAGAAAAACAGGGTTAAAAAGAAAGAATTTTGTTTTTTTAATTTGATGTTTAGTTATGTAACCGTATTTGAACCTATAAACTGTGTACGCAAATACGTTTTTTTCGTCACAGAACAAGAAAGAGCCTGAATAAAACAGTTAGATAAATTTGTAACAATTCCATGTTATGAAATATTTTTGCTATTTCGCTGTAGTCATTTGGCTGTATAACTGTGACATGGGAATGTTAATGTTACTTGTTGACAATTCTGCCAACACACCCTGTCTCATTCCTTTTGGAGTTGATTCGAATCCCTCAGTTTTGGTTAATAGTAACTTTCGAATTAAAAATACTACCGAAAGTTTGTTTCATGTCCTGATATGTTTCCCCTTGATTGACACAGATGGAAAATTGTAAAAATCTTGGAAACAAGTTGATTTAAATATCAGATTGTTAACTTCCCGGTTTTTTTTATGTAACACCACCGCATGTGCACACTGTACAGACTTCATCAACAGAGTATTTACTAAAATAAAAACCTGCATCAACAGAATTCCAAGAAAAAGAATCTGACAATTCACTTGTTGTACGGTCACCATCATGATTTCCTGACTAATACGAGGTGTTGTTGTCCCAATCCACCAGCGACATGTTTTCCCCGTCTTTAGATCTTTTTTACAAGTTACTAGTATAGTTGTTTAACCTTATTTCTTTAACCGTTTGTGTTATATTTCCGATTGTGGCATTTGAATGAATGTGAATTCGGATGTCGTGTGATACAATCCTGACAATAAAGGTTCACTCCTTCGGGGTTGAAGATATATGGCAATGTTAAAAATACGTGACAGGATTACAGTACAAATAAACGCACGAACACTTAGGACAGAGATATACAAATATTAATAACATAAAAGTAGTTTACAACATGTAAACCGCTTAATGACAACGGTTAAGATTCTTCCAATAACATCGAATTTAAAACCTGTTCATAATTTTCAATTAAACTAAGTACGCCACGATTGTTTTTCTATAAAAAGAAAAAACAAATGATACAAACAAGGGAAATTGACTTAAGTATTCCAATATATGTAGCATTTGAACAATATTTTGTCTGTATCAGTAGGCTATTAAAAAAAGAAGGTCAATATCAACTAGGAAAAACAAAAACAAAAATATACGAAATATTTCTTTTTATTCAGAAGACAATCTTTCTTTTTGATAAAATTATGAACGTAAGAAATAACCTTTGCGAGTTGTTTATGTACTGTTATTATTTTGCAGATTGTTAATTTGGAATGTATCGCTTATAGTAAATAGTTTGTATTTGCTATTTATCTAATTTCGTCAGTGCTTGTATAAAGAAAGACCCACACTCTAAATAATAGAGGCAATAATCAATTGTGTTATCTCTCTACCCGCAAGTATTATTCAATTCATTCTATGAATATGTAATTTTGATAAACAAACAGTAGAACTTCGATAATTCGAACCAATAGAGACATGTCATGACTCGTTCGAGTTTTTTTCCCAATAAAAACATAAAAAAATACGTCCAAATAGTCAAATCCTTGGTTTGTGATTGTGACCCGGATTTAGTTTTGCTTACTCGATTAATGACTATTGAACAGTGGTATACTGTTGTTGTCTTTATCTCTAATTAAACAACTTACGAATAATATAAAAAAAATAAGGAGATGTGGTATGATTGTCAATGAGACAACTCTTCAAAAAAGGTAAAATCACACAGAAACTAACAACTATAGGTCATCGTACGGCCTTCAACAATGAGCAAAGCTCATACCACATAGGCAGCTTTAAAAGGCCCCAAAATGACAAATGTAAAACAAACGAAAAAACTAACGGTCTAATTCATGTACAACAAAATAACGAAAAATAGATATTTAGCATATCAACAAACCACAACCGCTGAATTACATATTCCTGACTTGGAACAGGCACTGACATACAGAATGTGACGGGGTTAAACATGTTAGCGAGCTTCCAACCCTCCTCTAACCTGGGTCAGTGATGTAACAGTACGACATAAGAACGAAGTATACAAATCAATTGAAACAGGCTTAACTCATCAGAAAGATACAAATAGAAATACATCTAACAAAACACATAGTGGACGTTACCGGGTACTTGTATATCCCAACAATAAAAAGAAAACAAGTACAGATGTAAGAGTATTCACAGTAACTGTAAGCTAGTTCAAAGTCATTAGCAACTAATAATAAAAAAAAACTTGTGCAGTGTCGAGATACAGGTATCGACAGATTGTATATCTATAAAAGTGTATAATATGTAGTTAATAGTAAAGTTTAGTTTGCTTTTAATTTAATGATTACGAAATCAATATCAATACCAATAAAACAATATTCAATGATCTAATTACTGTGTTGAACTAGTTACCTTTTAGAGTTAGTTTATTTTAAGAATCGATAGGTTTACCAGGATCGTTTCTATATTTCCGGGTACGATAAACAGCATTACCGTAAAAATTAGGATGAGCTATCCCGTTTGAAATAATTTTCTACAGGTACAACCAAACTTTAAAACCAAATCTTTATATCTATGGAATAATTTAGTAAAGGTTTTAAGTAATTTGTAGTATCGAAATTCCTAGCTTAATAAATTACCAGTAATACATAGATAATGTTCCTTAAAATAAAAAACCATCAATCAGACATAGCGAACTAGTTGTGAAATATAAACACGGTAAGATGGTGACAAATCGTCCCTTTTCTCGTAAAATAAAGTGTGGAGTTTACCGTGTAATACCGAAATATCTAAATCTAGGAAAGGACAGTTCTTATTCATATTTCGCCTTCGGTCTCAAGTAATAAATTAGCTTAACTTCTCTATGAGGGGTGAAGCTTACATGTGATATCTCTGTTTAAAGAAACAAACTATAACCACCAGACCATAGCTGGCCAGTGACCTTGACCCTAGTATATAAGCACCTGTTCCATAATAACTTTTCATTATTTTTCTAGAGGGTGTGAAGTGAACACTTCACTTGAATTCTTTTTAGTTATTTTATTTTTATCTAAGATTTAGGGGAAAGTTACTAAAGTTACATTTAACTTGGCTACGATGTACGACAAGTTCTAATGTTATTTTGTTAATTAGAAATAATAATTCCTCAATTGTCTACGATGTATGACAAGTGTTGATGGAAATAAATTTAAAAATTTCTTGTCTACGATGTATGACAAGTGTCGATGGAAATTAATTAAAATTTTTATTGTCTACGATGTATGACAATTTTATATATTCATTAAGTATTTGCCTTAGTACGATGTACACTGGTTCTCCGTTAAAGCGCCCAACGTCAGAGTAAAAAATGATAAATTATAAATTGCAGCAAAACTTGTTTATAAAGAACATGGAACATCCTCATAGTATACTCTATCCACTCTATAAATTTCAGCATGTAATATGCTACCGTTTATTTGTTATGATCGAGACAGTTTAGATGAAAAACAAATAAAAAAATACTTTTAACGTCATTTAACTTCCTTTGACGTCGTAATTTTCAATACCAAAATACTACAAACTTTTTTTTTATCAATTCACGTAAACTTTTATTTCCGTTTTTCTGTTTAGTTCATATCAGTCTTGTACAAAGTAGGATAAAATTTATATCGTATTAACATGCTTTCGACCCGAATATGCAAATAATACGCCACTGAATTCTCCTCCTTTTTATCATCATCATTTAGTTGCCAATCTGTGTTACCATGACTTATCATTGATGTGGTCATAAAATTGAGAAAGGAAATGGTGAATATGTCAAAGCGACAACCACCCGACCATAGAGCAAACAACAGCCGAAGGCAACCAATGGGTCTTCAATGTAGCGAGGATTCCCGCACCCGTAGGTGTCCTTCAGCTGGCCCATAAAATATGCATAATAGTACAGTGATAATGGACGTCATACTAAACTCCGAATTATACACAAGAAACTAAAATTTAAAATCATACAAGACTAACAAAGGCCAGAGGCTCCTGACTTGGGACAGGCGCAAAATTGCGGCGGGGTTAAACATGTTTATGAGATCTCAACCCTCCCCCTATACCTCTAGCCAATGTAGAAAAGTAAAAGAATAACAATACGCACATTAAAATTCAGTTCAAGAGAAGTCCGAGTCTGATGTCAAAAGATGTAACAAAAGAAAATAAATAAAATGACAATAATACATAAATAACAACAGACTACTAGCAGTTAACTGACAAGCCAGCTCCAGACCTCAATTAAACTGATTGAAAGATTATGTCTTCATCATATGAATATCAGGTACAATCCCTCCCGTTAGGGGTTTAGTATCATACTATCATAAAATATATGAGAAGAACATAACCCGTGTCATGCCAACAACTGTTTTTTCAGAAATAAATGTGTTTAGTTCCGATGCAAAGACCCTATCAGTGAATCAATGTTAAAGCCAAAATATGCAATCTTTAATGACCTGACAACAGTATCGTAACTATATCCCCTTTTAATAAGTCTATTTAAAGGTTTTGTTAGTTTCTGAGGAGAATACTGACATTTTTGTGCTTTATAAAGAATATTTCCATAAAATTTTGGATGTGAAATACCTGAACGTATAAGATGTCTGCATGTTGAGTTATATTTACGAATTATTTCCTTATACCGGTGATAAAATTTAGTAAATGTTTTGACCAGTTTGTGATATCGAAAACCCTGGTGTAATAATTTTTCAGTAATACATAAATTTCTCTCGCTAAAATCTAATACATTGTTACAAACACGAGCGAATCGTACAAGTTGAGATATATAAACACCATAAGATGGTGACAAGGGAACGTCACCATCTAAAAATGGATAATTAACAATAGGAAATGAAAAATCATCTCTTTTATCATAAATTTTTGTATTTAGCTTCCCGTTTATGATATAGATATCAAGATCGAGGAAAGGGCAGTGGTCATTGTTATCATTAGCTTTATTTAAAGTAAGTTCTACAGGATAAATTTCTTTAGTATACATACTGAAGTCGTCATTATTTAGAGCCAATATATCATCCAAATATCTAAAAGTATTGTTAAATTTTTGTATCAAATGTTGTTTTGATGGGTCTTTGCTAATTTTAGTCATAAATTGTAACTCATAACAATACAAAAACAGGTCCGCAATAAGTGGTGCACAGTTAGTCCCCATTGGAATTCCAATAACTTGACGATATACGGAATCTCCAAAGCGAACAAAAATGTTATCAAGTAAAAATTCAAGTGCATAAATAGTATCAAAGCATGTCCAATTGACATAGTTCTTTTGTTTATTGCTACTAAAAAATGATCTTAAAGAGTTTGAACATATGTACTCGCATTCCGACTTTTTAAATGCCCAGTTAATTAGGGATGTGAATTTTTTCTTAATAAGAATATGAGGTAAAGTGGTATATAGGGTAGAAAAATCAAAACTTTGAACAGATTCAAAATCACCAATATATGCATGCAATTTATCAAGTACTTCCAACGAGTTTTTGACACTCCAAAAGTAATTAATTCCACTATTTTCAAAGGCCTTATTTGAACAATTTATTATCAGGTTTTTTATTGTACCAAGTGTACTAGTAAGTAAAACAGACAATTTAGTAGTTGAACAATGGCTGGAAGATGAAATAAATCTATATTTGTAAGGTTTTTTGAGCAGCTTCGGAAGCCAGTACATAGTTGGGACTTTCATTGTGTTTGGTTCTGCTTGTAAAGAAGTAGCTAAAGGTTTATGTTTGTTACAGATGTCGTTTTCTGAAAATGAAGTCAGTTGGAATGTTGGTGAATTCGTGATTTCCTTTTGGAGAACCTCTATATAAAATTTACGTCAAACAATAATGATATTATTAGCAGCTTTATCAGCCGGGACAAAAACAAATTCCTTGGCTAGTTCTGTTAGTTTATTATTGATACGCGAAATAGGGTTTTTATAGTTTTTGTTGAGGGTAAAATGTTCTTTAAAATGTTGTATTCGAATATCAACTATCTTCATTACTGAATTAAAAAAAGAGTCCAAAGATTTTTTGTCAGCTTTTTCCCGTTTTACCCATTTCAAACAGTAGGCGCGGAGTGAGTCGTTGATGATATTACGACACTCATTCCAGTTAATAGTTGACGGGGGACGATATTTAGGTCCTTTACTGAGGAATGATTTTAACTCTCGGTCGCGAACGATGTTAAGGTCTCCTGTTATAACATGGGAAATTGGTCCATAGGTGTATTCTGAATTACTGCAATTACACGACATAGGTGTATTTTCAGTGATATTTACATCTTTACACAATTGGCTATAATTAAACACATATTTTCGGGTAGATTTCTTGTAAATATAACAAATGAGAGGGAGTTCAGTATTATCAAAATATCCAGGAATTTGGTCTTTAACAGAATGGTCGTTAAAAATACCGGCAATATTTACAAAATCAAAACCTTTATTGACATACTTTATTTTAATAAAATGTTTTTTATGATCTTCAGGGCGATCAATTTTTGGAAACAGTTTAGAATAACAATATGCCATTATAATTTGGACAATTTCATACTTAGGACTGTAATATGAAATTGTGTTGCAATCCTCTAAAATTTTATTTAATTTATTTATAGGTAAAGAACAAAGCTTGGTTAACAGATAATGTCTGCCGTTGTTTTTTGAAATGGAAATTAGGTCCGAAATATTTGTATGGTTGGTCCTAAATTTTCTTTGATTGCGATTTTTTCTGCGTCCATGAGAACGATTTTTACGAACAGTTTTAGAAACTATATCCAAAATGTTAACAGAATCGGTTCTTGATATATTGCCAATTCCCATGATATTATCATTAAGACCGAGAGGGTAGACTGTCTGTAATTTTTTAATCCAATTTAATTCATTTATTTTTCGTGATCGTACAAACTTGGAATGAGATTCACCAGACTGCTTATTTACCACTTCTAAAGGTTGAACTGTTAAATATTTAATAGGATGACTGTGCTTCTTAAGATGTTGATAAATGATACTTTTGAATTTATTGGGTCTTTTAAAACGATACAGGTGTTCTTGCGTGCGTTTAGATAAATATCGCCCAGTTTCACCTACGTACTGAATACCGCATCCCGGTTTGTTTCATGTGAGTAAATAAATAATACTGTTTGTTTTTCAAGTAATATCAGTTTCAAAATTTAGAGAAAATGTGCGACCATTAAATGTGGACCTTACTGTATTGTTGGTGGAAAGACGGGGACACGTAAGTCATTTTTTGGCATGACACTTATCGATAGAAGGGTAACCACGATTTTTATTGTTAAAAACGTTGGCTATGGTAGTATTTTTAGATAAGCGATTCTGAAGATTGAGACGTGTAGATACCCTTTGAACGAGTTTAGTATTTAATATTTTTCCATTTCTAAGCTTCATTTTTGTTTTTTGGTATGTAGATTTATTACAAAGGAGCAAAGACTGGCGTCCAGAATATGAACCATCACACAGTAGATTAAATTGTGTAAAAATGATAAAACTGTTCGGCTCAAGACGTCAAATGCTTATTGTCATAAGTTACCCGACAAATTTAACAAAAGATAGGGTATATCAAGGTAGCGACTGACGTCTGACTAAATAGATGAATGGGGCTGAATATTAAAATACTACTTTTTGATAGATATTCCTAAAGTAATGAACATAGAGAAGTTCTCGCTCGGACACACACTCCATAATCTAGTATAATATAAGAGCATAAACCTATATAGAAAAAAAATATCTAAATCAACTGTTTCAATTTCAAAATGCACAATAACACATGAATCCCTAGCTTTGAGCTGTTTTGAAAAATTCTTTCGAAGCCGAAACACCGCCCTTGTATCATTGATTGGTTACTTCCTTTGATATGCATTAATACCTTTTTGTTCATTGCATCGAAATTTGAGAAAAAAAGAGAGAAACGAGACGTGTCTATAAGTTTTTTGTTTAGAACAATGGGAGTATGTTTTTAAAATTTAAAAGGTATGATTGCAAATGTGACATCTCCAATCTGAATTCAAAAAATTCGTCACATAGAGTGTTAGTGACCTAATACGATATATACCGGGTCAGTAAATTCCACATGATGTTCTATTTTTGCTCAAACCACATATGGAATTTACTGACCCCATCTATATCGTATAAGGACACTAACAAACTATGTTACTGATAATATCTAACCAAAGTTTAAACGAATCACTTATTTGATAATGTTTACAGTCATTATAATAATTCAAGTTTAGAGGAGATATGATTTATTGATTGATGTATTCTGAACGTACAGTGGCAAATATTTCATGTAGTTTTTGCACTGGGAGAAGAATATTAAAAAAAAACGAATAAGATGTTGCATGCATTGATAAAGAATTTAAAAAGGTTCAATATAAATATATATAAAACAAGAATGTGTCCATAGTACACGGATGCCCCACTCGCACTTTCATTTTCCATGTTCAGTTGACCGTGAAATTGAGGTCAAAACTTTAATTTGGCATTTAAATTAGGAAGATCATAACATAAGGAACATGTGTACTTAGTTTCAAGTTGATTGGACTTCAACTTCATCAAAAAACTACCTTGACAAAAAACGTTGACCTGAACTTCACACTATCATTTTCTATGGATGGACGGAAGAACGGACGCACAGACCAGAAAACATAATGTCCTTCCACTATCGTAGGTGGGGCATAACAACAATAATGAGGGAGACACGACAAAAAATAATCCAGCAAAATCATATAAAATCATTTTTCACAAATTTTTAATTCATGCTCTTTGTTGGTTGGTTGTAGCTTATTAATCTCGCTGACTATAAATTTAAGACAACCATACACGACGAATTGAACAGCTTCTTCTTGTAGATTCTCTTTTACTAGTAGTAATATGCATCGTATCCCGCTTGAATATCAAATGGTTATTTGAAATAATCCAAGATATACGAGGTGGTATTTTGAAAAAAAAATTGGACAACACCCCGCCCCTCTAAAGAAAAAAAAGCATTACAATTAGGAATAGAAAAAAATGGGGTGCCGAAATGTAAAAAAATAATTTTGAACATTAAGAATAAGGTTAAATAAAAAATAACAGAAATAAATCATTAAAAGAATATTGAAACTTTGCGTTATCTGCATATTAAATTTAGTATTAACAATTGACATTATTCTAGTAGATCATTTCGAATAAATGTTGAACTTTCAAATTGGTTGAACACGCAACTGTTTAATTGTAATTAGCAATGCAAGTTCTATACATTCATACGCATCGGTGTTTTTTGGCTTAAATCACAATCTTCTACGAGATAATGTATCATTTCGTCTTCAACTGCAGGAAAATTTGACCTTGCATCCTTCTCCTGCATTGTGTCCTTTGTACGCCTTAAAAATAGTTAGTGACAGATGTCAGACCACGATAATCATAAGCAACAGCAATTGTGGGTGAAAAAACGAGTTATAAATTCTGAAGTTCTATTTTTAATTTTATCTTTATCATTTACGCCTAGCGACAGGTATTTGAAATCCAAGGATGTCAAAGAATATAAAGAGATGATGAGTTTCATGTATATGACCAAAAGGACACAAAAAATAGTCAAATCAATGATTGATGGAGTTAAAAATATATGTAAATGGACAATTGATGGGAAGTTTAAGGATTTGCAGAATCAAAACATTGTGATCATAATTATTACTTCTTCAGTTTCATACTGATACTTGCGGACGGGTGACATCGGTTTTGCATTTTTGGGGGTATAGTATATATTTCAATATTCGTCCAAACAATTGATTGATAAGCAATTTGTCTTTCTATATTTTGTTGGACAGTACATTTGTAAGTAATCAAGGATAAAATCTATTTTTGGTGATCGAATTTTGATTCTATCCGATATCATATTTCTTTTAATGTCGGTTTACTACCGGTCCTGTCTTTGTTATAAAACTGTACGTTCAAATCCTCAGTACTAGTACCTCATATCACAAAGAAAAGTTACATTATTAATGTATGTACCTGTCCCAAGTCAGGAGCCTGTAATTCAGTGGTTGTCGTTTGTTTATGTGTTACATATTTGTTTTTCGTTCAATTTTGTATATAAATAAGGCCGTTAGTTTTCTCGTTTTAATTGTTTTACATTGTCTTATCGGGGCCTTTTATAGCTGACTATGCGGTTTGGGCTTTGCTCATTGTTGAAGGCCGTACGTTGACCTATAGTTGTTAATATCTGTATCATTTTTGTTTCTTGTGGACAATTGTCTCATTGGCAATCATACCACATCTTCTTTTTTTATATTTACTTTTGTTTATTATCCAAGCTATCCAACTTATTTCGAAATTGAAATACTTTTTTTATTTGAATTTTAATTGATATATTTATGCAGTACAGTGACAGAATAAAGAAAGAGGGGGGTATATGGGGTAATCGCCATGCGTATGTTGTTGATAAGAAAAAGATAATCTATCTTGTCAAAATTTTATATATACGGATTTTTTTTTTTCAAATGCAGGACCTGAACCAAAGAATTTTAAAGAAAAGAGCATATATTTCTTACTGAATAGAGAAAAACGATCAAAAGAATAACAGAATACAGAAATGTAGATCCCCTCTCCCTTAATACAGACCGTAATATATATTATTGTGGTATATATATTTGTTTAATCTATTAACTGTTTTTATTTTCGAAAAGTTATATCCGCTGTCAGTTATAACTATCTTAAATGTTTATTTGGCATGCCATATTCGATAAAAGTGCGGACGTGATAGAAAGCACTCTTTACCAAAACGTCAACGGAGATTACATTCCACGGAGATTACATTTCGACGATTTCGTCTTTTATGAACCATAATATGTGAATCTGTAGAAAGAAGTTGTACTAAAATAAAATGTTGACACCGATATCAATCTGTTGGATGTGGAATTTATTTTCGAAATTGGTTTTTGTTAAGAATTGACCATTCCACGGAGATTACATGCTTAACAAATCTCTGCAGTGTTCAACTTTGTTTAGTTTTTGAGACGGATGAAATTTGGAATAAATGACCATTGTTATAAATAAAATCATTTAGGGTAACCTTATGATCAAATTTAACTCATTTCACACTCTATAATGTTCTAAATAGTTTGTCCTGCTTGGTCTTTTATCCGTCAACGGAAATTTCATGTTTACGGAGAAAACGTTATGGACGGCCGGTACGATCACTATTGTTGTGCAATATATACTAAACTTTATAAAACTTAAATATATTGATAAAAAAGAGATATAAAATTATCAGATATAAGTATAACAAGCTACGAGTATATAAATCGAAGTCATTAGGTTTGCTTTCTTACGGTGGGACAAAATAACGTCATAAAATGGGCGCTTTAACGGAGAACCAGTGTGTACAGCACATTTGTTTCTTAATTCATACTCCTGTTTGTTAAACAGGTAGATATTTAAAAGTATTTCTATTCACCTGAAGGTCGTGAGTACTCTTCAGAATTTACACGTGTTTTACCTGCACAGGTACACATTATTTTATTACAATGGCTGAATTTGATTATGCAAATGTATTGCTTTTGCAAGATGTTTAGAATTATGTTTACACTTACAAGGGTGATGGCTATGATTTTCATCACCTCTGAGTTGTTTTAGAAATTAAAGATGATAAATTTAATAGGAAAACAAGAGGTATTTTGAATAAATCCTCTTCTTAAACAGTTATAAAACCTAGTAGTTTTATAAAAGATCATAATGGCATTGCAATTGGAAATAATTGACAAAGCAACAGAACGAGTCAAAAGTAAGTTTTTAAAATCTAGTGCTACTTGTATAGCTTCAAAATCTCCTTCATTTGTGAATTTTTCTCAAGATAGTGCTGTTGAGATTTAAGATAGGCATGTACAATACATATTGATGCATTGACTCATTATTATTAATGTAGTAAAGAACATGTATGAATCATGAGGTTTGAGACAGTTTCTATGCCTTCAACTCAAGCAGAGTTTGTAGAGAAACCTGCTGCTTTATTCGAATTTTGCCATTAGAGGCTTACTTTAATAAAGATTTAGTTCTAATTTTGATCTGAACTACTGTAATGATACTGTTCATGTACCTCCTTTGGGAGTTTGTGCCATGGCTGATGATAGTCCAGCCGGAACTGATACGTCTTTTGATCCTGCTTTAAGGTTTTCAGAAGCCTTTAAGGCTTCTCTTAGTGAGATTAATGGTCCATTATCTCATCCTGTTTGTTGAACAGTTTAATCATGATTTTGCTTGTAAAGTCCCAAAATTGTTTAAAAAGACAGAAAACTGTGTCTAAGTTTTCTTCTGGACTTTCTGTGACTGTTAATAATACTACCATGTCAGTAAATATCAAATCAGGAAAATATCAAGTTCATAGAGGAGTAATACTATCACCCTGAGAACTGTGAGAATCCTAGTGTGTCTAGGATAAATAACAAGATTGAAATGGCACTGCCTAGACAGGCCCACTATGTGGTTTCAAAGATGCCGGAAACCCAGGGATACTTTATTAAGGGGTTGATCATCACCCCTATTGTTGAGGATTTTATTGTAAAAATCTATTTGCTTGTTTGACCATGGGTTTCTATTTAAACGCATAGGAGATGCTCAGAAATATCTAGATGATAAAACTTATTTGTAATTCTGATGTGATAGTTGATTTATTACGTTTTTAGTTATGATTGCATGAAGCAAACTTGGTGATTATACAAAGATTCTAAAGCAAATTCTAGATTCCTTGGAAGAGGTTCCAGGTCTAGCAATTATTTTACTCCCAGCTGTTATGGGAAAGGCAATATCAGTCTTTTAACTGTGGAGGCTCTGTTGGTCAACAGGGCGTATACTAGTAGGCAATTCCCTTCATTGAGAGAGAGAGGTTTCCAAAAAGGGAACAGAGAATCTCAAAGAGGGCACATTTCTCAACCAGTTGCTATATACAGTAGATAACTTAAATATTATGATTTGGAAAATGTTACTAATGATCTATTGATATTAGATTTAATAAGAAATGGTTATAAAATTATTTTTAGTGATGTACCACATATTTGAATAAAATTCATTTCACCTTTCATAAGGATGAAATAATTTCAGAAGTCCAAAAATTGATAGCTAATTAAGGGAGCTATTTAAGAGGTTGATCGACCATTGGAAAATCAGTTTATTTCCTATATTTTCTTAGTTTCTAAGAAAGATGGGTCTTCAAGGCCTGTTACCTATTTGAAAAATTCAAACAAACTTAGCTTGTGGCTAATCAGCATTTGGAGCAGGACCATTTATCTTTTGTTTAGATGTAATTCTTAGGGATGGTTATCTATATATATATATAGAGAGAGCTAACATCTATAGATCTCACAGATGCATATTTAAGTATCATTTATGATTATATCACAATTTCCTGATTCATGTGGAAAGGACATTGATATGATATTTATGTTCTTTGTTTTGGATTGGCTTCTGCATCAAGAGTTTTTACTAAGGTTTTAAAACCTGTCTATGTATTTTTATGAAATAATGTCACTTGAAGTATATACATGCTATAGTTTATACATTGACGATTCTTTTATTATGGATCAGAATTTAGATGGTTGTATTGTGAATACAGAAGAAGTGGTGCAAATGCTTGATAAGCTGTGCTTCGGAATAAATTTTGAGAAGTTGGTACTCATTCCTTGGAAGCACATTGTTTTCCTTTGTCTCATTATTGATACTGAGCTATTTAAGTTTTTTTATGACAGATGAGAAATGGTAAAATTATCTCCCTTGGGAAATTCTTCTTAAATAGAATTGTGTAACTGTATTACAGATGATTTGCATCATATATTGGTCTTGTGGCACATGCTTTTAATGCAGTATCTGTGGGAATGTTGCAGAAACATGGCGAGAAATAATGTTGAAACACTGTATAGTTGTTACAGTGATTATTATCATCAATCTATAGGTGAAATTTTAACAATTTAAATCAGAAATTAAGAATTGATTTTTAGACCCATCCAAATAAGTTTTTGGATTGGACCAGATGCCTCATTAGAAGGATTAGGGATCCAAATTTGAAGAAAATTTTTCTGTTGGTAGATGGAGCTTCTTTAAGAACATGCGCTCATTTCATATAGATTTCTTAGAATTGTTGGCTATATATTTTTCTTTTGGAGAGAAATATTTAGTCACAGAGAGTTATACAATCAGAAAATACAATTTCAGTAGCATTTATTATGCAATAGGAGGTATAACCTCTTTGTCACTTTAAAAACATGCTTACTACAAATATTTCATTATTTGGGCTTGGTGTTCAAGAAAGAACATTTTTATCACAGCTCTTTATATTCCTGGTAAGAAAATTTTGATGCTTATCATATGTCTAAAAAAATTATAGATTCAACAGGATGGCAATTGAAAGAAGATATATTTGTTTTGTTGTTATCACGTTTTCATTTTCAAATCTGTAGATAATTGATTCGTTGTCTTTTGACCAACAAGCTCCTTTCAGAGATGTTTGTACTTTTCATGGTCAGATTTAAGACCTTATATTTTCCAATCTTTTTCATTGTTGGGGATAATTATAAAGAAAATTATTAGTGATAAAGTTCAGAAGGCTCTTTTGATTATTCCTTTTGGTCTGCTCAGAGTTGGTTTTCTTTGCTAAGACCAATTTTAATTTATTTGACAGTTAAAAGTTCTGCTAAACATAAAAGTTAGTAACAATGTTACATACTGAAGAATGCCTTTCCGTTAGGAAGAGATTTGATTTAACTGTGTATTGTAAAAAATATAAGTGAACCAACACCTGAAGGGTTGATTGTGCGGTAGGGTAAAAACGTGTGTATTATATTCAGAAATCACTTTAATATAAACAGGAGATTTCAAAATCATTTGTAAAATATATTTACACTTCATCTTGGAGATTATGCATCTATGATTAAGCATTATCAATATTTTTTGAGAAATTTCATTATTTGTTGTGTTCAAAGAGAACAAATTCCTTATCACCATCTAAAAAGGATGTTATTGATTATTGAATTTTTTTGTAAAACACAAGCTTTTCATATTCAGCATGTTTAATGTGAATTTTACTTGTTTTATGTTGAAACAGACTTGATCCTTTAAGAAGTAGATGTTACTAAATTTGTTTGTTTACTACATGCATATGTGAAAGGTTGCTTAAGCCTGAATCTGCAATTGAAGAGTTAGATACTCTTTCACTGTGGAGATGGATTTAGTGCTATATTTTTAAGGTAGGCACTTAAAGTTAACCATCGAGGGACGTTAACTACCGAGGGTAGTAATGAATATTCATCTTTACCGGATGATTGACAGCGATGTAAATAAAAACATGAGAGTGATTACCGTGTGTCAACGTCATATCAAATTAATTCAATTTAATTGTTAGAAATACTGTTTTCTGCTGAAAATTAAAAAATAAATAAAATGGAATGGAATGGAATGGAATGGAATGGAATTGAGCTATGTACAATACAGTAAATATTAGCAATTAGAATTAGACGGTAGACAAGCATATTTTGCCTATTGATTCTTTTTTGCATGCCTATTTGGTTATATTATAATGCACTAATTGTTTTGATACTGTTTAATATTTAAATAAGACCCATATGTGAACCATTTATGCACTTTTAATATAAAGATCAGATTCACACAGGATCATACAGTTCGAGCTAACTATTTTATGTACGAGAGCTATTACTGATGTAACGGTGATGCTTAGATAATCTCCCTTTGCTAGAATATGGGATGACGCAAAATGAACTATATCACTGTGCAAGAACGGAATAGCAAAGTGAATATATAAATCAAACTGTATTGGGATGATTTGGTAAACGTTTATCCAACTTACTGGATATTTTATGAAAGATTTTGCCATTTGTATAGAGGAATTATACCTTTTCAAATAAACTTGGGAGAATAATACACTAATTATAGAATCTTTGGCAACTTAAACGAACTAATCTTGTCAAATATACATCAAATTTTTGAATGTAAATTTGTTGCGTGCAATTGTTAAATATTTAATGCGATGACTGTCATTATAGCCTGAAATGATATTTTGATTGATTAATTCAAACGCAATACTTCAAAATGCGAGTCTTAATTATTGTCGCAATAATAAAAACCTCGCATTAATTTCTGAATTTACAGACATCTGTTAAATAAAGGTTTTTTTTAATAGTTAATTCCGGTGTCACTGTTTCTTTTAGAGAGTTGTCTCATTGGCAATCATGCCATATCTTCTTTTTTTATATAATAAAACAAAAACCTGAACGACTTTACGTTATAAATTAAAATGCATCCTAGTCGTGATGGAGACAGAGTCAAATGAACAAATGGGCTAGATGAAACTGAACGAAAAAAAGAAAGAAAACACCAATTTGATCTGATAGGGGTGAATTCTATTCTTTATTCAAACTCGAGTTTGGTTTGGAACCGTATCTATTGCGATTATTACCCAAGGACAGATATTACATATCTAAACTTCGATGCTCAAATTTGAAGTTACCTATTGAGACGGGTAGATGGGCGGGGATCGCGATGGAAAATAGAATATGTGCATTATGTAATAAGGGAATAGGGGATGAGTTTCATATATTGTTTACCTGTAAAAATGCTGATGTTTCTGCTCTTAGATCAAAGTTTGTACCAAATTACTATGTAATGAATCCAAGCAAGAAGAAATTCACTGGCTTGTTGTCTATATGTAACGTACAAGTTCAAAGGAAATTATCAATTTTCGTGAAGAAAATCATAGAATACTTAATCTAATTATACCAATTGTCTTTTAAAATATACTATATATTTGTTTCTCGCTATATATTATTTTAATATGGTTGTATATATTATTGTCCTCTTGTACACAAGTATGTGTCTGAGGTTATGAATAAAATCTTGAAATCTTGATACGAGAAAAGATTATATTTGCTTCGGCTTTTTCCATTTGCGCCAATCTGCACTTAATTAGCGCCTATTTTTTTTATTTCTTTGCGCCAAATTTATTTTCTTCATTTGCACAAATTAACAGGTAAACACAAGTCATGAGGCATATAAGATGTATAGAATTTATTTATATAATAACAAAAATATTCCTTCTGGCCTTTTGCCACCTGCCACTTGCTCACACGTGACGGGGAGGAGGAGGGGGATTGAAAGCAGGATAAGTTTATTGCAAGTGTACATCACACTTGAAGTAGCACTTTATAAAATAAGATTGTAACTGTTTGACATAAAAAGCACATTTGCATATGCACAAATCTTTTTTAACTGAGTATTGTCATGCAACACTTCTGTTGAACTGCAACCTTGTGATATCTTCCCTACAATAAAGCATCCCCTTTTTTATCAAAATTTTTATAAGTTAAAGCCTGTTTTTTTCTTTATGGCATCGGTTCCATATATGAAAGTAAATGATCGGGTACCAGAAGTGTGATTAAATGATGATACCCATGAGCTCAACATGTGTCTATGTTCCAGACCGTATGAGTATTTGGACCGTACGCGTACGGTCTGGACCGTATGCGTACTTTTTCAATATACGCATACGGTCAGACCGTACGCGTACGGTCTGACTAATATTAAGAATTTGGTCAAGTTTATTAGATACAAATGTATATAACAGATCAACATAACTTATATTTCAAATTAATATAAAAAGTTGAATAGTTATTGAAATAAAAACTTAATATTTTAATTATTTGTAAATAATCAGGCTTACTTAATCTGTTAATCTTCTGTACTTAGCATGTCAGTAATTCATTAATTACAGCCCAGTATGCTCATTGAAATTGATATTATCGGAAGTAAACATAATGTGGGAGGACAATTGTTTTAGAATATTTAGGAACTTTACAAAGAATCCATATGCAAAGGAACATGCATGAACAAAACTTGTTAATGTTAAAAATATATGACGTTCCTTGTGGAAGCAAGTGTCATCTTGGGCCAGAGTAACAAAATAGGATTCACGATAACAATTTGTATAACTAAATATAAAGATTTTAATAAATGTTTGTTAACATTTAACCCATATGATCCCAAAACATGTATGGTCAGCTGGACCGTACGCGTATACTCATACGGTCCGACCGTACGCGTATGGTCGGACCGTACGAGTATACGTATACGGTCCGGACCGTACGCGTACGGTCCAAATACTCGTATGGTCTGGAACATCTATACACACATTTATCTATATTGTAGCTTGTGTTCATTGAATTGCTGCGTTTGGTTAAACAAGTTTAATTTTATCATCTAAATTTATCAGACCTAACCTTTCGAATCAATTTGGCGCAAATTAAAAAATGTCAATGTGCGCAAATGAAAAAAAATATGCTTTTTCAAAATTGGCGTAATTGTCTTACGTACATTCACCGATCACATATTACTGGTTAGATTAAAAAATAATATATGATTTAGATTAAGGAGTACTTTAAGAAATTGATTGATTGTAAGTTGTTTGCCATCAGTACAGCCGCAAATATTTCAGACAAGTTCAGGGAGAAAACTAAATAATGAATACAATAGGGAATGTTACTGGTCAAATGTCATCGGTCATTCAGAGTGAAGTATAGATACGAAACTTTGGACTGTCGATTGAAAATAGTTTGTTTTGATAACAACCGCCGATAGGTATAGACAAATACGGTTGATAGACGGTAAAAGGAGCACTAAATTCTATGTTAACCACCGACAGTAGGTATAAAGAAATACTATTGAAAGACGGTATATAAAGGAGCACTATATTTTACGTTAACCACCGACGGTAGGTATAAAGAAATACTGTTAATAGACGGTATATAGGAGCACTATATTGTATGTTAACCACCGACGGTAGGTAAATTCAGATACTTCTGACAGACGGTATATATGAGCACTATATACGGACCATATAATACGTTATATTGACCATCGACGATAAGTATAAACGAAAACTGTTGATAGACGGTTTATAGGCGCACTTTATTGTATGTTAACCACCGATAGCATGTATAGACACATAATTTTAATAGACAGCACTATATTTTACGTTAACCACCGACGGTAGGTATAGACAAATACTTTTGATATACGGTATATAGGAGTACTGTATTGCTTGTTAACCACCGATGGTAGGTATAAACAGTTACTGTTGATATACGGTATATAGGAGTACTATATGTCATGTTAACCACCGACGGTAGGTATAGACTAAATACTGTTGATAGACAGTATATAGGAGGACTATATTGCATGTTAACCACCGACGATATGTATAGACAAATACTGTTGATATACGGTATATAGGTGCACTGTATTGCATGTTAACCACCGACGGTGGGTATAGAAACAGGTTAGAAACATAGTGTTGATAGACGGTATATAGGAGCACTATATTGCATGTTAACCACCGATGGTAGGTTTAGAAAAATACTGATAATAGACGGTATATAGGTGCACTGTATTATATGTTAACCACCGACGGTAGGTAGAGAAAAATAGTATTGATAGACGGTATATAGGAGTACTGTAATGCTTGTTAACCACCGATGGTAGGTAAAGACAGGTACTGTTGATATACGGTATATAGGAGTACCGTATGGCATGTTAACCACCGACGGTAGGTACAGACAAATACTGTTGATAGACGATATATATGAGTACTGTATGGCATGTTAACCACCAACGGTAGGTATAGACAAATACTGTTGATAGACAGTATAAAGGAGGACTATATTGCATGTTAACCACCGACGGTAGGTATAGACAAATACTGTTGATAGACGGTATATAGGAGCACTATATTGTATGTTAACCACCGACGGTAGGTATAGACAAATACTGTTGATAGACGGTATATACACATGTAGGAGCACTATATGGTATGTTAACTACCGACAGTAGGTATAGACAAATACTGTTGATAGACAGTATAAAGGAGGACTATATTGCATGTTAACCACCGACGGTAGGTATAGACAAATACTGTTGATAGACGGTATATAGGAGCACTATATTGTATGTTAACCACCGACGGTAGGTATAGACAAATACTGTTGATAGACGGTATATACACATGTAGGAGCACTATATGGTATGTTAACTACCAACAGTAGGTAAAGACTAATACTCTTGATAGACGGTATATGTAATAGCACTATATCGTATGTTAATCACAGACGGTAGGTATAGACAAATACTGGTGATAGACGGTATATAGGAGCACTATATTGTATGTTAACTACCGACAGTAGGTATAGACAAATACTGGTGATAGACGGTATATAGGAGCACTATATTGTATGTTAACCACCGACGGTAGGTATAGACAAATACTGCTGATAGACGGTATATAGAAGAACTATATTGTATGTTAACCACCGACGGTAGGTATAGACAAATATTGTTGATAGACGGTATATAGGTGCACTATATTGTATGTTACCTTCCGACAGTAGGTATAGACAAATACTGTTGATAGACGGTATATAGGAACACTATATTGTAGGTTAACAACTGACAGTAGGTATAGACAAATACTGGTGATAGACGGTATATAGGAGCACTATATTGTATGTTAACTACCGACAGTAGGTATAGACAAATACTGTTGATAGACGGTTTATAGGAGCACTATATTGTATGTTAACTACCGACAGTAGGTATAGACACATACTGTTGATAGACGGTTTATAGGAGCACTATATTGTATGTTAACCACCGACGGTAGGTATAGACAAATACTGTTGATAGACGGTATATAGGAGCACTATATTGTATGTTAACTACCGACAGTAGGTATAGACAAATAATGTTGATAGACGTTATATAGGAGCACTATATTGTATGTTAACTACCGACAGTAGGTATAGACACATCCTGTTGATAGACGGTATATAGGAGCACTATATTGTATGTTAACTACCAACAGTAGGTATAGACTAAAACTTTTGATAGACGGTATATATAATAGCACTATATCGTATGTTAATCATCGACGGTAGGTATAGACACATACTGTTGATAGACGGTATATAGTAGCACTATATTGTATGTTAACTACCGACAGTAGGTATAGACAAATACTTTTGATAGACGGTATATAGGAGCACTTTATTGTAATTAACTACCTACAGTAGGTATAGACAAATACTGTTGATAGACGGTATATAGGAGCACTATATTGTATGTTAACTACCGACAGTAGGTATAGACAAATACTGTTGATATACGGTGAATAGGAGTACTGTATTGCATGTTAACCACCGACGGTAGGTATAGATAAATACTGTTGGTAGACGGTATTTAGGAGCACTATATCGCATGTTAACTACCGACGGTAGGTTTAGAAAAAAAAATAATAATAGACGGTATATAGGAGTATTTTATTGCATGTTGATCACCGACGGTAGGTATAGATAAATTCTGTTGATAGACGGTATATAGGAGCACTATATTGCATGTTAATCACCGACGGTAGGTATAGACAACTGTCCATAGACTGTGTAATGGAGCACTGTATTGTATGTTAACCACCGAAGGTAGGTACAGACAAATACTGTTGATATACGGTGTATAGGAGCACTATACTGTATGTTAACTACCGACAGTAGGTATAGACAAATACTGTTGATAGACGGTATATAGGAGCTCTATATTGTATGTTAACTACCGACGGTAGGTATAGACACATACTGTTGATAGACGGTATATAGGAGCACTATATTGTATGTTAACTACCGACAGTAGGTATTAGACAAATACTGTTGATAGACGGTATATAGGAGCACTATATTGTATGTTAACTACCGACGGTAGGTATAGACACATACTGTTGATAGACGGTATATAGGAGCACTATATTGTATGTTAACTACCGACAGTAGGTATTAGACAAATACTGTTGATAGACGGTATATAGGAGCACTATATTGTATGTTAACTACCGACAGTACGTATAGACAAATACTGTTGATAGACGGTATATAGAAGCACTATATTGTATGTTAACCACCGACGGTAGGTATAGATAAATACTGTTGGTAGACGGTATATAGGAGCACTATATCGCATGTAAACTACCGACGGTAGGTTTAGAAAAATACTGATAATAGACGGTATATATAGGAGCATTATATTGCATGTTAACCACCAACGGTAGGTATAGACAAATACTGTTGATAGACGGTGTAAAGGAGTACTAATTCGTATGTTAACCACCGACGGTAGGTATAGACAAATACTGTTGATATACGGTGAATAGGAGTACTGTATTGCATGTTAACCACCGACGGTAGGTATAGATAGAATGAAATTCAAAACAGTGTGGCTGTGGCCATTGATTGACACATTAAATTCATCCATTGACTGGGACAATTTACATGAACGTTTGTCTGTAACGACCACTGTTCACGACGTACCTACGATAGACATTTAAACTGTGGGGTCACCAAAGGTTTCTTAACGCCTTTAATTATAAAATAATTTAAAAAAATAATCAGGAATAACCTTTATGTTTTGATTTATATAATTGATATAAATCAAAACATCGTGATATTTCTGATTAGTTTTTCGAATTACTTTATTAAGTTGTTGAGAAACTTTGGTGACCCCAAAGTTTAAGTGTCTTTAAAAAGTACATAGTGAGCAGTGGTAGTTACATACAAACGTTCATCTTGATTGTTCCAGTCAATTGATGAATTTAATGTGTCAATCAATGGCCACAGCCACACTGTTTTGAATTTCATTATAAATACTGTTGGTAGACGGTATATAGGAGCACTATATCGCATGTTAACTACCGACGGTAGGTTTAGAAAAATACTGATAATAGACGGTATATAGGAGCATTATATTGCATGTTAACTACCGACAGTAGGTATAGACAAATAATGATGATAGACGGTATATAGGAGCACTATATTGTATGTTAACTACCAACAGTAGGTATAGACTAAAACACTTGATAGACGGTATATATAATAGCACTATATCGTATGTTAATCATCGACGGTAGGTATAGACAAATACTGTTGATAGACGGTATATAGGAGCACTATATTGTATGTTAACTACCGACAGTAGGTATAGACAAATACTGGTGATGGACGGTATATAGGAACACTATATTGTAGGTTAACAACTGACAGTAGGTATAGACAAATACTGGTGATAGACGGTATATAGGAGCACTATATTGTATGTTAACTACAGACAGTAGGTATAGACAAATACTGGTGATAAACGGTATATAGGAACACTATATTGTATGTTAACTACCGACAGTAGGTATAGACAAATACTGGTGATAGACGGTATATAGGAACACTATATTGTATGTTAACTACTGACAGTAGGTATAGACAAATACTGTTGGTAGCGATATATAGGAGCACTGTATTGTTATTGGTTGCTGTCTTTGATATTGATTTTACGTTTATCGTTTCAGCATTAATCGGGCTGTTAGTTTTCGTTTTTCGTCACATCTAGTCAGGAATGGGTTTTAATAGCATTTTACATGAATACATATGTGTAACTCATGGCTGATTCACATTCGTTTGTCTTTGGTGGATAAGTTTCCCATTGGCAATATTACCACATATCTTCTGAATTTTCATTGCATTATCTAAACATGTAAAATTCGTATATAGAAAATATATACGTATAGATAATATATATATAATATAAAAAAGTAGATGTTGTATGATTGCCAATGAGACAACAGTAGTGTTTGTGGGACAGAATGACCCCAATTAAGGTGGACGTCGGACGCTGACGCCATATTCGAAAGTTGGCGCAGACGCCGACGCCATATTTGGGCCTTAAAGCGGACGCCATAGTCGACCCTGAAATCAAGACGCAAACTTCGGGTTGGACCATGTTACTCGGACATCGAGACGCCGACGCCATATTTGGGCTTAAATCCTGGACGCTATATCTTAATGTTTGACCAGGCTACCCTCCAGGGTGGATACTTTTAGTGACCCTAGAAAGAGTTTTTCAAGACTTGAGACCTGCTATACATCCATGTAGGTGTTTTAAGATTTTTTTTTCTTTTCTTCTGTTTTTTTTCTTTCTTTTTTCATTATTTTTTTTTGTATCATTATTTTTCATTTAACCAAATAGAGCTACGAGTTTACTGTCATTCTGAATCGTCTCAGAGGATGAAAAGTTGTTGATAATGTCCTTCGTCTCGAGTCCCGACATCTCAATTTGACGTAATAAATGCAATACAGGCCACATGTATCTGAATTATCGGGTTGGATTTGATTGCAAACCACACAGTATTTCGGTCCATTGACGATGAGTACATTTCTGAAATAGCGTTGGTACTTTTCCGGTTATCGTCCTAAGGAGTCGAAAAATTCTGATGGACCCGATGCGGGGAAATGAAATGCAACCCAATGACTCCCCGTTTGATCACAGTTGTCCGTATTGACCACAAACCTTCTAAGCCTGTCGCTCATATATCTAGGCAAGTCTTCTGCATAGCAAACGGTCACGGGCAATCCACTCAAAGCATCCTCTACATCTTTCCCGGTCATCGTTAATGGCAATGCCGTTTTTATTCCCACAACCTTGCTGACGTTTGGCTTCTAATCCACGTAGGTGAGCAAACACTAAGTACTCCGCAATCCTGACAGGCGATGAGATCTTTCCGTGTTTCAGCATCCTCTGACGAACTATGTGTTGTCTCGTCGGCAATATCTTCGTCTGATGAGACCGAACTATCGTCTTCAAAAGTATTCGAGAGACGGTCGTCATCCCTCTGTCCGTCTGGTGTCTCTCCTTGACCGACCTGCAAGACCTCTGTGTGCAATCTGGAGGATTCTGGGGTTCTAGCTTTTAGGTCAACAAGAAAGTGTCCGAAAGGTGTCCTCTTTGCCTCTTCAAATTTCCGGAGAAAGAAGTCCCCTCGAGAAGGATACATCTGTCGGCCAAGAGTCACGATGGGCTGTCGATCAATGCTGTTATTAAAGAGAATGAGATAATGACAGTTTCGTCTCTTGGTGGGGTCTTTGCCGAAGTATAAATTCTGATTAAAAACGACGACCGATAACTTCCTATGGTGACACCCTTCCGTAAACAAATCATTTATTCTGGAGTCTTTGTCCGATGTCGACATGAGGTCATCTAATAGGATCATGTTTCGAATGTTGGGATCGAAAAAATCGTCCCTTTCGAGATCAAAAGGAATTCCACGAATGAATTGAACGCGTGGAAGCACTGCATGTTCGTTGTATTTCCTCGTAATGAGGTTGCCACCTTTTATACAACCAAACGATCCTGTCTGGACTAGGACTTCACAGTTTTTTTATGTGTAAAAACAAATAAAATAAAATAAGTTTTATCGCAGGAGGTTGGACCGGACACAATCATGGTGAAAGGGTGTCTAAACACGAAAGCCTTCTGCTGCTGCTTCTTTTTCTGCTGTTGCTGTTGCTGCTGTTGCTGCTTTTGCTGCTGCTGGGTAACACCTGGGTGGTATAGTGGCTCATCGGAAGAATGCTTACTTCTTATATGTCTTTGAAGATCGTGCGGCCACACATACACTTTACAGCAAATATTGCAATTAAACATACTCGTAATTTCCTAAATGACAGTGAGTAGTTTCCTCTTATAGATTTACTTCACTTCCTTCGAAAATATAGCAAGAGAAATACATGGTCATCTTTTAGACGACATATTTGAAGATGATCGTATCTCAAAACAAATTCGATGTGATACAATTCATTCCTGGTTACCGTGAAATAGACTGGTTTCCCAAACGTCACGTCCGTGATATCTTCATTTAATCGTATCGACTGGAGAATATGGAGAGATTTTCCCTAACGTACGACTGGTGCACGAAATCGAAACAGAAGTACATACGTCTCGTTTAGGCTTCTAATTCCGGTATGAACGACACCTTCAATGCACATTCCCACTATCCATTCAACGTATAGCGTTTTGCAAGGCGCACTTTGAAATTGCCACGTACGTTATTTTCAAACGATGGATGAAAGCGAGTTTTCGCTATTAATAAATAAACAAAACTCGCCCATATCATTCTCTATTTATTTTTTCGTCAATTATTCTCTATTCTGTAAACCCAATCCAAACTCCTTGTATATAAATATTGATTGATTAAATATATTATCCGTGTATTTTTGAAGATAAAAACCAACTACGACCGTGGAATTTTCAAATATATAGTTAAGATTATGTTAAATGAGAAACAATTTTAAAAGACCAGACGTGGTTTTAGTTAATCATTTGGGTTGAAATCCTAATCATATGATAGTAATTATATGTGGTTGAAATGAGTTGGAATGCAATACTACTCAATGTTTACGGCTCTCATGCTTATCTAAAAGATAAAGATAATTATTTAATGTCACAGACTATATTTTTATAGTTGGTGTCCGTTAATTAGAACCAAATAAAAAAGTGTACACCTGTAAACATGTTATTGAAAGAAAGTGTATAAAGATACTTATTTTTAATCACCAGATGTGCTTTATCTCTTAATCTAATTATTTGAGATGTCATGTTAAACAGGACCATAGAATATTAGTTAAGTGGTTCAAATAAGTCGGAAAGCTACCCACGCCCATAGGACCTCCCACAAATATAATTAGAATTCGAAATCACGAATTTAAATCGTTATTACGAATTTTATAATTCGTTATAACAGCTTAAATTTGTGAGAACGAATTGTTGGAAATCGTTATATCAGATTTTGTAATTCGTTACGAATTATTACGAATTAAATTCGTTATCACAATTTTTTGTAATGTGTGATACCGAATTAAAATCGTTATAACGAATTGTATAAATGGTTATTACGGATTAAATTCGTGATAACGATTTTGTGGAATTTGTTATCACATATTTTTTTTTATGTAATTTGTGATTCCAGATTAAAAACATTTTCACCTAAATTTGAACTACCTCACCTGGCACACAGGGTTAAGTGAGCTTTTTCTCTTTACTGAAACCTTTTGGTCAAAGTTAAACACACTTTACCACGAGCAATTTAGTTTTAACGATTTCTATTTTAAAAATTAGCAAAATTGATTGGACACTTAATTTGGTTGTTTGTTGGTTTTGTTTTGTTTTTGTAAATTAGCGCTGAATGGGCACAAGTTCAAAACGGTAAAAGTGACGTCACCCAATTTTAAACTTGATCATCAGACTCAGTGTTTTGTGTTAATAACCATTGTGTATTAATTCAATAACATTTGGTTGAGGCAAACTAAATGTAGAGAGCGGAAATTACAGAATAAGCACTACGTCTTTGACCATTTGTAAAGGGGCATAACTCACTAACTATAAAAGAGACGCCCTTCAATTTCAAATTTTATCTGTGTGTTTAAGTAATTGGCATAGTGTATAAGTTGAATTTATAACATTTGGTTGAGGCAAACGGAAACCATTTCTGGGAACGTACCCGACAAACGGACTGGACTGACGGACAAGGGCTAGACTAAACTTCTCCCACGCCTAGCGGCGGGGGCATAAAAAATGTGTTTGATACCCATAATTCGTGACAGTAACATTTGTATTCCTTTTTCTTAATTTAAAGTCTTCTTAGACAGGCGATTTCCTTCGTGTGTATCGCCAATTAATATATTTTACACAGAAGCAAAAGAATTAGTTTCGGCAACATGGTTAATCGAAGTGTAAAACCTAAGATTTTCATCCAAGGTTTACATTTCGATAAACCATGTTGGCGAAACTATTTCCGTTGCATCTGTGTAAAATGTATCCAGGTACACACACTAATGATATTCACCGCTTAAAAAAAACTTTGGTAGAAAATAAAAAAAAAAATATTTCGGTCAAGAAATATGAGAATTAGACAAGTTTTCCCCCGGAGAGTTTCGGTGTGTAAACTGGGTCGCTGGCTAATAAAACCACCCGTTTACACGACAATTTTTTTTTAGGTATAGTGTAAAATGCGTTAAAACTAAATTGATTGCGGTCAAGTTTGTTTCACTTTGTCAAAAAGGTTTTGATGATTTTTGTAAAAGTAATAAACAGCGATGGGTGCAGAGTGAGGAAGAAAGCTCTCTTAATTCTGTGTGCCATGTGAGCTAAACATCTGAATTTTAATCTGAAATTACCAATTACAATAAAAACTGTGATAACGAATTCCACAAATTCGTTATCACAAATTTAATCAGTTTAAACAAATTCTACAATTCGTTATAACGATAAAATCGTTATAACGAATTTATCGTTATCACAAATTACAAAAAATTGTGATAAGGAATTTAATTCTTAATAACGAATTACAAGATCTGTTATAACGATTTTCACCAATTCATTATCACAAATTTAATCTGTTAAAACGAATTATAAATTCGAGATAACAATTTAAATTCGTGATTTCGAATTCAAATAATTTTATACTTTTGGGAGGTCCTAAATGGGCTCCCGTAGAAAGCAATACTACTGAATGTTTCACGATTGTCATGTTAATAAGATAAGAAATCCAAAAATTAAAAAGATAAAGACAAATATTTTATGTATTGATATCAAACATTTTAATCCAATTCTTTTTACACGGGAATAGTTCCGCCTACTGCATTGAGTGACAGTTTTTCTGATTAATATAAATAGTATATCTTGGAGAATTCTTACAGTTGTTATAAACATGTATAAGCAGTTAATTATTTAAGAGGTAGAAGATTCTTTCAGAATTATCACAGACTTATTACCTAGGGGTTGGGTAAGCGTTTATCAAAGACAAATTCTCGTCCATTTTCGAGAATATACCGTCCACTTTTAAGGGTATGACGTCACTTTAAAGGGTAGTGTGATGCAACATTAAGGTATAGCTTCCAAGTTTAAAGCCCAAATATGGCGTCGGTGTCTCGATGTCCGAATCATACGGTCCAACCTCAAATTCGCGTCCCGATTTCATAGTCGACCATGGCGTCCGCGTTAAGGCCCAAATATGGCGTCGGCGTTTACACCCAGGTCCATATATAGCGTTAGCGTCCGACGTCCTCCTTAATGGGTTCATTCTGTCCCACAAACACTACTGACAACTCTCCACAAGAGACCAAAATGGCACAGAAATTAACAACTATAGGTCACCGTACGGCCTTCAACAATGAGCACAGCCCATACCGCATAGTCACCTATAACAAGTCCCGAAATGACAATGTGAAACAATTTAAACCAAAAAACTAACGACCTAATTTATATACAAAAAATGAACGAAAAACAAATATGTAACATATAAACAAACGACAACCACTGAATTACAGTCTCCTAACTTGGGACAGGCACATACATAGAGAATGTGGCGGGGTTAAACATGTTAGCGGCATGCTGACCAAGGTACGCAAATACTAAACATAGTTACCCATAATATGAGAGAAATTACAAAAACTCTTAACTTTTTTTCAAGTAGTCACTGAACCATGAAAATGAGTTCAAGGACAATGGACATGTGACAGACAGAAACTTCCAAACTTAAGGCATCTGTATTTAAAGTATGGAGCATCCAGGTCGTTCGCCGTCTAAAATATAAAGCTTTTAAGAAGTGAACTAACGCTGTCGCCGCCGCCGCCGGATCACCATTCCTATGTCGAGCTTTCTGCGACAAAAGTCGCAGGCTCGACAAAAACAAGAATGTGTCCATCGTACACCGTTCCCCACTTGCCCTATCATTTTCTTTGTTCAGTGGACCGTGAAATAGGGGGAAAAAACCTTCTTTGGCATTAAGCTTAGAAAAAAAACATATTATTGGAAACATATGTACTAAGTTTCAAGTTTATTGGACCTGACCTTCATCAAAAACTACCTTGACCAAAACATTTAACCTGAAGCGAGAAAACGGACGAAGGAGCAGACGCATAGACCGGAAAACTAATGCCCATTTATAAAAAAATTAATCATGATTTTCTGCCAATATGCACATTTACATAGCATGTCCTAACTATCTAAAATATTCATGAAACTCTGTTGTGGTCTTTAGACAGATTTTATGACAAACTGTTGTAGGAGTATATAGAAAATCAATGAATTGATAATTTCATAATTTCCTCATTATCTACAAAGATTTATAAAACTCTGTTATGTGGTTTCAGAGGAGTTGCAATAACGAGAACAGGACTGACAGACCGATGGATAAAAAACATTGTACCATAAAGAACTTTGTTTGGTTTGGTATGATAAAGGGTCTGCTAAATAATGTAAGGCTGAGATAAATTAGTCATTTGGTCACACCAGTTTTTTGGCGAGGTTCCTTTTGTTCAGTCTGTGATGTTCTTTGTTGTGTTTTGCATTCTGTTGTTTGTTTTTTAATCTTTCTCTTTTTTTTCCGTGGTTTTGTCAGTTTATTATTGACTTATGTGTTTGAATAAGCCTTTAGTATCTTTCGCCTCTCTCTTCGGTCAATTTGATTATGTGGGACATACAGATTTAGACCCAAACTTGTCTCTGATTGTTTCGTGATTATTGCAGATGTAAATCATACTATAAAATTGAGTATGGAAATGGGGAATGTGTCAAGGAGACAACAACCCGACCATAGAGCAGACAACAGCCGAAGGCCACCGATAGATCTTCAATGTAGCGAGAAACTCCCGCACACGGAGGTGTCCGTCAGCTGGCCCCTAAACAAATATGTATACTAGTTCAGTGATAATAGACGTCATACTAAGCTCCGAATTATACACAAGAAACTAAAATTATCAATCATACAAGACTAACAAAGGTCAGAGGCTCCTAACTTGGGACAGGCGCAAAATTGCGGCGGGATTAAACATGTTTTTTGAGATCTCAACCCTCCCCTATACCTGTAGCCAATGTAGAAAAAACAAACGCGAAACAATACGCACAGTAAAACTCAGTTTAAGAGAAGTCCGAGTCCGATGTCAGAATATGAAACAAAAGAAAATAAACAAAATGACAATAATACATAAATAACAACAGACTACTAGCAGTTATTGACATGCCAGAACCAGACCTTAATTAAACTGATTGAAAGATTATGTCTACATCATATGAATATCAGGCACAATCCCTCCTGTTAGGTGTTTAGTATTATACCGTTATGAAATATACAACCCTCTTATTTACAATATCATTTGATCAACACCTATTTACAAGGGTCTATTTGATATGATTTTTCTCATTGTTGAAGGCTGTATGGTTGCATATAACTGCTTACATCCACTTTATTTGAACTTGAGTGGATACATGTAGGCGTCTCATTGGCAATCATACCACATCTCCGTATTTTTACAGTATTGTATCAGTACTGTTACCTAATAACAGGACAAAACAAGACATCAATTTGACAAAACTAAAGACATACATACTTGATTATACTTCTCTAAAGATATAAACAAAATTTTCATAGTTCGTATCTGAACATGTACACAGCCATGGGAATTTTTAGGGACTATATTTCAGTGTGCATATATTTAGTAGCTAATCTAGCTACTTCCTGTTTATCAGACCGGTACCTTAGAAAAGACAATATATCCAATCTTTTCAAAAACCAAAGACTAACGTCACTAGGAGCAGCAGTTAGTTGTCATAGATATTCTAGATAGAAAGATAATCTGCCACTTTTATAAAAGGGACTACACATAGTTTTTGAAAGGGTATAATCGGTTTGTGTCGAAATTACTTTCTTTAGTCCAGAAACTCATTTGTGCTAAATGGTAATCTCCGCCCACATTTAGGACTGGCAGTTATTTGTACTTTTTTATCAACAGCTTGCACTTTTTCTAAATTATATTTGCTTCTTTTAAGACTGACCACAACTGTTTTTTTTACCATTGTGGTTTGATTAAGGTAGTGTATATCAAACAGCTGTTGGAAATATTTTGGACAACCCTCTTATTTACAATATCATTTGATCAACACCTAGTGGTCTTTGGTGGTATCTCGCATAACATTAATAAGGTCTTTTTTAAAAGGCAACTTGAAATTATTGGTCCCATATTTATGTGCTATAGCAAATGTATGGGCTGCTGATCTGCATATATGATAGCAATATATTCTTATGTTTCCAATGACCCCTTATTTCTTCACTCCACTTTATAAGATAGAAATAAATGTTATTCCATATTTTATTGGTTTTTTTTAAAGGTATCATAATTTAGACATAAAGACAAAACTAAGCACAGTGAAAAAAGTCTACTCTGTCCTGTAAAGTTTGAGATGTTTTTGTTGTTCAATCTTTGTCACTTGTATGGAAACACTAAATCTTGATAACCTACAACAGAAATATTATCACTTTTATTTCAATTCAATTGTTGCAGTTATCATGCATGTAATAATAGAGAAAATGATAAATTAGACCAGATCTCCACATTAATGATATCAAAACTAGAGGCTTCAATGAGCCTGTGTCACTCACATGATACTTTTATTTACAATTGATGCATGCTACAGAAATTGTCCATACCAACCGTCAGTGTTTACCATACAATACAGTACTTCTATACACTGTCTGTATACAGTATTTGTTGGATTTTGTCCATACCTATCGTCGATGTTTGACATAAAATACAATACTCCTATATACCGTATATCAACAGTATTTGTCTATACCTACCGTCGGTGGTAAACATACAATACAGTCGATCTCCTATATACCGTCTATCAACAGTATTTGTCTATACCTACCGTCAGTGGTTAACATACGATATAGTACTCCTTTGCACCGTCCATCAACAGTATTTGTCTATACCTGCCGTCGGTGGTTAACATGCAATACAGTGCTCCTATATACCGTCTATCAACAGTATTTGTCTATACCTACCGTCGGTGGTTAACATACAATATAGTGCTCCCATAAACGGTCTACCAACAGTATTTGTCTATACCTACTGTCGGTAGTTAACATACAATATAGTGCTCCTATATACCATCTATCAACAGTATATGTCTATACCTACCGTCGGTGGTTAACATACAATATAGTGCTCCCATATACCGTCTATCAACAGCATTTCTCTATACCTACCGTCGGTAGTTAATATACAATATAGTGCTTCTATATACCGTGTATCAACAGTATGTGTCTATACCTACTGTCGGTAGTTAACATACAATATAGTGCTCCCATAAACAGTCTATCAACAGTATTTGTCTATACCTACTGTCGGTAGTTAACATACAATATAGTGCTCCTATATACCATCTATCAACAGTATATGTCTATACCTACCGTCGGTGGTTAACATACAATATAGTGCTCCCATATACCGTCTATCAACAGTATTTGTCTATACCTACCGTCGGTAGTTAACATACAATATAGTGGCTCCTATATACCGTGTATCAACAGTATGTGTCTATACCTACTGTCGGTAGTTAACATACAATATAGTGCTCCTATATACTGTCTATCAACAGTATTTGTCTATACCTACCGTCGGTAGTAAACATACAATATAGTGCTCCTATATACCGTCTATCAACAGTATTTGTCTATACCTACTGTCGGTAGTTAACATACAATATAGTGCTCCTATATACCATCTATCAACAGTATATGTCTATACCTACCGTCGGTGGTTAACATACAATATAGTGCTCCCATATACCGTCTATCAACAGGATTTGTCTATACCTACTGTCGGTAGTTAACATACAATATAGTGCTCCTATATACCGTGTATCAACAGTATGTGTCTATACCTACTGTCGGTAGTTAACATACAATATAGTGCTCCTATATACTGTCTATCAACAGTATTTGTCTATACCTACCGTCGGTAGTTAATATACAATATAGTGCTTCTATATACCATCTATCAACAGTATTTGTCTATACCTACCGTCGGTGGTTAACATACAATATAGTGCTCCTATATACCGTCTATCAACAGTATTTGTTTATACCTACTGTCGGTAGTTAACAAACAATATAGTGCTCCTATATACAGTCTATCAACAGCATTTTTCTATACCTACTGTCGGTAGTTAACATACAATATAGTGCTCCTATATACAGTCTATCACCAGTATTTGTCTATACCTACTGTCGGTAGTTAACATACAGTATAGGGCTCCTATACACCGTATATCAACAGTATTTGTCTGTACCTACCGTCGGTGGTTAACATACAATACAGTGCTCCATTACACATTCTATTGACAGTTGTCTATACCTACCGTCGGTGATTAACATGCAATATAGTGCTCCTATATACCGTCTATCGAAAAAATTTATCTATACCTACCGTCGGTGATTAACATGCAATAAAATGCTCCTATATACCGTCTATTATTTTTTTTTTCTAAACCTACCGTCGGTAGTTAACATGCGATATAGTGCTCCTATATACCGTCTACCAACAGTATTTATCTATACCTACCATCGGTGGTTAACATGCAATACAGTACTCCTATTCACCGTATATCAACAGTATTTGTCTAGACCTACCGTCGGTGGTTAACATACAATATAGTGCTCCAATATAACGTCTATCAACAGTATTTGTCTATACCTACTGTCGGTAGTTAACATACGATATAGTGCTCCTATATAACGTCTATCAACAGTATTTGTCTATACCTACTGTAGGAAGTTAACATACAATATAGTGCTCCTATATACCGTCTATCAACAGTATCTGTCTATACCTACTGTCGGTAGTTAACATACAATATAGTGCTTCTATATACCATCTAACAAGAGTTTTAGTCTATACCAACTGTTGGTAGTTAACGTACAATGTAGTGCTCCTATATACCGTCTATCAACAGTATTAGTCTATACCTACTGTCGGTAGTTAACATACAATATAGTGCTCCTATATACCATCTATCAACAGAATTTGTCTATACCTACCGTCGGTGGTTAACATACAATATAGTGCTCCTGTATACCGTCTATCAAGAGTTTTAGTCTATACCTACTGTTGGTAGTTAACATACAATATAGTGCTCCTATATACCATCTATCAACAATATATGTCTATAACTACCGTCGGTGGTTAACATACAATATAGTGCTCCCATATACCGTCTATCAACAGCATTTCTCTATACCTACCGTCGGTAGTTAACATACAATATAGTGCTCCCATATACCGTCTATCAACAGCATTTCTCTATACCTACCGTCGGTAGTTAACATACAATATAGTGCTTCTATATACCGTGTATCAACAGTATGTGTCTATACCTACTGTCGGTAGTTAACATACAATATAGTGCTCCCATAAACAGTCTATCAACAGTATTTGTCTATACCTACTGTCGGTAGTTAACATACAATATAGTGCTCCTATATACCATCTATCAACAGTATATGTCTATACCTACCGTCGGTGGTTAACATACAATATAGTGCTCCCATATACCGTCTATCAACAGTATTTGTCTATACCTACCGTCGGTAGTTAACATACAATATAGTGGCTCCTATATACCGTGTATCAACAGTATGTGTCTATACCTACTGTCGGTAGTTAACATACAATATAGTGCTCCTATATACTGTCTATCAACAGTATTTGTCTATACCTACCGTCGGTAGTTAACATACAATATAGTGCTCCTATATACCGTCTATCAACAGTATTTGTCTATACCTACTGTCGGTAGTTAACATACAATATAGTGCTCCTATATACCATCTATCAACAGTATATGTCTATACCTACCGTCGGTGGTTAACATACAATATAGTGCTCCCATATACCGTCTATCAACAGGATTTGTCTATACCTACTGTCGGTAGTTAACATACAATATAGTGCTCCTATATACCGTGTATCAACAGTATGTGTCTATACCTACTGTCGGTAGTTAACATACAATATAGTGCTCCTATATACTGTCTATCAACAGTATTTGTCTATACCTACCGTCGGTAGTTAATATACAATATAGTGCTTCTATATACCATCTATCAACAGTATTTGTCTATACCTACCGTCGGTGGTTAACATACAATATAGTGCTCCTATATACCGTCTATCAACAGTATTTGTTTATACCTACTGTCGGTAGTTAACAAACAATATAGTGCTCCTATATACAGTCTATCAACAGCATTTTTCTATACCTACTGTCGGTAGTTAACATACAATATAGTGCTCCTATATACAGTCTATCACCAGTATTTGTCTATACCTACTGTCGGTAGTTAACATACAGTATAGGGCTCCTATACACCGTATATCAACAGTATTTGTCTGTACCTACCGTCGGTGGTTAACATACAATACAGTGCTCCATTACACATTCTATTGACAGTTGTCTATACCTACCGTCGGTGATTAACATGCAATATAGTGCTCCTATATACCGTCTATCGAAAAAATTTATCTATACCTACCGTCGGTGATTAACATGCAATAAAATGCTCCTATATACCGTCTATTATTTTTTTTTCTAAACCTACCGTCGGTAGTTAACATGCGATATAGTGCTCCTATATACCGTCTACCAACAGTATTTATCTATACCTACCATCGGTGGTTAACATGCAATACAGTACTCCTATTCACCGTATATCAACAGTATTTGTCTAGACCTACCGTCGGTGGTTAACATACAATATAGTGCTCCAATATAACGTCTATCAACAGTATTTGTCTATACCTACTGTCGGTAGTTAACATACGATATAGTGCTTCTATATAACGTCTATCAACAGTATTTGTCTATACCTACTGTAGGAAGTTAACATACAATATAGTGCTCCTATATACCGTCTATCAACAGTATCTGTCTATACCTACTGTCGGTAGTTAACATACAATATAGTGCTTCTATATACCATCTAACAAGAGTTTTAGTCTATACCAACTGTTGGTAGTTAACGTACAATGTAGTGCTCCTATATACCGTCTATCAACAGTATTAGTCTATACCTACTGTCGGTAGTTAACATACAATATAGTGCTCCTATATACCATCTATCAACAGAATTTGTCTATACCTACCGTCGGTGGTTAACATACAATATAGTGCTCCTGTATACCGTCTATCAAGAGTTTTAGTCTATACCTACTGTTGGTAGTTAACATACAATATAGTGCTCCTATATACCATCTATCAACAATATATGTCTATAACTACCGTCGGTGGTTAACATACAATATAGTGCTCCCATATACCGTCTATCAACAGCATTTCTCTATACCTACCGTCGGTAGTTAACATACAATATAGTGCTCCTATATACTGTCTATCAACAGTATTTGTCTATACCTACCGTCTGTAGTTAACATACAATATAGTGCTCCTATATACCATCTATCAACAGAATTTGTCTATACCTACCGTCGGTGGTTAACATACAATATAGTGCTCTTATATACCGTCTATCAACAGTATTTGTCTATACCTACTGTCGGTAGTTAACATACAATATAGTGCTCCTAAATACCGTTTATCAACAGTATTTGTCTATACCTACCGTCGCTAGTTAACATACAATATAGTGTTCTTTGATACCGTCTATCAACAGTATCTGTCTATACCTACTGTCGGTAGTTGCTCCTATATACCGTCTATCACCAGTATTTGTCTATACCTACCGTCGGTGGTTAACATAAGATATAGTGCTCCTATATACCGTCTATCAACAGTATTTGGCTATACCTACCGTCAGTGATTAACATACAATATAGTGCTCCTATATACCGTCTATCACCAGTATTTGTCTATACCTACCGTCGGTGGTTATCATACGATATACGGCCTAGCCAAGATCAGATGTGCATTTCATATTGGGTCTATGTTATAGGCTTGTAAAGACAGGAAGATAAACTGTACATAAGTAATACATCTTTGAACTGAAGAAGGGAATGTAGGGCTTCAAAATGAATATCAAATATCATGTATAGGTGTTACCGTTTTGAAAAAAAAACACTAAAATACACGCTGAAAATGGGCAAAATTTCACGTTATGTTGTTTCATTTAAAATTTCGCTGTTTTTATCAATTGATAGTTAATAAGTGAACTTAATTTGAACTACATTATTGGTTCATTGCTATAGACAATTTATTCATCTTTCTTTTACTGTTTGTTGCAACAAAAAATCTTCAGTGGTTACAAAGTTATGATAAAAAGTTGAATACTATGCGCTTGTTATGCAATTTTGTACTTTTGTTTTTAGCTTGCTCAGTGTAATGATAAAAGAGAAAAATAAATCAAATTTATGCTATTATGTGTTTTGTTTTCTCTTCTAGTATATACATTATCAAAAACTACCTCATTTATCAAAATTGAAGTACCCTAGCTGGAGCAATATGCCATCAAAGTTGGATATACAAATAAAGTGAAAAAATGTCTTGTCCGTAGACATGCATTCCCTAGTAAACTGGAAGCATAATTACATTAATGTTGCATTGCTAAGTTCCTGTTCTTTTGTAGATATGAAAACACTACTAACATTTTTTTCTACCATCTATTAATAGAGGAAAAAATTCAAAAATATGTCAGAATGTCTTGTCCGTAGACACATGTCTTGTCCGTAGACATGTCTTTTTATCAATATTGCTTGGCTTTATGGGTCTTAATTAGTCCTATGTGTTGTTTAAACTTAGAAATATCTTATTTTAAATAAATAAATGGTAATTTAAGTGTTCTCAATTTTTGTAAAATTACTTTACAGGAGTGGATTTTAAAAAGTGTCAGATTATCAGTCATAAAAAGCATACCTTATTTTACTTCAATATTGTTTATTCCAGTTGCTGCATACCTTAAAAGATTAACTAAATCAAATGAAGAAAAAGTATTTCTCTCTCTCTAACTTTATCTTTTGCATTTCAGTATTAACAGCAGATGAGGAAGTGTCTACGGACAAGACACTTGTACATAACAAGTATTAAATTCAATTATTTGTCTGCTATGGAACTTAAATTTTATTTATAAGTGATGAAAGTTATCTATTCAAATTAAAACTCAGTATTTTCAACATAAATATAGTCACAATTAATTCTAACAGATTTTTTTTTTAACTGAAATTGTCTTGTCCGTAGACATTACCACAATATATTCGTATCCAATTTCCTTGAGTTCAGCCTAATTTGATAGGTAAAATGTATGTTATTTTTTCAAGAGAATACATTCAACTATGTCAAAATTGAGTTTTAATAATAGTTTGATTGTTTTAAACAGTCAGATATATGGATTTCAGTTAAAAGAATGTGTCTTCATTTTGGCTTAATCAATAAATTATTGAGATATGTAAAGAATTATGGGTACATTTTTATATTTTCCAAATTAAAAAACACGGCTTAAAACTTAATTAGTAACTTTTAATCTTAACTTTAACAATCATCTTTGAAAGCATTTAATTGAATATCAATAAAATGTCTTGTCCGTAGACATTATCAAAATGTATTTGTTTCCATTTTCCTCGAAGTTAAGCATCATTTGATAGATAAACCTGATAAAATGCATGTTTTTTCTTTCAAGATAACACTTTCAGCTATATCAAAATGAGGTTTTAATAATGCATTTCATTAAATATGAATACAATGTCTTGTCCGTAAACAAAACATATAAATTGTATTGCTAAGTTTGATTGTTTATTGTAAGAATATGCATCAAGTTATTTTAATGTTCTATACACCAAAAGAAAGGGTTCTTTTGGAAGTTTTGTTATTTATAGATAATTTTAGATACAGTTTTATCAGATAAGATTAATGATCAAAGAAAGCTACTGTTGTTTGAAAGAACTGTGAGGCAAACATGTTCTTGTTATTTTTTTTCAATTAAAATGTTTGATATTCAATAGTTCTAAACATATTTTGTTGTCTTTGTCATTGACCAAAAATCTGTCACTGGTGACCATATCTTGAAGGCAACCATTAAAGAAAATTATACAGTTTTTAAACACCATTTATTTAATAAAAATATTAAATATTTCCTTCAAAAACTGCATGGAATTATATAAATGCTTCCAGTGTTAGCCTAACGATGGCAATTTTTCATAATTTAAACCATTTTTGAACCAAAATATCAAAAGAGTTTTTCCCTGAGGTGATACTCATTTTTGACTTCATGTGAAACACAAAATGCACATCTGATTGTGACTAGGCCGTATAGTGCTCCTATATACCGTCTATCAACAGTATTTGTCTATACCTACCGTCGGTGGTTAACATACAATATAGTGCTCCTATATACCGTCTATCAACAGTATTAATTTATACCTACTGTGGGTAGTTAATATACAATATAGTGCTCCTATATACCGTCTATCAACAGTATTTGTCTATACCTACTGTCGGTGGTTAACATACAATATAGTGCTCCTATATACCGTCTATCAACAGTATTTGTTTATACCTACCGTCGGTGGTTAACATACAATATATTGCTCTTATATACCGTCTATCACCAGTATTTGTCTATACCTACCGTTGGTGGTTAACATAAGATATAGTGCTCCTATATACCGTCTATCAACAGTATTTGGCTATACTTACTGTCAGTGGTTAACATAGAATATAGTGCTCCTATATACTGTCTATTACCAGTATTTGTCTATACCTACCGTCGGTGGTTAACATGGAATATAGTGCTCCTATATACCGTCTATCAACAGTATTTGTTTATACCTACTGTCGGAGGTTAACATAGAATATAGTGCTCCTATATACCAAGAGGGATAACGGATCTGAATCTAGAATTTATCATGCTGCCCTTTTTTTCGATTTTTAAAATTCTTGTTATCCCTCAATTTTTACATTCATCCCAAATAATACAACAGTAGTCAATTAGGGGCAGAACACCCATTGTATTAAGTTTTCTTGCAGTTATATAAAAAAAAAATGTATTTAAGAAAGATGGTATATGCTGGATGATATATTAGCACAACCTTGGTCAATTTGATTTCTCCAGTTACTTAGTGGGCTGTCAATTTTGAAACTAATATTTTTTCACATGAAGAATTTTGTAATACTTTAATTTATTATCAAGTTTGGTTGAAAAGTCTGAATAGTTTCTGCTTTGTTCCAGTAATCAAACATTTTGTTTCATTTGCATCTATGAACATGTTATTCATTTTACACCACTCTTCAACCCTGTATAAATCTTCTTGAACATCATCATTTATATTTTCTAGATGTTTCCCCCTGATTTATGAATAGTGGTGTCATCAGCATATACAACGATATAGGTCTGTTTCACAATTTTTAATGCATAAGGGAAGGTCATTTATAAATAGCACAAACAATAGAGGACAAGGTATAGAACATTGGGGAACACCAAATTTTACATGTTGTTGTTCAGAGTTAACATTACAAATGTATACCTTTTGTTATTCAGGTACGACTTAAAAAAACTAACAGTAGTCTCACTAAATCCATACATGTCGAGCTTTAAACAAAAAAAGTCATATTCTACCAAATCAAAAACTTTTTTTAAATCTTAATAAAATTGCTAGGTTTAAATTACCATCTTTCATTTCTTGCAACCATGTGTCAATGATATTAAATAAATGTCAAGCTCAATCCAGTATATATTCCAAGTTATGGACAAATGATAATGCTATTAAAAATACCAAATCATAACCAGTGCTTTTCTCTTTTTCTATTTACAGTATATGACTAGGTAATAATGATTACTTTTTTCAACTATTTTCATACTGTTTTGTTTCCTCTGCTTTTGTATCAAGGGCATAATTGTTTATGGCAAACTAAGCATCTGCATAATCAAACTATTCCTAACTATACTCTACCTCAAATTCTGGAAACTGCAGAATTTTTGTCATAGCAGTCTTATGGTAGCTGAACTATTTCTATTTTTTGTAAATCTGGATTAATAAGTCTTTTGTCACATTCTGGGGCTATAGAAAAAAAACATTACAGAATTATCAAAATTATGTGTGTATAATGTTTGTGTACAGTCATTCAACTAAAAAAGGACAAACATTATTTTTTTGTGTATAAATAAATAATTGTGATTTTAATGTCTTAATATTATAAAAAAAACCTTCAAAAGATTAAATTTAAATTATAATCTAAACATGAAAGAGCACATATAAATCAACCTTTTACTCAGATTTATATCTAAAACCAGTTATAACTAGCTATAATATCTTTGACTTCACAAATATCATCATCTAATTTTACAAACAAGTATTTATTTGGTGGCACTTCCTGCACACTAAGTATGTTATGCCTTAGGTTTAATTTTGATGCAATCACATTTCAGAAGGTACATGTCTTGAACTGTTTTAATGAATAAATTACAGTTTTAAACTCAGTTTAGGCTGACCTGAGGTCAATAGTCTTAAACAATGTCATCAAACTATCAGTTTTACTGTAATATATTGATATTGTGACATTTATGGGAAAGAGCATATGAGTTAGTCATATTGGTCAATACAATGGAAAGTTTATAGCTGAGACTACTATAACACTATGTGTTATACTAGTAGTCTCAGTTTATAACTATGTTAATGTTAATTATATACATGACATAATAATTAAATCATTTAAAAAACTATTCCAAAGATTTCTCTCAAATCATGTTTACATTTTTTTAGAGAAGAGTCTATTATGTTTTTTTCATACAGGAGGAAGACGTCAAAGCAAAAAAAAAAACCCCAACAAAACAAAATAAAATAATAGCCTGTCAAGACGTCCTTATATCATAATAATTTGGTCTAATTTTGGGATAATACATTTAACTTCCTTTGATGTCGGGGAGGGGAAAAGTTTTGACGATTAATTATTCTTGAAACTAACCATTATTATTTCTTATTGTTACTTTGTTAAGCGAGCGCGATGTGTGGTTCTCGAGTTATTTAAAAAAAAGGGGGGGGGGTTGTTACTATATCAAATTTACCCAGTTTGGAGACAATAAATATTTAAAATCTAACCATAAACTCCAATGTTCCTGCTTTTTTTTAGCAGAACAAACACGATGGCATTCTCGTCTCTGTTATAATCAATAGTTAACTCATTTCTTCTTCCAGGTTATTTCTTAATCAATTATGATTATCAGCTGTCTATATATTTACCATGTTTATGTTAAACTGGTCCGTAATTCCATCGTTGTGTATCGATAAGTGAACACAACAGGGATCCAGTTTATTAAACGTCTGTAAACCGAGGTATAGAATAGACAAGGTTCCTGAGTCAGTAACCGTAACTATCACCGTGCTTTGTGCGCATGCGCAAGAAACACCAACAACAAGGATAAAACAGGGTACATAGTTCCGTAATTTCGTATATTTTTCTTATCTTCATACTAAAGAGCTCCAAAAGTAGGCGTGCTTAGGTGCACTGGGCGGGTCTAAAAACCGACTCTCGGTGGTTAACGTCTCTCGATGGTTAACTTTAAGTGCCTACCTATTTTTAAGTTCTTTATATTCATTAGAGGATTTTACATTGAAGACTGTCTTTTATACTTGTGTCTTTATTTGCTTTGACTACAACTGCCAAAGTACAATCTTTATCAGCTGTAAATTTACATTCTATGTTTTTCATTCAGAGACATGGCACTTTATTTTTAGCTCACCTGGCCCGAAGGGCCAAGTGAGCTTTTCCCATCACTTTGCGTCCGTCGTCCGTCGTCGTCCGTCGTCGTCCGTCGTCCGTCGTCGTTAACTTTTACAAAAATCTTCTCCTCTGAAACTGCTGGGCCAAATTGAACCAAACTTGGCCACAATCATCATTGGGGTATCTAGTTTAAAAAATGTGTAGCGTGACCCCGCCAACCAACCAAGATGGCCGCCATGGCTAAAAATAGAACATAGGGGTAAAATTGTTTATCAGGTCAAGATCTATCTGCCCTGAAATTTTCAGATAAATCAGACAACCCGTTGTTGGGTTGCTGCCCCAAAATAGGTCATTTTTAGGAAATTTCACCGTTTTTGGTTATTATCTTGAATATAATTATAGATAGAGATTAACTGTAAATAGCAATAATGTTCAGCAAAGTAAGATCTACAAAAACGTCAACATGACCAAAATGGTCAGTTGACCCCTTAAGGAGTTATTGCCCTTTATAGTCATTTTTTGTCAATTTTTCGTGAAGTTTTGTTATCTTGTACAAAAATCTTCTCCTCTGAAACTACTAAGACAAATTTAACCAAACTTGTCCACAATCATCATTAGGGTATCTAGTTTAAAAAATGTGTGGCGTGACCCGGCCAACCAACCAAGATGGCCGCCACAGCTAAAAATAGAACATAGGGGTAAAATGCAGTTTTTGGCTCATGACTCAAAAACCAAAGCATTTAGAGCTAATCTGATATGGAATAAAATTGATTATCAGGTCAAGATCTATCTGCCCTGAAATTTTCAGATGAATCGAACAACCTGTTGTTGGGTTGCTGCCCCATAATTGGTAATTTTAAGGAAATTTTGCCGGTTTTGGTTATTATCTTGAATATTATTATAGATAGAGATAAACTGTAAACAGCAATAATGTTGAGCAAAGTAAGATTTACAAATAAGTCAACATGATTGAAATGGTCAGTTAACCCCTTTAGGAGTTATTGCCCTTTATAGTCAATTTTTAACCATTTTTCGTAAATCTTAGTTATCTTTTACAAAAATCTTCTCCTCTGAAACTACTGGGCCAAGTTCATTATAAATAGAGATAATTGTCAGCAGTAAGAATGTTCAGTAAAGTAAGATGTACAAACACATCACCATCACAAAAACACGATTTTGTCATGAATCCATCTGCGTCCTTTGTTTAATACTCACATAGACCAAGGTGAGCGACACAGGCTCTTTAGAGCCTCTAGTTTCATAAACATGAGTTTTTGAAAAATACTAGATCTGTTAGTTAGTCTACCTAATGAGGTGATCAAGGGTTTTGATAAACCAAAACTTTGTGTTGTTAAGACAATGATTTATCATGTTTTGTGTACAAAATATGTGAGAAAATTCATCTAAGTCTTTTCGTAAAGTTTAGATAGTTAGAGAGAGTTCTAATTTTAGCCGAGGTTTTAAGGTTTACTCATTTAGAGGAACCTCTGCATAAGTGCATTTAGCTTCAGGATGTTCTATTAAAGACATTATGGCAACAGCTTAGTCTGGACATATGATAAAACTTTTTATAAGTTCTATAAAAGGGAAAGTGAATAATATCAGTACTAAAACACTTTTCTTCAGTTGTAGTTACTGGATGATTTTGTGATTTCTATGCTTTATTAAATGTTGGCATTTATAAAAATTGTTTTTAGTTTGTGTCTACACTTTAAACAAGCTAATTTATTACTTGAGACCGAAGGCGAAATATGAATAAGAATGTTCCTTCATCCAAGCATATCTTGGATGTGCAGGATGAAGGTCATTCTTAGAATATGAGCCTGAGGCTCGAAAGTAATTAATTCCCACCCTAGGGATTATCAGTCAGACCCACCCTTTTTCCAATGGGTTTTATATTTGGTCGACACAAACTTGCTTTAAATTATGACAAGTTATTATGGAACAGGTGCTTATATACTAGGGTCAAGGTCACTGGCCAGCTATGGTCTGGTGGTTATAGTTTGTTTCTTTAAACAGAGATATTACATGTAAGCTTCACCCCTCATAGAGAAGTTAAGCTAATTTATTACTTTCGAGCCTCAGGCTCATATTCTAAGAATGACCTTCATCCTGCACATCCATGATATGCTTGGATGAAGGAACATTATTACCGTTTCAATTTGATTTATTGAAAGTAAGTTCCTTTGGGTAAATTTCGGCAGTATATTTAGAAAATTCTTGATTATTCAACGAAACAAATATCATCAAGATAACGTTAAATATTGTTGAATTTATCAATAAAATGCAATTTTGACGGGTCTTTACTGAGTTGGTCATAAACTGTGATTCATAACAGTACAAAAACAAGTCTGCTTTTAATGGGATGGAATAAGTGCTCATTGGAATACCTACAACCTGTGGATAAACTTTGTTGCCGAAACGTTCATCAATGTTATCAAGAAGAAATTAACAGCTTCAATCAACTCATCACACCTCTAAATTTAGTATATTTACCTTTCTCGTTCGAGAAGGTGGCTTTATATGAATTACAGGAAATATATTTGCATACAGATTTACCAAATGATCGTTTATCAAATAGGACAACTTTTGATTGAAAATAGTACGTAGAAATGTAGTGTAAAGGGACCATCAAAAGCACGTAATTTATGTAAAACATCAAAGATTTTTTTTTACACTCCAAAAAAAGTCAACTTTTTTCATACAATATTTCAATAGTTTATGATAAGTTCTTTGATAGGAACTTATTAAAATCACTGGAATATTAGTAAGTTGTAGAACACTTACTACAACCCGAGATGAACCGATATTTTTTCTGTGTAGTTTTGATCTATTTTCAGATATTTGCTTGTTGATTATAGTTGCCCTTGAATAGTTATGATAGTTGTTCTCGAGCCTGCGATTTCTTTCGCAGAAAGCTCGACATTTGGACAGTAATCCAGTGATGGCGGCGATTGCGCTATCTTTCTATTTTAGAATCTGGAAGACATGGATGCTTCATACTTTATATATAGATGCCTTATTAAAGAATGTTCTGTCTGTCATGTACATCTTACATTCATTCAATACACCAAATATAGTTGACTTTTGCTTAACAGTTCATAGCAACATGCTTGACCAGGAAAAGTTAACATTGACCAATAAACAATGAAAATAAGGTCAAAATCAAATGAACCATGCACGCCAATCATGTACATCTTACAATCACATATACTAAATGAAGATATACGTTAACGTATAATAAGAGAGAAATAAATCTTTAATAGGGGAATAGCTTGGGTTAATACCTTTAAAATGAGCTAGGTTCGGTTCGGAACTTTGCCGTAGGGATATGCCGAAGAGTACCGAATGTGTAGTCGATATGAAAAATACGTAAATGGGCAACTTTGAACCTCTGTGGTGGCCAGACGGGCCCGGATCCCAGAAAAATATTTAAGTTGGGAATAGCTTGGGTTAATACCTTTAAAATGAGCTATGTCCGGTTCGGAACTTTGCCGTAGGGATATGCCGAAGAGTACCGAATGTGTAGTTGATATGAAAAATACGTAAATGGACAACTTTGAACCTCTGTTGTGGCCAGACGGGCCCGGATCCCAGAAAAATATTTAAGTGGGGAATAGCTTGGGTTAATACCTTTAAAATGAGCTAGGTTCGGTTCGGAACTTTGCCGTACGGATATTCTGAAGAGTACCGAATGTGTAGTTGATATGAAAAATACGTAAATGGGCAACTTTGAACCTCTGTGGTGGCCACACGGGCCCGGATCCCAGAAAAATATTTTAGTGGGGAATAGCTTGGGTAAATACCTTTAAAATGAGCTAGGTTCGGTTCGAAACTTTACCGTAGGGATGTGCCGAAGAGTACCGAATGTGTAGTTGATATGAAAAATACGTAAATGGGCAACTTTGAACCTCTGTGATGGCCAGCCGGGCCCGGATCCCAGAAAAATATTTAAGTGGGGAATAGCTTGGGTTGTTACCTTTAAAATGAGCTCCGTCCGGTTCGGAACTTTGCCGTAGGGAAATGCCGACAAGTACCGAATGTGTAGTTAATATGAAAAATACGTAAATGGGCATTTTTGAACCTCTGTGGTGGCCAGACGGGCCCGGATCCCAGAAAAATATTTAAGTGGGGAATAGCTTGGGTAAATACCTTTAAAATGAGCTAGGTTCGGTTCGGAACTTTGACGTAGGGAAATGCCGACAAGTACCGAATGTGTAGTTGATATGAAAAATATGTAAATGGGCAACTTTGAACCTCTCTGGTGGCCAGACGGGCCCGGATCCCAGAAAAATATTTAAGTGGGGAATAGCTTGGGTTAATACCTTTACAATGAGCTAGGTTAGGTTCGGAACTTTGCCGTAGGGATATGCCGAAAAGTACCGAGTGTGTGGTTAATATGGAAAATTCGCTATAAAGGCGACTTTGAACCTATCTGGTGGCTAGAAGGGCACGGATCCCAGAAAAATATTTAAGTGGAGAATAGCCTGGATAAATACCTTCGAAATTAGCTAGGTCCGTTTCGGAACTTTGCAGTAAAGATATGTCGAGGAGTACACATTTTGTGGTTGAAATGAAAAGTACGTTAAAACACAACTTTGAATCCCTATGGGGGCCCGACTTGCCCGGATCCAAGAAAAATATTAAAGCATAGAGGAGTCCATGTCTATACCATTGAAATGAGCTAGGTCTGGTTCGGAAGATAGCCGTAGAGATATGCCGAGGAGTACTGAATGTGTGGTAAATATTGGACGTTTGCTAAGATGCGACTTTAAACTTCAAGGATAATATTCAACGTTACATTCTGACTGCTGTTGTTTTACACTTAGTTCTGTAAGTTTATTGCATCAATACAGGATAAAAAAAATAGATAACATGACAAAATCCCGATTCAAACTGATGCCATACCTAGCTAATAAAACAGAGTCATATTTTTCATAGAACCCTTCAAGAGAATTTACAATTGAAATTATTGTATTAGTTTTTTCTGTAAAGAATATGCAAGTGTATGTTGAGTTGAAGAAATAAACAAAACTTTTTAGAAAAAACACTTGCATTAGATACGGTATGACAGCGAGTACTTTCCAGACTGTTTGAATACAAAGTCAAAAGGGTATAATCATTTAAAAAAATACAATTCGGAATGTTTTGAAATTTGCAGGAATATGTATAAGATGAACTTTTCAATGACCACCTAGAGTTGGGTAAACTAGTCACATTTTGCACGAAAATAATATTAAGGAAATAAATATTTTCCGGAGTAGGTATTCACTAGAAAATCATATAGAAAATCATTCCCAACGTCTCATAAGGGCTAGTGATGCCCTATTGGTTAGAAGTTTACTTTAAACGGGTACCCTCTTTGCAAAGGATTTTGGGTTAAAAGGATAAAGTAGAAAACCAAAAGACGTGTTGGTAAGCGCGGGAAGGAAGACGTAGACACTCTTTCCGAATGGATAAAGGCACTGAGGTCGTTGATACAAACCAGAATTAAGAAACTGAATAGGTCTATCAATGCCCATGCTACGTCATTCTTTAAAGACCCAAATGTTGCAAAACACCTATCCGACCTCCATGACAAATATGTTGTTGTCCCCGCAGACATAGCCCCAAACAACATCGTTTTTGTATGTAAACATCATTACATAAACTGCTTGATAAACGAATAAGGTATTGACAATTCACTTGGAAACTCAACATATACCCTCAAGACACTTACCGAAGAGGAAATCCTGGATAATCATAGTTCTGTTCTTTGTTCTATTGGAATTTCAACCAAAGATGAAGAACTGGATCTTCCATCACTGTATTGGATACCTAAACTACATAAGTGTCCTTACAAACAACGGTATATTGCTGGGTCTTCCAAGTGCTCAACGAAACCCCTTTCTAAATTATTAACATATATTTTATCAGCAGTCAAAGACGGGCTTCAAAGTTATTGTGAAACTGCCTATTCTAGAGGTGGCGTGAATCAGATGTGGATATTTAAAAATTTCAAAGATCTTTTAGAGTACATACAATCTAACTATCTTTTATCTTGGGACAGTATTAAAACAATTGACGTTTCTACTCTTTATACAAGTATTCCACATTCCAAACTAAAAGACAAATTGAAAGAGTTGGGATTACTTTGCTTCATAAAAAAGAATGGCCAACGTAGATACCAGTATCTAGTCTTAGGGAGGAATAAATCCTACTTTGTAAAGGACCATTCTGATTAAAAAAAAAATCTCTTAAACTGATATTAAGAAGATGCCTGATTTCTTAAATGACAACATATTTGTTACGTTCGGAGGACGTGTTTTTCAACAGACTGTCGGCATTCCAATGGGAACAAACTGAGCCCCTCTACTTGCTGACTTATTCCTTTATTATTATGCAGGAACTTTTTAGGAAGAAAGATAGCAATATCCTTTAACTCTACTTTCCGTTATATAGATGATGTTCTTTCACTAAATAATTCAAAATTTGGTGACTATGTGGAACGCATCTATCCCATTGAACTAGAGATAAAGGATATTACAGATACAGTTTAGTCGGCTTCAGATATTGACTTACATCTAGAAATTGACATTGGGGGTCAATTGAAAACAAAACTTTACGACAAAAGAGATGATTTCAGCTTTCCAATTGTGAACTTTCCATTTCTAAGTAGCAACATTCCAGCAGCACCTGCATACGGGGTATACATCTCCAAATTGATACGATATTCCCGTGGTTGCATTTTCTATCATGATTTCTTGATAGAGGGTTGCTGCTCACAAGGAAACTATTAAACCAAGAGTTTCAAATGGTGAAGTTGAAACCATCCCTTCGTAAATATGACGGACGCCATCACGAGTTCGTTGACCGTTACGGAATAACCGTTTCACAAATGATTTCAGATATGTCCCTTACATCGTAACTACTATCCTCTTCCCTTTCATGAATGTGACCTACCGAATTATACTTTACCGGATTTATTATCACATAAGCAACACACACGACGGGTGCCACATGTAGAGCACCTAAGATCACCCCTAGTTTTTGGTGGGTTTCGTGTTGTTTATTTTTTAGTTTTCTATGTTGTGTCATGTGTACTATTGTTTGTTTGTTTGTCTTTTTCATTTTTAGCCATGACGTTGTCAGTTTGTTTTATATTTATGAGTTTGACTGTCCCTTTGGTATCTTTCGTCCCTCTTTTATTGAAGTCATAACGCATGTGTTAACCCGTATAGAAGTGTTTCCTAAAAATGAATTTATACTACAAGCAACAAAAACGTGGTATACTTTATACATGTAGATTAAGGAATTACGGCTTAAACAAGACATATCAAAGGAATCTGTTATTAAGGTGAAAGATGGTAGAAAAGTACCACAGTGACCATTAAACCATTTTTTAGGGCAAGTCGAAGTGCCGTGCATACATTTTATTAGTAAAATGTCAGAAGCACAAAAGTGAAGATGGCATCGAAGGTACAGTAGATGCTTCGAGTAGAGTTGGGAAAACAAACCCCGCAACAGGTGAAAGTGGTTCCATTTTTTAGGTCAACTCAAGTTATTTTTATTGAATCAACCTACTAAGACACTTAACTAACTTTAACAGTAATGAAAGTATAGCATATTGCATGTGTGATTGAAAGGGGCGACCGTTAAGTCATATTGTAGAATTACACCTTCATATGGATAAATTGTACCCCTGAAGGGTAAGTCTTGCATACGCCTTTCAGTAAAACTAGCACAAAAGAAGGCCATTATTAACGTGAGCTGTGTTATCAAAAGTACACCATAAAGAGGTAAATCAGAAAAGTACACACAAAGAGCGCCAATACAGAAGGGTTTAGTTTTCCCCATGTATTTGAAACACATTGACCAATTTTAAAGGTTTAATACTAGAACTACCTTTTCTATGAACGTGTTTGGGTATGATGGTGTTGAAATAAACAACAACGATTAAAAAATGAAGTACTCGATAAAAGGGTCAAAGAACATCGGAAAGGATAGAACCCACGCAGACATGGAACTAAACAACATTACTGTTAGATAAAAAAAAGTTTATCACATTTGTTCAAACCCCAAGTGTCATCTACAATGTTAAAGTAGGGTTTTTTGTGTCGAAAGTGTATGAAACACTGTTCGAGAGAAGACATTTTAGACGAACATTTATAGTATTGGGATTAGAGGGCTGGAGTGAAAATCAAGATACTGAAGAAGATACCTTTATAAGATATACAAATGTAAACGTAAATGCGATTTCCTTATGTTAATTGTGCTGACGTTTATGTTACTTAGAACATATAGACACATGCAAACCAAATGCTTACCAACAAAATACACCTTCAGGTTTTTTACTACCGCGTCAGGTATGATGGTGAAAAATACAAAGAAACAAAAGTGTACCCAGGGGTTGACATGGTTATATATGTGTGGCTTATAAGGAAGAGGAGATGAAGAACATTGCAGACATGTACATGGATAAAAAGACCTGGTGATGGCTGAAAAAGATCCCCAATGTTTTAAAGCGAGTTCAAGTTGTCACATGTGCGATGTTGAATTAGGGGAAGGCAAATTACGTGATCACGACCACTTGGTCGTAAGTGTCGTATTGCAGCACAGATAATTAATGTAACTTTAATTTACTTACCTATGTTTCCATTATATTTCACAACTTGACAAGGTATGACGCACACTTGTTCGTAAAGGCATTGGGGTTTACTGCTTTTGACGTGAACTGCATACTAAATACATTAGTCTTTCTAAGAAAGTAGATGGGTAAGAAATTCCATTCATTGATTAGTGTAGGTTTATGATAATTTCATAAAACACCTTATATATTTAGCAATTTAAAGCTGAACCAATGTAAGGTATTGAAGTCTTGTTTTATGAGCATTATGAATGAACGATAAAACGTGTACCCTTACAATTTGACGAAGGGTCCTCAAAAGAAGAAGAAAATACAACTACCACCTGCTGACCAGTTTTACAACCGACTTAACAATGAACACATTAGTGTGGCTGAATATGCTCATGCAAAACATGTGTTAACTAGATTTAATTGTAAAACATTACAAGCCTACCATGATTTGTACTTGAAAGGAAACGTTGTACAATTGGATGATATATTTGAAAACTAGTGATATTTGTTTAAAAGCTTAGGGCCTTGACGTATTTCATTATTACACGTCATCAGGGATAGCTTACGATTTGGCGTTGAAAATAAGCAAAGTTAGATCACAATTGTTACACGACCCATACCTGTTACTTCTGTTTGAATAAGCAACACGAGAGGGGGCTGTGCTCAAATAAGCCATCGACATTGGGTGGCCAACAACAAAAACATGAGTGAATGCGACCCTATACAACCTTCCCAACGACTTTCTTGGAATACTTAGGTACTATCTATTTGTATGTGTTGGCCATGTCAGAACCGTAGACAACAATGGTTTTGAATTGATGGACGACTTTGAAGTCATTGACAAGTGGAAAAGGAGGATGAGGTTGGGTACATAATTGACTAGGATTTGGTTACTAGTACCCAGTCGACCTTTTCGATAATCATAACGATTTATCTTTTTTACATGGAAACAGAAATGAACAAGTTTCATAAGTTGGTACCGTATTTAAATTCCGACAAAGGTGTAAAGTATGTTCTTTATAATAGAAATTTGAATCAGAGTTATTCCAATGGGTTGGTATTAACAAAAGTATCGTGTGTTAAAATAAAAGCAATCATGTTGGCTTAAAATTTTCATTTACCTGAACCATATCCACCACGCGCAACGTGTCTGAAAAATATTTTTTTCAAACTGATGAACAAAGTTTGGAAATACCTTGGTAAATATACTTTAACGGATGAATATAAAATAAGTGACTACTGTGAAACAATCGTTGAAACTAATAGCTAAATCTAACTGTGACCGTTGCGTTGTTTTTAACGAGTCCATGGTAATAGTAAACATGAAGAAAACCCAAACTCAAATTTGACAAGCCTGTGTACTTGGGAGCATGCATCTTAGACATATCAAAGATTTTAATGTACGACATTCATTATGAAACCTACGGGAACAAAGTTCGACTACTGTTTACAGACAGTGATAATTTAGCCTATTAAATTCAAACTGACGACTTTTACAAAGACATGATAACTCACATTCAAAACAGGTTTGTTAACTTATTGTACGGACAACCTATCTTGGAATTCGAACCAACGTCAGCAAAACAGTGATTGGTGTGTTTGAAGTTACATTTGGTGGTCAAATGATTGCTGAGTTTGTAGGGCTTCGTGAAAGATGTTTTAATATCGAATGGATGGTGGTTAACACACAAGGAAAACTTAAGGAAAGAAAAAACAAGTCAATCGACAGAATATTCCGTGTAACGATTACAAGACGTGTTTTATGACCCAATAAAGTTGTCATAGAAAAATGAACGTCATTCGCAGTTACCTTTAAAACGTGGTGACTGGAGAAACTAACACACAAGATGACACACGCTACATTTTAAAAGATGGAATCAGAACACTGGCACTCGGACATTTTCAAATTGAAAACGAATACCTAAAAGACGTGTGGTGATAGAAATAACAATGCCTGGATTCATCAAACCTCTAAAAAATATTATTATATAAGGAACAACAACATTTCTCATATGTTAACAGAATATGGATGATATTGAAAGATGATTGCAACTTCGCGCCCGTTTGGAGGCTCTAAAACTTAGAATAAGTGTGACGTGTACACAAAATACTACTTCCAAACAAAACACTCTCAACGGGAAATTGTAGAAAACAGTTAAAACTCTACAGATTTAAGAAGTTTGTTAATGCGGGTTACCCTACCTTCCAAACCTTTTAATCCTACCGTGATGGGACATTTAACCCATTGTACGACAACTAGCAAATAAAATTGAGGATGAAAATAGGGAATGTGTCAAAAAGACAACAATCCGACCAAAAAACTTCCTTCCGTTTCTACGTAATGGAAAATTTCTTGAAACCTAAGATCTACTACAACACAGATGAACTTGAGATAATGCACCAGTGGTCTGTGGACACTTTTGTTTGTATGTGTGGAAAATATTGTCTGAAGGTAAACCTGTCAGTGACAGACACATTTGGATTCTATGGATTCCAAAGGTATTTACCCAGGCGATTCCCAACATAAATATTTTTTAGGGATCCGGACCCGTCTACCCACCACAGAGGTTCAAAGTCGCCTTTATAGCGCATTTTCCATACTAGTATTAACCACACACTCGCTACTTTTCGTCATATCCTACGGCAAAGTTCCGAACCGAACCTAGCTCATTTTAAAGGTATTAAACCAAGCTTTTCCCCACTTAAATATTTTTCTGGGATCCGGGCCCGTCTGGCCACCACAGAGGTTCAAAGTTGCCCATTTACGTATTTTTCATATCAACTACACATTCGGTACTCTTCGGCATATCCCTACGGCAAAGTTCCGAACCAAACCTAGCTCATTTTAAAGGTATTTAGCTAAGCTATTCCCCACTTAAATATTTTTTCTGGGATCCGGGCCCGTCTGGCCACCACAGAGGTTCAAAGTTGCCCATTTACGTATTTTTCATATCAACTACACATTCGGTACTCTTCGGCATATCCCTACGGCAAACTTTCGAACCGGACCTAGCTCATTTTAAAGGTATTAACCCAAGCTCTTCCCCACTTAAATATTTTTCTGGGATCCGGGCCCGTCTGACCACCACAGAGGTTCAAAGTTGCCCATTTACGTATTTTTCATATCAACTACACATTCGGTACTCTTCGGCATATCCCTACGACAAAGTTCCGAACCGAACCTAGCTCACTTTAAAGGTATTTACCCAAGCTATTCCCCACTTAAATATTTTTCTGGGATCCGGGCCCGTCTGGCCACCACAGAGTTTCAAAGTTGTCCATTTACGTATTTTTCATATCAACTACACATTCGGTACTCTTCGGCATATCCCCACGGCAAAGTTCCGAACCGGACCAAGCTAATTTTAAAGGTATTAACCCAAGCTATTCCTCACTTAAATATTTTTCTGGGATCCGGGCCCGTCTGGCCACCACAGAGGTTCAAAGTTGCCCATTTACGTATTTTTCATATCAACTACACATTCGGTACTCTACGGCTTATCCCTACGGCAAAGTTCCGAACCGAATCTAGCTCATTTTAAAGGTATTTACCCAAGCTATTCCCCACTTAAATATTTTTCTGGGATCCGGGCCCGTCTGGCCACCACAGAGGTTCAAAGTTGCCCATTTACGTATTTTTCATATCAACTACACATTCGGTACTCTTCGGCATATCCCTACGGTAAAGTTCCGAACCGGACCTAACTCATTTTAAAGGTATTAACCCAAGCTATTCCCCGCTTAAATATTGTTCTGGGATCCGGGCCCGTCTGGCCACCACAGAGGTTCAAAGTTGCCCATTTATGTATTTTCAATACCCATAATCCAAGATCCTCATAGTCACTTTAATCTCTACACCCAATTTTATATACTACAGAGTCTATAATATCGTTGCATTTGGGGTATTGAAACACCTGGGGTCTAACTGTCATCTGAGCGGTCTCCCGTAGGTTTTCACAATATATTTATTCTTTTTTTGGCTTTCCATAGATATTTCTTTTTATATTTCGGAATGTTTTTAGAGTGGCCGCCTTTAGTTTTAGTTTTATATATTATATATTAAATTAAATCTTTGTTGAATCTTTGATGTCGTTTTATTGATAAAAATCTTTATTACAAAAAGACAAATATGCAACTTATATAAGGGTTTATATTTGAGGACAACGAGAATTTACGACAGCTTGAAGGGGTCATAAAACTATTTTCGGCGTAATTTTTCACTCCTGTTAACTATGAAATCATACTTTTTAATGATTTTCAACTAAATTTTGATATTGAACCGACTGCTAGCAACCGGCTGTATATTGAATATCGAGTATCAAATGACAAACCGGCAGCTAACTTCACATACATATTTAAAACGTAATGAAATGCTTTTAAAATCAGTACAAGCCGCGAAATTGTCGTATTTAACTGTTAAATTATATTTAACTAAGATTTAGCGATTTTTGGAACGTTTGAGTCTCATGCATTTTTTTGGTTTTTAGACATATCGTCAAAATTGGCTGCTGGAAAAAAAGTGGCTGCTAACTTGATTGGCCGATAAAAGTGGCTGCCAGCTTGAGTCTGGTTCAGACAATACATAAAATATAGGATTATGTTTTTTTTTTAAATTTGTAATCTTGCGTTGAAAATCATTCACCTAAACGTAAAGCCTCGGTCACACCTTACCGGATAGCTCGAACGGACGCTTAACGGAAAACCTTTTTTTCAATCAGTTCATGTTCGTTCGACGTCCGTTGTTATCCGTTCGACGTCCGTCCATATCCGTTTCATATCCGTTAAGCGTACGTTTTATCCATTGACGTCCGTTCTGTCCGGTGGAAAACTTTGAGCATGTTCAAAACTTTGAACGGACGTACAACGGATAAAATGTCCGTTGAACGTCCGTTAGACGTCCGTTTTGTACGGTACTCGTACATTTCGTTTCCGTTTTGTATCCGTTACATGTCCGTTATATATCCGTTGGAGGTCTGAAAGATAAATTCATCAACGGACTTCTACCGGACGTTTAATGGATAAAACGGGTGTTGAACGGATGAGAAACGGACTCATACCGGACGTATAACGGATAAAACGGATGATAAACGGATCTGAAACGGATAAATGCCAATTGAAAATTTCGCGTCAGAAATGCCAATTATTGGTTTGTCAGATTTCTAAAGGTTCGTGAATTCTTATTATTCATAATCGATCTTAGAGTATAGGCACGTCTTCACAATCAAGCAGCTCTAATTCAGGCCAGACACTGCCCTTTGACGGAATTTTGAAGACCAAACTAAAGCCAGTTACACAGAAACATTTTGAATATTGATGCGAATATTTATTGTCGCCTTTTTATTTTTCCGTATGTCTTGTTCATCCGTTTTATCCGGTACGCTTCCGTTAGTTGTCCGTTTTATGCAGTACTCGTCCGTTGGATGTACGTTCGAAATCCGTTCTGTCCGGTACGTTTCCGTTTCTCGTACGTTGCATATCCGTTGTGTGTCCGTTATGCATACATTACGCGTCCGTTTTATTCGGTCAATTCATCAACTCCCAACGGATAACAATTTTGTCAACGGACAACTTTTATTTTCATCCGTTAGTCGTCCGTTCGTGCTATCCGGTAAGGTGTGACCGAGGCTTTAGGTAAAGTCTCACACAATGAAGGAAAATTGTCTGCGTCTTCAATTTTTTAATTTATATGTCATGATATAAGTTTTTTTCTTTGAAATTATTAATCTATTTTCCACATATTATTTACAGTGCGTAATCCACCGATATTTTGTCTAGTTTATCATTAAATGCAACAAAAGTTTTATTTGAAAAATGTTGGAAGAAAGACTTTAAATATAAATTCTTTACTTCGAAAGAATTACCCAATATTATGAAATAGTACGAAGTGGATTTTGTCACATAGATATTTTTTTCAAACTAATTTAGATTTTTTTTTAGTTATGACATTTTTAAAACCAAATAGGTAAAAAACATTAAATCCAATATCTCAGTGGCCTAGTGTTCTAAGTAGATACTACTGTAATCACTAGCCAGTAAATACTGAGGTTGTGCGTTCGAACCCCGCTCATGCGGGTGCATTCGACTCCAGTCTTAATTGACTAGGATTGTAAGTTTTCATATCGAAGGTCTGTGGTTTTCTTCGGGTTCTCCTACTTCCTCCGCCAATAAAAACTAGCCGCCACGAAATAACCCAAAAGCGATGCTAAAAAAGTGGCGTTATAATACCAAAATAAAAATCAATTCCAATATAGAATAACGTATTTTAAAGCAACACTACATCTATAAAAATCACAAAAATACTGAACTCAGAGGAAAATTCAATCGGAAAGTCCCTAATCTCATGGCACTATCAAATGACAAAACACATGAAACGAATAAACAACAACTGTCATATTTCTGACTTGGTTAAGGCATTTGTAAATGTAGAAAAATGGTTTATTGAACTGGTTTTATAGTGCTAAACCTCTCACTTTTACAACGATGTGTGAACAAAACAGACATAATAAATAAAATAGTCAAAATATGAATACAGAGAGTCATCACTGTGTTACAATCTTAATCAACAATTTTACAAAAAAACACACAAGCATCTATCTAATTTAAAACACATTCATTGCTTCACGAGTCTGATGTCATAAATTTTTGTTCGTCACATACATGACATAGGAAGAAATTTTGTCGTTCAATGTTCACACAAAAAGTTTTATAATTTCACATTGGAAATGTTGGCATACAGGGTTAAAAATCCAAACTATGTTAGAATTCATTTCAGAAGTACATGTTTGCGGGATCTCAACCCTCCTATTAATCTTGGACAGTGGTGCAAAATTACAACATAAGAACGAAATACAAAAATATGTTGAAAATGGCTGAACTGATCAGATAGATACAAATTGAAATGCTACACAGAGTGGACGTAGGCGGGTATCTATATATCCAACAAAAAGACACTAAGTACAGATCTGAGAATATTTGCAGTTACTTGCAGCTAGTTTAAAGCCACTTACAACTCATAAAAAACATGCATTTAAGACAAAATTATCGACATCCAATGGATTTAGTCTAAAGACGTCATAAACAGTCAGAGAAAAAAATAACCTTGTGCAAAACCGAGATACAGTTACCGACATATTAAATATCCATGAAAGTGTGAAAAAGAAGATGTGGTATGATTGCCAATGAGACAACTATCTACAAAAGACCAAAATGACACAGACATTAACAACTATAGGTCACCGTACGGCCTTCAACAATGAGCAAAGCCCATACCGCATAGTCAGCAGTAAAAGGCCCCGATAAGACAATGTAAAACAATTCAAACGAGAAAACAAATAGTATATGTATATAACAATAATATATGTTTTATTTTAATTTACTGATAAAAAATCAATATAAATACCGATAAAACAATAATCAATGATATAATTACAGTGTTTAATTGGAAACGTTTTATAATAAAAGTATTTCAAGGATCGTTAGTTTACTAGAATCGTTTCTAAATTTCTGGGCACCGAAAATAGCATTTCCGTAAAAATAAGGTCGTGCTATTCCGTTTAAAATAAGGTACAACCAAACTTCAAAACCAAATCTTTTTATACTTATGGCAGAATTTAGTAAATAAATATAGCAAAATGTGTTGTGAGTGCCAATGAGACAATTCTCCATCCAAATAACAATTAAAAAAAAGTAAACCATTATAGGTCAATGTACGGCCTTCAAAGTATTTAAGTAATTTGTGGTAACGAAATCCTTGGCTTAATAGTTTACCAGTAATACATAGATTACGTTCGTTAAAATAAAAAAAGTCACAAAAGACAGTCAGTGGCGAATCCAGACTCTTCATAAAGAGGGGGTGCGCTGACTAACCTAAGGGAGCCCGCTCCAGTTATGCTTTAGTGATTCCCAATATAATCAACCAAATTTTTCCCACGAAAAGAGGGACCCGAGCCCACTGGCACCCTGGATCCGCCCATGGAACTAGTTGTGGAATATAAACGTAAGATGGTGCCAAAGAAACAACACCACCAAAAAGGGGAAATTAACAAAAGGAAACGAAAAAATCGTCTCTATTGTCGTAAATGTAGTGTTGAGAATGCCGAATAAGACCGAAATATCTAAATCTTTGAAAGGACATTTATTACCGTTTGAATTTGATTGATTTAAAATAAGTTCGTTTGGGTAATGTTCGGCAGTATATTTAGAAAATTTGTGATTATTCAACAAAACAATTTAATCAAAATAACCGGCGGTAAGTATTGTTGAATATATCAAGTATGCAATTTAGACGGGACTTTACTGAGTTTGGTCATACACTGTGATTCATAACAGTACAAAAACAAGTCTTCCATTAATGGGGGTCATTTAGTGTCCATTGGAATACCCACAACCTGTCGATAAACGCTAATGCCGAAACGTACAATTCATAACAGTATAAAAAAAGTCTGTTTTTAAAGGGGATATATTACTCCTCATTGGAATACCTACAAAGTGTCGTTAAACTATGTTGCCGAAACGTTCATCAATATTATCAAGAAGATGTTTAACAGCTTCAATCATCTCATCACACGTCCAACAGGTATACCTGAGGTAGCATATTTACCTTTCTCATTAGAGGAGAAGATTAGATTGAATGAATTGCAGAAAATATGTTTGCCCACAGATTTACCAAACGATCATTTAATAAGTAAGTACATGTACCCTTGTCCCTTCTATCAATGCGTTTTATTAAGTTTATTTAAGAAAACTACTATATGATATGCAGGTTTGTCAATTCAAGGGAACAAAATATGGTGACAACAAGCTGTTTTAAAGTCGTGCAATCATATAGCGGACAGAATAAACGATGAAGTATCACACTTCTTATATATATTTTCTAATTTACTCATTTGTAATCGAACCAGTTTACTTTATAATTGATTTACTTCGGAAATAATATCCCCATGACTGGTAATTTCACTTACTTCTGAAAATCGGATATCAACTAGTTATAAAATTCACTAGCATAGACCGTCTGCATCGACAATGTATGTGCTGAATTTAAATTTCGAAAAGCGAAAGCATAAAGTGATCGTCAGATTAAAAAATAAAAATTTGCCTTACTGTATTTTCCTTCATCTGGAACGTTCAAAACCACAGAATTGAAAGTCAGGGATGTACTAATATGAAAAAAACCTTGTGAAACTATATGACCAAAGGCAACTTAATAAGAGAACCAACTTCGCATAAAGTCAACCTTATCTGAGGGAGCTGGAACCGTAGTCCCTTAAATTCTAAAATTTATCATAGGGGATTTTAAAAACAAGAGATTATACATCTAATAGAACATACGTTGTACGATATGGCTTCATATTTTATTCTTGGTTTTCGTTACCTGTTGGACACATATAAATGATGTTTCGGCATCTGCATATTCTTAAACTAAAATTACAGACCCGAACAAAGTTTTGTCATTCTTTTTTACCAATAATTCCTGAATTTTCTTACATAACTTTTTAAAAGTATAGCTATATAAACATGCTTGCAATTGACAAATACATTATTCATTTCTCAACCATAACACACGTATTTTAACTATAACATTATAATGCAAACTTTCAGTACCAAATGCCTTTAGAAAAAAGATACCCAAATTGTGTAAGATTTATGATGTCCAAATTTAAAGTTTGGTGTATTTGATAAGTTTTTATTTAGCTAAAGGACCAAAACCAAATATCAAATAAATATAGGATTTTTTATAAACCAGAGTTATCTTGTATGGTTTGTTTTAATTTGAAGATGCAACATTTTTCAAATATTCAAATGAAACAGATGAAAAACCACTCAAAAGTAGTTATAATAACCAAGTAAAAATACAATATATTGCTTTTTTCACTCGCAAGTATGTTATTTCGTACGGAATTTTCAAGGACGTTGAAAAGTCATTTCATGATCAAATTTCTAAACGACTTTATATAAATAAACCGCTCCTTCTTTATTACATATGAGTAATGTTCCGTTATCGTTATCAAAGTACACAGCATTTGGACGTTTCAGTCCATCAAATTCTGTCAGTAGTGTCTTACTGTCTTCCCCGTCATGTTGAATGATTGTTAGATTATCGGAAATATAGCCTACAACAAAAACGTTGTAGTAATTATCTACTGCTACACCTCGAGGAAAGTCGATGCTGTCATTTTCGAACTGCCATAATTTTTTCCCGTTCAAATTACAACAGTTTATTGTGTTCTTGTCTTGTCTCTTGTATCTTGTCTCTACTCGCACAAATGGAAGTTACATTCGTGGATGCTGCTTTCATGGTTTTTATTTGTCTTCAAGATAAATCCAGGACTTGCACAATTCTCCGTGTACGACGTCAAGTTTTCCATCCTCGTGAGAAACCCCAAAGCAACTTTTAGTAAATTTATCTATTTTTCAACATTGAAAGTATTGCTATTTATTATTTCTAGACATAATGTGTCTCCGTATGTCAATTTCCGGATTCTGACACCATTATATTTTAGTGTTATGGTTTTTGACAGTTGACATTATCAAGTTCTTAAAGTTTATATTTGTATGTCATTTATGACTCTTTATTAATACCATATATATACTTGTTAGCTACAGGAACAACTATAAAGAAGAATACAGAATGGAAAAGGGAAATTTCAAAGATATAACAACCCGACAAAAATGTACAAAACAACTCAAGACCACCAGTGAGGAACCTCTTACTCAGAGCTAGATCTCTAAAAAGAATGTCGAAGACGGACACAAAGTGATGAGAAAAGGTCACTTGGCCCTTTTGGGCCAGGTTAGCCAATAAAGATGTGGTATGTTTGCCACATAAACAACTCTCCAACAGAGACCAACTAACTATAGGTCACTATAAGGCCTTACATAGTGTAAAAACACATGCATACAGCTTTCAGAATATAAAAAAAAACAAATGAATGATGATTTAAGTCACAATACTGCTGATTTACTGTAAGAAATTGATGTTGTTGTGAATAAGGCATAGAGAGAAATAAAGTGGACAACTGGGCAACAATCAAACGTGACAAATGGGTTGTTCAATCTGAATAACTATTCTCCACTTCAGGAGTTAACAGATCATGTTTTGATAATTTGTCTGCTTTAATACTAAGAATCTGTCTCTTTATCTGCCAGCTGTCGGCATTGTCATATATCAAAATCAAATCAGACAATGAACAATTCTGATCATGGAATTCATTATCGGACGTTTTGAAATATTTTGTCACTGATTTTTTCGGTATTCCAAAAATTGAGAAAGTTTTGTCTAAAAGCGGTATGACGGATTTTCCGGTTAAACTGGTTAAAGTTTCTATTACAGGATACCTTGAGTTTTCATCTATTATTACCATAACATAATATCCATTCGGAAATGGTCCACAAAAATCCATGCTGAGATTCTCCCATACATTATTCGGTATCTCAGACATTTGTAACGGTTCGAAAACATTTTTCGGGGTTGACGCTAAACATGGTATACATGATTTACACGTTTGTTCTACAAGTTTGTCTATTCCAGGGAAGTATACCTTTTCATGTAACAATTGCTTTGTACGTACTATGCCCCGGTGCCCTTCATGTGCAAGGTCAATTACACGATTCTGTAAATTCTGTCCAACATAATTTGTCATTGCTAAGAAACTACGAATTTCACCTACGTCTTTCGGTATTGTCGTGTTCCTCATAGCGCTTATTTTTTTTTAATCGGCTGATATGCCATCTGCAATGAAAATGTGACCATAGAATTTAAGTTTGTTCTTATTAAATTCACATTATTGGCCTTATTTAATGTCAAGTCCTTCTCTTTAAGACGTGCAAATAATTTTTCCAATCGTTTATCATCTTCGTCCTGGTTCCTTCCAAATACGATTATATCATCGGATATATTTCGGACTCCATCTAATCCTTCCAGTGTATTACTTAATGTGTTTTGGAATAACTCTGCGGCTGAAGAAACACCAAAACTGAGCCGTTTATATCTCCGTAATCCTACGTGTGTCGTGAAGGTTGTGATGTTCCGGGATTCCTCGTTTAACTCAAATTGATGATATCCACTTTGAAGGTCCATTTTCGAGAATACTTTAGATCCGTTTAAATCCAAGATCATGTCATCAAGTGCTGGTGTTATATGACGTGAACGCAAAATAGCCTTGTTCGGTTCCCTCATATCCACGCGTAGTCGAATTTCATTCTTGTTTTTCAGTTTAGGGGCCACAACTATCGGGGACACCCAAGGTGTTGGTCCATCAACCTTTTTCAATTATATCCTGTTTTTCTAGTTTCACGAGCTCTGCTTCTACTTGCTTACGAATGTGAAACGGAATACGCCTATGTGGTTGAATAACAGGTTTTATACTTCCATCAATATAAATTTTCACTTTTTCATCTTTAAATTTTCCTATTCCATTGAACACATCGATATATTAATTGCATAATATTTCATGTTTATCTGCTACTGACGAAATGACTGGTACTATGCTTAAGTCAACAGATGTATCATAGCACAGTAAATTCCCGTATCTTCCTTTCATCACATACACCGGTGCAGTTGTTATTTTATGGTCAGTCTCTATTGTAGCGTGAAATTTTCCCATTAATTTCAAGTTTTTATCTAATCCATATGCGAAGACTTGAGTGTCAGCGTGAGAAAGTTTGGGTTTACACTAATTTGATGTTCTCGATTGTGCTTTCATCAATAACATTAATAGTTGATCCTGTGCCAATTAAAATATCCACTTTAAAATTATTGATTTTCACGTTTATTTTCGGTTGTCCTTTCTGTACTGTATTCACAGTATTTTCTCGTAATCCAAAAATGTAACCATCGTCAGAACTGCTATCACAATCATCATCATGTTCGTAATTGTCAACTTTGTTTACTTTTCTTTTAAAAGTGCTTGTTCCATCCATACGTTTAGATCTACATACAGCAGCAAAATGATTCAACTTTTTACACGAGTTGCAACTTTTTCCAAAAGCTGGACACTTGTTTACATGTGGGAAATCACCGCCACAGTTTCTGCAAGTAGTCTTTTTTTTTACTTTTTGGTCAGTTTGTGTCTGTAGAAATCGTGGTCCGTTGCGACGTTTTCCAACTCCTCTTCTCACAGCATTTGCGGATTGTTTGTCTGATTGTTCAATTTCCGTTGCCTGTTTTTTCGGAAAGTTCTAACGCTCTAGCTGATTAAATTAATCCTTCAAGGGTCGTGTCTTCCCGAAGAGCCTTTCGTCTTAGTCAAGTGGAATGGCAACTTTGGATAATTTGCGATTTAAGTTCTTTAGATGTTACCGAAAATTAACAGTTTACAGCTAGCTGGCGTAATCTTGTGTGAAACCTGTCGATAGTTTCATCGGATGTCTGTTTGGCTTGCCTAAATTTGTAGATTTCGTATTCTGTATTCTTTTTCGGAGCAAAGTAAGCTGTAAACTTGTTTTAACGGCAGGAAAGTCTTCTCCTGCATTGTCAAGGGTATCAAAGACTTCGTTAACATCTTCTCCAGCGTAATGTAACAATAGTGCTCCGTGTCGTTTGCTGTCCTTTATGTTTAATCCGATGAATAAATTTTTTTGTCTACTTATCCATTTACGCCACCTTATTTCAGCATTATTCTCATGTACCGGTTAACTCGGAAAAATTGGTAAAAATGCAGCCATGGTTTAATTATCAGTGTCACTAATTAATAAATCCATAAAAATACATTTTTAATATTTCCAACTTTTGTTTTTATCCTCGTCGCCAATGTAACGTTGGTAGTCTATATATATTAACTAAGAGACAAGCTATTTGTACTGATTAACACAAATACATAAAGCAATACGACGCGACCTTATCTGCTATGTCCATCAACACAACACGTGCGTGAACTCTGAACTGTATAGATATTTATGAATGAATGAAAGTTACAATATTACACCTTCGTTAAAATTATTAATGTAATGATTTTGAGAGGATGTCTTCGTGTGCTTTAAATTTAAGGCATTTCTGAACGAACAAAGATTATACTAATTGAAATCAATACCGATCCTGCGTAAACAAGATAGCAGTACGCTGTACTTAGGGACCACATAATGCAGCATATCACTCAAAGTTTTAAAGTTGAACTTGGATTAACATTTACGATGCAAATTGTTCTGCACCAGATGGCATTTCGACAATAAATGTCTCTTCGGTAATACCCGAGGCCAAAATATATGAAACTTAAAAGCCTATTAAAAAGTTGAAGAGCTTTTTTTAAACTAAAATGGACAAACAAGTATAGCCAAAGTCCGGCATGTAACAGCAAATTTCAAGAATACAAAACCCGTATTTGCATGCAAGTATTGAAGTATTGGCATACGGCACTGGTTTATGGTTATACCCTCGTGGACTGAATGTCCACCAGCAAAGGTATCGACCCAAATGTAGTTATAACATTAACGGTAATTAATTCTACAATTTAAATTTGTAAGAAAATTCCATACCCCATAAAAATTCATCGTGAAAGCAAAATGAATCCCTTTTTTAAATAAAAAAGAAATGTCATACCGTTTTCTAAAGATAGATATATTATAAGATTTTATTAAACATACATTTTTCAAGCGTTATGATGTGAAAAATTCTAAATGACATTGTAAAACGCGACTTCTCCATCTTCGTTGCATATGATTAAGGTTTTAGTATCCTTATCAAAGTCCACAGTTCGTGGATATTTCAGTCCATCCGATCCAGTCAGTAATGTCTTACTGTCTTTGCCGTCATGTTGAATTATTGTTAGATTATCAGAAATATACCCTAAAACGTAAACATTTTGGTAATTGTCCACTGTAACATCGTAAGGAAATGCAATGCTGTCAATTTTGAGTTGCCATAATTCTTCCCCATTTAAACGACAACAGTGTACCTGGTTCGTGTTGTAGTCTGCGTAAATTATCTTCCCTCTGATAGTTTTGATGCAACTTATATTTGTCGATGCTAAGTTAAATGCCTCAAGATGTTTTCCTGATAGATCCATGATTTGTACGCCGTTTCCATATACTACGTAAAGTTTCCCATCCTCGTGAGATACTTCAAAGCAATCTATTTGTAAACGGATTTTTTTGTCTACGTTGAAAGTTTTGTTGTTCATTATTTCTAGATATAATGCGTCCCCGTATGTAACAACAATGCGATTGAGATCTATCACAGCAACAGCGTACGGCTCGCTAGAAACAGGGATGTCACGGATATGTTCACCTGTATCGCTGTACTCTATAAATTTATTTTCCTTTGTGTCAATCGCCATCAATAATTTACCATTCGGCAATATGACACAGCCTGTTATAAACATTTCATATTTCTTCTCCATTTGGATTGTTTTAATTAGCTGAAGCTTTATGTCTGATATGTTTTGGAATGTTGAGATGTTGACCTCAATTTGAGCTTGATCGATTTTTGGGTCTTGGAAATCAAGGTTAGTAGCGGGTTCTGAAAGAACTATTTTACCAAAGTCTTCAACTTCGTTTAATAATTTCTCGATTAGGCTATCAATAGATACTTTTAATTCATATGCATTGGCAGCACCGATTTCGCTCTTGATGGATTCTACCATTTGTTCGATCTGCTTATTGACCTGACGCGTTCCCAGAAATACTTGTAAGTCAGAAGAAAATTGTTTCATATGTTTTGTGTTTTCCCGTAGTTTGGAGAGCATTTCTTCTGTTGATTTTAACTTCTGAAGAATTTTCATATATTTTGATTTACAAGTGTGAGATGTTGATCTTAGTTCTTGTAATAATTTTTCCTGTAGTCTGTCTAGGTGAGTGTTTATTTTCGTTCTCGTGTCCAGAACCATGGTTTTGACAGCCAATTCTTGTTTTTCGATTTCCTTTGTAGCAGTTTCACGATTCTTGATGCATTGTTTCACGTTGCGCAGAGTTCCCTCAATAGTCTCTTCCAGGTCAGATAATGCAGATGATTGTCTTGCATTTGCTGAGTTTACACTAATTGGTATAACATCAGAACATGCCTTGTGTTTAGAAGGAACACAAACAACACAGAGAACATCGTCGTGACTTTTACAGAACCACTCCAGGTTTTCTCCATGATGTTCACAGACATGGGAGATTGAAACATTTTCAATCTTGCTATAATCTTCTATTGAAATAACCTGATGATTTCTTGAGGATTTGCTTCTTCTGTGAACGTGTTCACAATCTTCACATAATCCTTCTTCACAACTAGTGCACCATCTCCAAGCATTCTTAGTGACGTCATCAACGCTACATGGACCACAGGGTATTTGTTTGCCTGTAGCCATTCGGAATCCCTGAAAACAACATGAAAACAGATTTAATTTTTCATTTTTTATGTATATTTTGGTTTTTGATTCAGTTGAGGGCCCTCCTCTACTTCTAAATAAAAGAAGATTTATTTGAAATGTCAAAATCCGATTCTGACAATACCTGATTGAAATGTTCCGATAATCAAGTTGTCTGCATATTGATATTGTGAAATATCAGCTGCGAGTCACAATTCGAAGATTTGATCGAGTGAGCCTCATATTTTGATAAGCCGCTGATATTACTGTCGAGAAGACCGCGGGACCGGCAACGTCTCTGAAGTAATATTGTATCCAAGTTCAACATCACACCGGTGATGTCATCTTATCTGTTGTTAGTAACGTAACTAGTAAATGTCAAACTGCAAAGCTGTTGTCTAATTATTTTGAGTTAGATTATATGAAATCGTCCACACATTTATAGTGCCGTGATTAATGGAGCTACAAAAGCTGAAATCGATAAGAACGGGCAATCGTAGTGCCGTTACCAGACTTATACGAAAATTTCTCGACGCAAAAAAAGTTCTTAATTCGACAGAGAGGAGCTATAAGCCACATACGAAAATTTTCAAAAGAAGCAGAAGTAACTCGAAACACTGAACGTATAAATTGTGGACGCATCGGAAACAAAGGATATAGAGACTGAAATCGTAGGCACAGATGAGTATACCACAGATTTTGTTACAAAACTGAGTCATTTTAAGATATTCATAGATAAACCATCAAAACCTATTTCTAATCAAGCATCACATTCGTCTTTTCAAGATTTAAATGTAGGCAGTCCACCGTTTATCCCTACTAGTTCAGAAGAAATTCGACAGACAAGATACGTTGCCCCGATATTGCCACAGTCTAATGATGCCGTTCGAGTTTTAACAGAGACAAGCCAAATTGCTACACCAATTCCTACGTCAAGTTATGCTGTCCCGTCCACTATATCTAGCAGCCACCGTTTGCCAAAATTAACTTTACCCTACATTGAAAGATATTCAAAAGTTTAACTATTTGCAGGCCCAATAAGAAAACGAAATCACTTTGACAATAGCCGGATTTTCTCTAACTAACGCTAATTATGCCGAATCCGTAAATGTTCTGATAGAGAGATTTGGACAGACTCACAAAACAACACAAGCACACCTACAAGCACTGCTTGATATAACGCCAAACCGGAATGACCCCATGAGAAATTTTTACGACAAAATGGAGAGTTTGATTAGGAGACTTGAAACGCTTGGACAGACAAAAGGACTCGTACGGTAATTTATTAGTCCCGATTATAATCAACCAATTTTAAACTGCCCGGAGAAAGCAGAAAGCATCTCGCGCGGGAGCATGGTACTACACATTGGCTATTACGAGATCTTAGAAGAAGTATACTAAAAGAAATACAAATTATGGAATCCGGACAAATTGCACAGACAGATAGTGATATTTCGACTTTTTAACCCTTTTCGCCGGTGCTAAATCACAACGAAAACACAACACAAGTACTAGAAATGCAAATCAGCATTTAACAGCTAAGCCGTGCATTTTCTGCAAAGATATTCATTCGCATGAACGTCTCGCTATTGTGAAACGTAAAAATTTATGCTTCAACTGCGTCGTTACACATCAAATAAAGGAATGCAAATCGAAAATCTCATGTCGTTAGTGTAGTAAACGACAGCACATCTGTTTATGTAATGATGTTGAAGACACCGCGAACCTCGACCAGAGATGCGAAAACCACGAATGATTCTAATCACAGTTGCAAGTACGAAAGTACGACATCTACTTCAACTGTGGTAAATCTTTTGAAGAATACCGAAATACAAGAAGACTCAACAATGTTACACTCGTCAGCAGAATTTCATTCAAAAGTATTATTGAAAACTCCCGTGGCCCCCGTTTATCAGATGTACATTGCACTGATACTAATATTTTGTTAGATGAAGGCGCTCAATTGTCTTTTGTAACGGAGAGTCTTGCGCGTGAATTAAACCTGCAGAGAGAAGGAGCCGAACATATTCAACTTTCGTCATACTAATACAAGCCAACCTGATAAAGCCGCAGTTTATGTTGAAACTGAAACTAGACTTAATATCCTGATAAAGGTAATAATCGTCACTATGATAGCTACGCCGTTACAGAACCACAATCGTTTCATTGACAGGAACAATAACTGTTTACAAGGACTTAAGCTCGCACATCTAGTTACAGGATACGTTCGAAATTTCACTAATAATTGGAGCAGATTTTTATTGGGAAACCGTTGAAGATAAAAAGGTACTGCAACTGACCTCGAAAAAGACGCTTAGTTAACGAGTTTAATGTTTCGGAATAACACAAGGCTGCAAATTGTTGTAAATGATAGAATTATATCTATATTCTAATTTCCGTCTAGTCGTAAAAATTTCTATTGTCACATTTTTGTATTTTAGCCCTTTAATGGAGTACCTCTCAATTTACGGTTTTGGGTAGTCACCTTAAAATCCAAAAAACTAATATTTTTTTGAAAAATTTCCCGCTATTTTCGTAAATATTTTCGATGCACATATCATTATGGATCATCGGAATGATGAAGACATAAATATGTTACCATCCCCGAGAAAAAGTTTCAATTAAAGTTGGTTGTTTTTTTTCAATACTATTGAAATAGGTCAGAAGGTACCAGTGTAATACTAATTTCAAAATATATTTCTGGAGTTGACGTTTGTGCTTTGGAGGACATATTTTGGTTCAAAATAATAAGGTATGATAATCATTTTCACCTTCTTTTGGGTAGCCACAATCTACCCGATAATGCATGAAATTGAATAGGGTCAATATTTAGGTTTCATATAGTTAATTGTATGTGAGAGCAATGTTATGTTTCAAACCGTAAGACGAATCTTGAAAAGACAATTAAAGCTTTTTGAAATAACTACATACATACAGTTAAATTGTATCATAACAATCTATTCAAGGCGTACGCAGAAGAATTTGAATGTGATATAAAATTTAAAGCAAGGCATCACTATAGTGTCGGAGGGGGAACATTTCTATTTTTTTTATAGATAAAAGTTGCCATATATATATTTTTGTTCATTTACTCAGGAAGAAAAGTAAAATCACCAAAATACTGAACTCCGAGGAAAATTCAAAACGGAAAGTCCCTGGAGAGCAAAACATATATGCATGATTATAACCGAGAAAAAAAAGTTAGCAGTATATGTCTATCTTACATAAACAAGGTGGATATATTCTCTTTATCCGAATATCACTATAGGCGTCTCCCTAAATGGATTTAAAAAAAAACAACTCATCGCTATTTATGAATACAAATATGGGACAGAAATATTAACAGACGAACTGTCAAATGATCGAACAGATGGGTCGGATAGATCGACGATCGAACGGACGGAAAGACGAATGATATCACAAACGTCACGGTACGGGCGAATGATTCAATGTTCGAACGGACGAACGATCGAATGAACTCTGTAATTAATATAAATCACCACTTTCGACAACATGGTATAATAAACAAGAAACATTTTTACTAGACTTCAGAAGAATAAAACTTGCGACAAAATAGGAACAGTATATATGTGTTGAGGTCTTACGCGGTTTCATTAAGATAAATTATAAGCCTTGTGCCGTGACAAGAATTTACAGCAAAACATGTATTGATACGCAACGGAAATCTTTAAACAAGGCAGTTGATTACAATACAAAATTTACCACCAAAACTTTCTATTTTTAATAAAACACAATATTCAACTAAAGATAAAGGGTGTAGCTATTTAAATAATAACAGTAACAGGGAATTTAAAATACAAAGTTTACGTGTTACCTTCTATTCTGTTTACAACTATTTCTCATTCATTTATCAGGACACAGTATTTTAATCTTGTTTATTGACACACATAGTTCGTCATAAGTGTAGTGTCTCGATATGGAAAAATTTAAAAGCGCGATATTTTGAATCGTTAAAAATATGTCGGTTGACACACAAGTATGATATTATGTAATTATCTTTCTTCGGGAATTTTATTTTCTTATGATCGATGTGTAAAATAATGGCATTACCATCTTTTTAATGGACATAAGAATTTTATCAAAAAAAATCTGATCCGTCAAAATCATGAACGCAGTGCAATTTCAAAACAATTAATGAAAATCTAAGCAAGTAAAATGTGAATCAATTAAGAAGAAGCCAGTATGCATTATAAGTAAGATAGACCACTGAAATGAATTATATACAAAATGTAAGTTAAGGAGATGGGGTATTACACTAGTGACGTTTTATAAAGTCTAAGTAGCAACTGCAATATTATGAATACCAAAATCAATGTGTTTTTGAATATATATCCAATAAGCAGGTGAAGTTGGTATGTTGCTGCTAGAGTGGGAAAATTTATAATTTCAAAATAAAAATCGTCTCGTTTGTCGTTAGATTCTGGTACAGGGATAACTACTTTTGTCAAGTTCTAAGTAAACGTCTAAAAACAATACAGAAAAAGTTATTGTTACTTTGTAACTATTTATAGTTAACAAGGAAAAAAGGCAAAAACTCTAAAACCTGTCTAAAAGCTTTATATTGTGAAATATTTCCTTTAAGGATTCATCGCATTTTTTTATTTTGATAGCTTTTGAATCTTCAGGCTCTGAGCTCATTATTATTTTTTAATTTAAATATATTCTCTTTTCCTGTAGAGATGATTTTAACAGCCCCGAAAGCAAAATTACAATCGGAGCTGCAGGGCCTTTGGCTCAACATGCAGACTGGCAAATAATGTTAGAACTTGTATTTGACTTAGGGATGTTCGCTCCTCTGTTTCAAAATAACAAACATTTTTAAACACTGTTTTAAGTTGATGGTTTATAAATAAAAGAACTTAAAAAGCAGAAAAATGAAGGGTTTAAGTGCTTGTTTTCGAGAAGTGAACTCTTGAAAATTTCGGGGGAAATCATTCTCTCATTTTTCATACTGTTAACCACAGTGTAGATACTATTCTGTACGCTATCCGGAAGTCGCGATTTTCGAAGCGAGAACTTTTTGGATCACATTTTAAATTTGATGGGTATACTGAATTAAACGGTAAGTTGATCATCTGTACATTGCTTAATGATTAATTCAGCCGACATCGATATTCTCAAATGGTTTAGAATTAAATTCCGCACATTCAATATTCGTGTCTTTGCCTTAATCAAGAGATTTTCAAGTGCATCACTAAGAAAAATCAGTCGGCGAACCTAAAAACAATCTTTTTGCCCTCTTAGTGTACAAATTAACGTAAAAACCAGACTTAATTAACTCAATGAAGTATATGTCAAGTGGTGGTAAAAGTTTCAACCAGATCTTTGAAGCCAGAAATAAGAAAATTACACTTGTTTGAATTTCTCACTGTACGATCAGTCTCGCTTGTTTATTTTAAAACTGTATGATCAGTCTTTATGTCACTGTATTCTAGTGGTGATTTCAAAGTTATTTACGATACATTAGAAGGTGGCATTTTTCTAAAAAAACACAAATATATTTCAATACATTCACATCCTGAAAACTTATGAAACATGTTTTAGCTTGATAGGGTGTACTCGACTTACTACATTAAGTATAAGGATGTTTAAATGTTGCTAAAATAAGAGGAAGGTTTGATGTATACTAGTATATAAGTTTCAGAAATGTCCTCCGTTATACTTAAAATTGTACAAACACACAGATTTAGTTGTTATATAAAAATGCATGTATTTACACACATTCGAGGCCGTACTGTAGCCTATAATTGATCACAGTTCCTTAACTTTGTTTAAGATGTAGAGCTATATAAAAAAGATGTGGTATGATTGCCAATGAGACAACTATTCACAAAAGACCAAAATGACACAGACATTAGCAACTATAGGTCACCGTACGGCCTTCAACAATGAGCAAAGCCCATACCGCATAGTGAGCTTTAAAAGGCCCCGATAAGACAATTAAAACAATTCAAACGAGAAAACTGTCTTTTTGACACTCAATTGTACACCACTTTGTCAAGCCGGGGGTTATAGTGATAAAGAAGTCCGTCTTTCCGTTCGTCCGTTGGACCGGTACAATATGTTTCGCCGGTTTTGTAAGCGCATCTCCTCATAAACCACTTAATATACATTGGGGGTTCCGGCCATTTTTAAATGGAGAGGGGTCCAATCCAGGAGAAAAGGGGATTCCAAATATATGTTCCCATACAAATGAATTGATGGTTAAAAAAGGGTTTCAAACTGCCGGATCCCCTTTTTTTTGAATCCGTCACTGATATAACTATTAATTAATCTTATTCGGACTCCTTATCATAAATGAAAATGACTATATTGTGTACCGTCTATTTCGAATTTTAGTAAAAATCTTTTATGGGGTTTCTTTATATAAGATACGGACTTGAACATTACATTATATGGGGGGCACCCATCAGGTATATCCAACACCTCCTAAACCAATCATTAAAGTTTTCTGAAATTGCTCCATTTTTATTCGATTAATGCATTATGGACCTTCTATTTCTGTAAACTTACCAAATTATATCACATGAATTATCCCCTACGCAAAGCTGTCTTTATCCATTTTTTTTTATTTTAAAAGACAAGCTTGATTTATGTTATCATCAATTGGTCAACGGCGGACGGTGTAAATAATCTTTAAAAATGTAATAGCTTAACAGATAACTGTAACGATACACTATTACAAAGTCCACAAGCGAATCATGTATTACTTTTTAGGCATTTGATTTTAAATAAGACTGATGGAACAAAAATACAATTATTTTGCCGTCTAAAAAATTCATCCGAAATATATTTGTATTATCTGATGAAAGTAATTACACGTTATAGTTCTCTGGATAGTTCATAATATCACATATACACGTATATACCTTCAAATTGCTGTTGTTTTTTCTTCAAAATCACGACTGGTCATACAGTCAAAAAATTTGAAATCACTTCTAGAATACAGTCAGTTCTAGACTTATCGTACAGTAATTTATTTTGGGATCATCAAGGAAAACATATTTTTTTATGGGAAATACGAATATTCTACTTAAATACGAAAAGAATATTGAAACTGTATATATTTAACTGTAAACTGATGCAAATATTTGCAATAAAAGATTATTTGCTTTGTACTACGAGAGCAAAATTGTCCATCGATTTCACTTTTTTCTACCAAGTTGATGTGATGCACACGTATATTTTATATTCTAATGCATGTTTTTGTTACAGTTACTCATATTTATGATGCTATATATACCTTGAAGATGTTCAAAGCACTTTGTAGATATAGGTGTAAACAAATGATGAGAAAAGTTACCGTAGGCAAAACCGTCCTGTTAGCCAGTTGGAAATCATCGCTTCGAAAATCGCGACTTCCGGATAGCGTACAGAATAGTATCTACACTGTGTTAACGTTGGCACCTTTTTTCTTTCAAAAACAATGAAAAAAAAACAGTCAAGGACCTTATAAGATTTTCAAATAGGGCTTCTTTTTTAAACTATATCAAATAAAATTATAAATAGAAAAGTGGGGGCTAGTTGGCCAATAAACCACCGATTTTAACTCACTGTATAATAGTAGATTGACAAGGAATATAGTTTTGCCATCGTTTGACCACAATTACTTACAGAGAATGTTAAAGACCTGATATCACACATAATCTTGTCTTTGTTTTTATTATGAACAGTTTTAAATTGTAGTAATATCGCCTATGAAGAACACAATTCTACAGATTTTCCCTATGATATTACTAGTAGAGGAAATATCTTACAAGACAACGGAGAGCTGGAATTTAAAAAAAATAAAAACAAGAAAGATTGAATTTCTAAATAAAATAAAAGAAAGAAAGAAACAGAATGCCAGAAGTTTGTAATAAGCTAGAGACATTAGTTGGTTTTTTTTCTATCTGAAATGAAATAATAAAGAAGAACAATCAGTTTGAATGAAAAGATTAAAATTATTTGTTTCTAATGCAATATTTTTTTTTGCATTAATATAAAGAAACGTTTCTAAACTAATGTAAATTGTGATTATTTTTAAATGACGAAATGTCAGTGGAAATAAAAAGATTTGTATTGTATAAAAAGTTGTCTTGATCGAATAAAAAAATTAAATAAAGTAAAAAGTTGAAAAAAAATAGAGGATCAGACTTTTTTTTAAAGGTTTTGCTAAACTCAAACCCTTATGATATTGCCGAAACTACAGTATAACAGATACATGTATGTAGAAAATGATGAATTAAACCTGGTTTCAGCATGGAACATCATCGTCATTACCAACACATACGTCTTCATCACAAATTTATATGACTTTTCAAACTTTCCTTTTCTTTTTTTCTCTCGCTCCTCTTTTTACTCATGAAAGCTAGTATTATATTCTATAAACTGTTTTCTTTATTTGCATGTCCACTATAATATACTATTGTTGTAATTTTATAATGTACAATGGAGATGACTTCATGAGTATGATTTACTTGTGTCTAATCCATTTTGCTTAAATTCAGCATATAACATTTGTTTTGAACTAAACCTGGTTTTATAGCTAGCTAAACCTCTAACTTGTAAAAAATACTATTAAATAGACAACGATGCATGAACAAAAGAAACAGACATATTAAATGTCAAACATAGGGATAAAGCAGTCAGCAAAATTCAATTTTCTAAGTGTGTGTTTATTGCGTTAAGATTGATACATCATTATCATTTGTTATAACTATTTCGATCGACATTAAACACAAAAAAATGTATTCACGTTGTAAATATAATGAAATGTTTTTTTGCGACTGTCATACAACTGAGAAGTTTAGCTATAAAACCAGGCTTAATCCACAATTTCTACATAAGAAACGCCTGTACCAAGTCAGGAATATGGCCATTCGTTTGATATGTCTGAGCATTTGATTTGTCTTTCAATTAGGAACTTTCCGTTTTGAATTTACCTCGGCGTCCGGTAATTTTGTGATTTTACTTTTTTCTATGTTGAAAGACATTTTGTTTGGACTTATGTTACAATTAGTTTAAACAGTTCCTACACGTTTGTATTAAGTTTAGTATGTCGAAATTTTTTGTCGCATCTGGTCATGATTTCACTATGATTTAGATCATGTTGGTTTAATCAGCTCTTGAATGTTTATTTTTTGTTTGGTTGTTCAGAAATTTGTCCTGAAGAGACTTTGATTGTCGACAGGCGTATCTATTGCAGAAAAACAGGATGCATTCATGTTCTTTCATCAAATAGAAAGACTGTTCAATCAAATGAACATTGTAGTACATATGTATTTCATTTCTGCATCAACATATACTGCTTCAATTTGAAACTCATTGGTGATCATAAAAAGTAAAAATCACAAAAAAACTTAACCCCGAGGACTGAACTATATCTCCATATTTTGATATCATTCCACAAAACATATTACTGAACTAAAAGCACATTACCACTCTGCCTTTACGGACCAGCGAATGCAACATGAGGTAGAAAAGCCTTAGTTTTTTTAAAATTTCAAAGTTTTGTTAATAGTTAATTTATAATTATGAACATATCAGTTATAACTCAAGTCAACACAGAATTTTGTGTAAAAAAAGGAAACTTAATCATAGAATTTTAAGAAATAATGTGAGAGGAAGAGCTCCAGTAATATTATTTAAGATAAAAAAGAATAAATGGGTCCTTTTCTTTTTCTTGTTCCATTTTAAAAAAAGGTAAATTTACTGCACATTCATTGTAAAAATTACTTTATCTGTGTTATCATCTCCCCTTATATCTGAGTTATCTCCCTTTATGTGGCAAAGTTGAATAAAAATCAATCAAACAAAGTATTCTGTAATTTCTTTTATAAAATACAGCCATATATACACCTCGCCAAAAGTTAAGCAACACCTAAATGTTTTTGCTTTTATTTTTTGTTTTAAAATTAAACTTGATACTGCTTTCTTTCCGTATGTTTCCTTGATCTATTGGCAATCGAGATTTAAGAATTCAGGTATAAATTCAATTCCTAGGTACCTTAACAAACATGTTTTCCCAAGCTAAATACAAGTTTTTTCATTGCAAGTTTCGTGAAATGAAATGTAACTATTAACCGCAGACTAAATTGTGCCAATTTACGTGCCTGTAGACCAGTCAAAAGACCATTGCTGACTCGTAGGCATCGTCAAGCTCAACATCAGTGGACTCATGGTCACCGCAATTGGACTTCCATAAAGTGGCGTCAATTCCATTGGTCAAACGAGAGCATATTTCTCATATATCTTATTGATGAGCGCATGCGCGTCTGACGTACCCCGAATACAGCATACACGAAACAGCACATCCTTGGAACTACAGCGTTTTATGGTGAGGTTTGACATAATTATGTGGGATGCCTATTCATTCGAGTGCAAAATGGACATTTATGTTCTGGATGGGACTATGACGGGTCAAAAATATCGCGATAACATCACCTGGGATATCGTTTTGCTACATTTTGACAATCACAATCTTGGAGCAAGACCAATATTCATTGACGATAATGCTAGGCCACATTGATCACGCATTGTTTGATATTATTTACGTCAGGAGGTAATTGACACTATTCCTTGGCCCCCATGTCACCGGATATGAATCCCATGAGCATGTCTGGAATGATATTGGTCGAAAAATCAAAAACAGGTTCCAGATAGTAAGAAGCAATAGGAATTACCTGCAGCCTTAATTGAAGAACGGAAAAGAACTCCTGTTTGAACATCACGACGCTTAGTTCAAAGTATGAGACGACATATGGATAAACTTTTCCTGAATCGTGGAGGTTACACTCGCTACTGACCAAAAATTGTAATTTAAAGTATTCAAAAATTGTCACTCTCGAGTTTTAAAAAGAATTTTGTGTAAAGTGCATAGCAAATTTTTCAAAAACTCTTGTATAAGATAAAACTTTATCTTGCATTTTATTTTGCCATTTTTCAACCATTTGCCAAAATTGAAATAGTCAAAAATGTAATTATGAAAACATTCCAAACTTTTACTTTTCAATTGATATTTATAAAAACACAGATTCAGTTCATTGTATCGATAGTTCGATTAGTTATGACTTCAGTAAACAAATGATTCTGGAAAATTATCAGGTGTTGCTTAACTTTTGGCGAGGTGTATATAAAATACATTTAGTTCTATATTAATATGAAAAGACTCACACATGAAATACATACTTCTCTCGAAATTTTCATATTTCAATAAAGATGTAGACCGATTGTAATCTGCTATTTCAAAATCTAAGACGAAGAAAGACACTCTTCTACATTCAGCTCAGGCGAAAAAATGAAAGCTTGAATATTCTAATCTAGTACAAAGATATTCTAATAAAAAGGTCGAGTTACAATTCACAATCATCAAAATATCAACAACAACTGTAAGAAACCTGCCTTACTATATGATCATAAGGGTAAAAACGAAACAGATCAATGCTTTTAGAAGGACAAAGGTCATTTCGGTTGTTTTCCATTGTGTTGTTATGGCTTTTGGAGAACACGTGCATTCGAGATGTTGCATCGTTTATTGGAAAATAGATATTTAATTTTGAATGCCGCGTGATTCAGTTGTCGTCCAAATTAAATGATACCAAAACAAGGAGGGATTGAAACTCACAAGTGATAACGAAAAAGTTACGGTAAAATAAAAACGAAAAATGTCAAAAAGACAAACACCAGTTTTCAAAACACTTCCTCAAAAACTGAGTAAAGAAATTATTCTATGAGTATGATACTATGTCAACTGATCGTCTATTTGAAATAATACGAAGCGCTAGTTACATAAGTACCATACACATATTCAAATTGTTCTTTTATTCATACGATACGTATTGTTTTTGCAATACAAAAAAAAAAGACATACGTGAGTAAGATTTCCTTGGTCAATGTGTTGTTAGTGTACTGTAACTAACTTCGTCAGCCGTCGCTGAAATCAATTGATGACGAAAATGAGATAATATACAGTACACAAATTTAAAAAAAAAAACGATTTGAATATTTTTGTCAATTCTAAAATTCGTTTTGTTTAAGTAACAGCTCCCATCTGCCTGAATTACAGCAATTAATTATTTAAGAATGATTTAAGTGAAATATGGATGTATCCGTTCATGCCAAAAAACACTTAACACACATGACAAAACCAATAAAAAAACACTGAGTCTTATAAATTTATAATAAATGTTCACTATGTTCATAAAATTTCGGTGACCCCTTATTTAATATGCAATGTTATCAATTATTTCCAGGATATATAGCAGTATAATATAGCTTAAAGAAAACAGTGGTTTTATTTAACCAGAAAGAAAACAGGAACATATTTGTATACAGTTCTTTTGGAATGCTAAAAAAAGACAGAAAAGAAAATGATATCAACATCTCAAGATGTACCTTCTGTAACAATAAAAATAACAGTATAGACAAGTGATATAGAATAAAAGTATCTTTCTTATCTTTCTTATCTACCTTATATAATTTCATTATTTTGATAAATAAAAACAGCTTTTCTTTTTATTTATGAGAAAAATTATTGATATTTAGATACATTACTAAATTCATGTTTGCAAATTTAATGTATTCCTATGTAAAAAAAAATACACAGTAACATTTAAAATCGATCGCTTGTATACCTTGTCCTCACACACAAATACATGCAACATATAACGCAATTCCGTTTATGAAAAGACATTTTGAAAGAAAAATCGTCCCCTTTTTGGAAAATAAAATGTCATGCTGTTCTCTCTTATTATAAAATATAAAATTCAAAACACAGAGGTCAGCGAACAATTGCATGTACACAGTTCTAAACAACTTTGTACAACGCAACCTGTCCACCCTCATTGCATATGAATAATGTATTGGTATTCATATCAAAGTCCACAGCAGATGGTCGATTCAATCCATCTGAGCCTGTGAGTAGTGCTTTACTTTCTTTTCCATCATGTTGTATAATTGTTAGATTCTTGGAATTATAACCCACAAAGTAAACGTTGTGGTAATTGTCTAATGTTATACCGGCAGGTATTGCAATGCTGTCACTTTTAAACTGCCATATTTCTTCCCCATTCAAATGGCAACAATATACCTTTTGCGAGTTGCAAGTTGTATAAAATATCTTGTTTCTGCTCGACTTGATATAACATGTATAATCTATACCATAAGATTCTTCTTTCCATGTTCTCTTTTCTTTTCCTGATAGATCAATGAGAAATACACCGTTTCCATTTGCTACGTAAAGTTTCCCATCCTCGTGAGATACTCCCAAGCATTGTTTCTTTAAACTAACTTTTTGTTCTACGTTGCAAGTATTCCCATTCATTATTTCTAAGAATTGTGCGTTCCCGTATGTCACGACAATACGATTGAGATCTATCACGGCAATATCAAACGGCTTACTAGAGACCGTAATGTCACGTATATGTTCACCTGTCTCACTATACTCTATGAGTTTTTTTTCTTCTGTGTCATTCGCCATCAACAAATTACCATTAGGCAATATGACACAACCTGTAATGTCCAATTTATCTGTATTCTTCAATTGAAATGACTTAATTAGCTGAAGCTTTATGTCGGATATATTTCTTGATGTTGGGACGTTGATTTCAATTTGAGCTTGATCAATTTTTGGGTCCTTGAAATCAAAGTTGGTGACGGATTCCGAAACCATTATTTTACCAAAATCTTCAACGTCATTGGATAATTTTTTGATTACGCTATGAATAGATACTTTCAATTCATAATCCTTGGCACCACCGATTTCCCTCTTCATGGACTCTACCTCATGTATAATCAGTTTATTGACCTGACGCGTTCCCAGAAACACTTGTATATCAGAAGAAAATTGTTTCATATAGTCTGTTTCTTTCCTCAGTTTGGTTAGCATTTGTTCTGTTGATTTTAGCTTCTGAAGGATTTTTATATATTTTGATTTACATGTGTGAGCTGTTGATGTAAATTCGTGTAACAATTTTTCTTGTAGCTTGTCCAGGTGGCCGTTTATTTTCTTTCTTGTTTCAAGAACCATGGTTTTAACTTCAAGTTCTTGTTTTTCGATTTCCTTTGTAGCAGTTTCACGACTCTTAATGCATTGATTAACGTTTCGCAGAGTTCCCTCAATTGTCTCTTCTAGGTCAGATAACGCAGTTGATTGTCTTGAATTTTCTGAGTTGACACTAATTGGTATAACATCAGAACATGCCTTGTGTTTTGATGGGACACATACAACACAGAGGACTTCGTCATGACTTTTACAGAACCACTCCAGATTTTCTCCATGATGCTCACAGACTTGGGAGATTGAAACATTTTCAATCTTGCGGTAATCCTCTATTGTAATAACTTTATGGTTTCGGGATGTTTTGCTTTTTCTGTGAAGATTTTCACAATCTTTACATAATCCCTCTTCACAATTAGTACACCATCTTCCTGCATCCTTTGTGACGTCATCAAACATACAAGGTCCACACGATATATGGTTTCCTGAAGCCATTTGCACTTTCTAAAAAACACGAAAATGTTAATTTAATCTCTTTAAAATATCATCAATATCTTGTTTTTACCTCTCAAATAGCAGAAAGTATTTTAATCAAATTAAACAGCGAATTAGAAAATGATTGAGCTGGGAGCATTCATAAATACACTATTAAGAAAAAAAAATCCTATTTGTTTAGTCTATTATACTGTAATTTTTTGAACTGCTTTCTACAGTATCTTTTCATTACAGGTTTTCACATGAAAGTCGCATAATGTGCAAGGAAAGAAATAATGAAATCATTGCAAAGTAGATTTGTTTTAGTTGATTTTGCCACCTTATTACGTTTTCATACTGGTTATGAATGTAAAGATGAATACGCAAAAGGAGGGGTATATGATATATGATATTCCAGATTGGTTAAAATTCTTTTATGATCCTATCTTATAAGTTTGTTAAAAAAATCAAAGGAAAAGAAAAAGGTTTCGCGTCACTTAGTGCAGATAAGTTATGTATAGCGGTTAAAATTTCTCATTTTCCCCATGAAACGTCCGTAAATAGCAAAATCAAAACTTTAAAGGACGGTAGGCTAACCCATGCATTTCCTGGATGACATACACTATTCGGCACCTTGCTTTTTCATTAAAATAGAAATAACGAGATTAAATAACTCAACCAAACAAGGAAGTTGAATATATCACAAAATTCCCCAGTATTTTTTTCTTTTTACCAATAACAAAGAGTTTAAAGCATTGATAAGCTGTTGACCAGTAATAAGAAAATAAAATAGTAAAACAAGTTTTGTTAAATACACTTTACCTGTATTGTATTTAACCTATTGTTTTACGAGCTATCTCCTGTATTTGTCAAGACATATCTTGTGAACGTTGATCATTGTTTGTAGTCATATGTCAAATGACTCGTTATGAATAAGATTAAAACGCGCGATTTTTCAAACCTTTCTAAATTTTGTCGGTTCAACCAAACCTGTGCGAAAATGTTACTCTTTCACCTTCTTTTATGAAATTTATTTTTATCTGAATTATTGTATTTTTATCACGTTTGATTTTGGAAAGCAGGTGTTTGTTGTGGTTATGACGTAATCACCAATTCACGATGCATATACGCACTTTTTACAGAAAAATATCTTCTTTAGAGACCTGACAACACAAAAATGAAAGCAGCGAATTAAATTCAAACTATAAATATTTGCAAGTATCTCTTGGTTTTTTTAAAATGGAAAACTAACGATGTAGTGTACTTCATTAACAAATCTATTACAACAAAACTATTGTAAAACCTACATCATAAATATAAATTATCATCACACTAGGGTTTCAAATCCTTTCTTAAAAGGCAGCTGAGATGAATGTATCTGCACTTCTCGATTTCCATTTTGGTCATAATGCTGCGAGAGTATTAGCGTATATATACATTCTCGGCTCTCTTATCTTTTTATTTGAACTTTTCTAAATCTGCAGACGGTCGAAGTAAAAGCAATTTAAAAGATAATCGAATTTTTTCACCAATTTTTGAATCTCGCTCTTCTTGAATGGCTGGTAAAATATCCCGCAATAAATTTAAAAAAAACAGATAATTAGATATTTTTTCGATATCCCCCTAAAAAATATTAGACGCAATGACGGCGATATCAAATCGAGTTATTTAATTTTAATACTAGTATAATACTAAACGATCCTTCGGCGGCTATATAATTACTAGTTAAATAATATAAGGAGAGCTGATATTAAGCAATATCATATTATCACAAGTTGTTTCAGCTATATTCTCTGATGGTCAACACTCTCATTGTGTTTGATTCAAAAACTCGCTATTGTTGATCTTGTCTTTTGCACCTTCCAGTATGACGTCATATGTCCTTTTCTGATGTCAAACTTTAGCATCAAATACTTGTCGTACGCTTCAGAATGTAATAAATTTGACAAAAAGAAGATTACCAGGTCAAAAGTACGGGTGTTTTGTATATTATTGACGAAAATTGTCCGTTGTCATGGTTGAAATGTACATCGTTGTAACCATTGAAAGTTATCAATGACGTAACGAATAGCCAATGGAAATGCTGGCATATTTTCTTATGATGCTGGATAAGCCAATCAGATTATTTCAGGTTTTCATATCTTTTTTTCGTATCACACTCCATGTAGTGTGATACGGAAATATCTATATATGTAATAAATGGATAGCAGGCCACAACCATATAAGAAACTGATGATTATTAATTTCACCCATAGACCTTTTTAGTAACTTGAAAGATCATTCCTCCATAATCCTCCTCATCTTTTTTCCCTTTAAAGATATAACAAATAAAGGCAACAATAAATATTTATGTTTCAATCTCATAAATCGATAGAAAAGAGACACGTAAAGGGAACATACAAAACTAATGGAATCTGTGAACTCAAAAAGGAACGAGCTCGGGCGCGTCGATAGGGCAAACGCTTAAAAACAAATAATATTTATAGCTTATCAATAGTGCTGTATTGTTTCTGTTTATCGATGTTTGCCTTCAAGATTATATCTGGATAAATTATCAATTCTTCAAAGTCATAATTCCGGGCAAAACAGAAACACTTTTTATAGATCATCCGTATGTTGGCCTCTCTTAAACCATCTCTTAAACAGTTTGCAAGATTTTTGACAATATCTTGAATCACTTTACTTTTAACATGTTTAAGGTACCTATGCAGTCTATGAAAAAATACCGGAAAATTTAATAAATCCACGGTAGTAGATATTGGAATTCCGATGAGGACTAGGAGGATTCTAGACCCTAACAAATGTCCATTTGTACTGCAACATAGACAAGACTTAGTCTTAGATGCATATTGTATTTTATTAGTTGAAAGTGGCTTTGAACTTGCTGTTTGTAGCTGCGAGTATTCTCAGATCAGAACTTATTGTCTATTTGTTTTTGGGATACACAAGTACCCGGCCATGTTCACTCTGTGTTTTTGTTATATGTATTTCTATTTGTATCCTTTTGATGAGTTATGCCTTTTTCAACTGATTTTATTGTTCGTTCTTTTGTTGTACTGTTACACCACTGTCCCATGTAAGAGGGGTTAGGATCTCGCTTATATATTTAACCTCGCCTCATTCTATATGTATGTACCTGTCCCAAATCAGGAGCCTGTAATTCAGTGGTTGACGTTTGTTGGTCGGCTATTAGAACATCTTATTGCAGATTCAAGTGTAGGTGTTGTTGCTTCCTTTTCGGTAACATTTTCTGTAAGTTTTTAACATGAGCTTAGCGATATTTGAAAGAGTTTCTGTTGCTGAAGTAAAGGCTGCCGCAGATTCCCTGAAGAGTACCTCACTGTTAAGATTAGGTGTGTTACCTGGCGTATGCATATGCGTATCATTAACGACAGGAAGAGTTGACGGGTGATATAATCCTACTTCTTGATCATTCAAATTCGTATTTGTAGAGTTTTGCAACTCATTAACGGGAGACTGATTAGATGTTTCAGGAATTGTTATAGACGGAATTTTTGTTTTATTAGCCAAATACAACTGGCGAAGCATTTCTACCTTCCACGTTGCATTGACCCCGATACCTATCTCTTTTAATTTTTCCAGATATGTTTCTTTTGGCCAATTTCTACTATTATCAATGTTTTGCTTACGTGGCCTCTTTCTACCACTCATATTGTTTTAGTTGATGTACTTACGTACGATTAAAAGAAATAGATGTGTAGAAATTTATCCTCTGTATCACGTTATGAATAACTATCTCAGGTTTCGAAAGTTCACCAATAGTTCATGAAATGTGTGTATTAAACTGTTTGTAATTAAAACAACACATTAATGTTCAGATAAATCCTTATTGATAAGGAATGTCACTTAGAATCGAATTTTATATCAGCTGATATATACGAATTAGTTGATTAATTGTGTTAAATATATTAACAAAAAGAATGGCGATGCCTTCAACGTAAACAAAGAAAATTTATAAATAGTTTTCACGTGCTAAAAATAATTGAATGTAGATAATGCAATGAGGAACGGTAAGGGGCAAATCGTCTTTTGTATAAACCTGAATTATATACATAATTCTCATTTTTTAAGAATAGCCCTCGTCTTTCCTAAAGATATTGGACAGCTAAAGGTAACATAACTGATTCTTACAGGTAAATGATTGTTCAATCACTGAAATAAAGAAAAATATTATAATTACCTTCATTGTGTAAAAATACATCCAAAGAACAAATGACAATTTAAAAAACACATTATTATTTAATTCACCTCCCAATACAATAATGTTGTCACTCATCAAAACGGTTTCTTGAGGAAAAATATCACTTTCAATTTGATTTTTTACACTACCAATACTTATATCACAGCAATTTTTCTCATGTTTTTTGGGTTGTCTCTTTTATCACTAAAATTAGTCATTAAGTTGACTATGCTCGTTGTAAGTCTTGTTTTTGTTGCTTTTATGAATTTCTTTTTTCAAAAGATTTATCATCGTCCGTCTTTAGGTTATCAAAATTGACCGCTGGTGTTGCTCTTACTCTTCCGAACATCATTGTAAACTACAATTAAAATGAAAATAAGAAATAAAGTAATACAATTTGATAGATCATGCCGCAAAAACAAGGGTCATGAACAACTTAAACCTTATACTGTGTATAAAATGCGAATCTAGGCCTCCATTCATGAACTAGGGGACTATAAAAGTTTTTTTTATAATTTTAAGGTTTTGTCGTTGATTTACAAGTTGTTTTTAAGTCTGATATTATTGCTTAAATATGAATATAATGCAACACTTCGCTTCAGAACGACAATGAATATGGGAAGTAGAATGAAGGAAGACATTACCGCATTTTATCTGTCAAACGAATCTATCGTGTCCGATTCGCACTTTGTTCGCAGTGATCGTTTTGTAAAAGATCTTTTTTCAGAACATCGAGACAAAATTACGTTTTGGTATCATTTAAAAACACAAAGGACTCAATACACAAATTATCGAAAAAGAAACACGACCTTGCAGAATGAAAAAAAAAACAGAAAAAAGGGGGGGGGGTGTATTCAGGTGGTACCGTTTGAGTAAACAATAACAGTCTCTTGAAAATGCCAACAAAATAATATAACTGATTGTATGTTGTTATATCTTCCATTGGTCATATTATTAATTATATATTTGAATAAAATCGACTGCGGTGCACTCGATATGACTCAACAAGAACCTGTATTTATATGATATTCTTTTTTTTTAATCCACCTAGTAAAAAATAAAACCTGAGAAGAAACAAGAAATTTATAGGAAAGGACAACATTTTGAAATATAATATTATATAAAACTTGCCTTTATTAGCTGCTTTGACTATATTCTCTTTGTAATCCACACTGAAATAATGTATCTGAATAGATTCTGAATACACATTTGATGTTAATCAAAAGCTTGAAGCAACACAATCACTAATAATGTATTTTCTTCGTTTTTGCATTAAGAATATATATATCCTCATCACTTTATCCATTTTGCAACATGAAACGCATGTAAACTCACAGTAAAGGTATTCACGGAAACTATGAGCGGAAAATATGAGTAGTCCTTGCGTATGCAAAAATCATGACATGCATACTCTGTGTCTTATACTTCATGCAGAAATACATGTTGTTTACCTTCAGTTGTACTTTCTTTTTGTCTGTTTTGTAAGTTGTGCTACTGTTTAAAGGGGCCAACATGTAGGATTTATTTTAATGTAAAGAAAGTGTATTCACAAAACAATTATCATACTTGATGAAAATAAATCTTTGCTTGCATTTTCTTTTGTTTTACCTTTTTCTGCGTGTTAAACAATGTTTTAAGTAAGATATAAGCCTCTAACAGTACATTCTGTAAAATATTGAACAGGTCTCGGCCTGCGGCCTCAGACCAGTCCAATATTTTAAGGAATGGACTGTTATCGGCTTATATCCCTTACTGAAATTCTGTGCAACTATAAGCAACTCAGCAATGAGATTGGTACAGTTTAAAACGACTTTGTACAAATCAATCTTTCCTTTTTCAGTGCATAGAAGTAATATGTCTTTCGTCTTGACATAGTAAACAGCAGTTGCCTCAATCTGTTCATCAGATTCTGTCAGTAAGGTTTTACTTGCCTTCCCATGTTGTATTATTGTGAAGGTGTTTGAAAAACAATCAACACCGTACACGTTACTGTTATTGTCTACTGCTAGATCACAGGGATAATTGATGGATTCATCTTCATACTGCCATAGCTCATCACCGTCAAACAGTCAACAATGTACTTTGTTCTTGTTGGCATCTGATTAGAATAACCTGTATCTTCTTGTTGTAATGTTGAGGACACTGTCAGAGGCTACTTTCAATTTGTTTAGTTGTCTACCTGATAGATCCATAATTTGTATATTGTTTTGTTCCCACTTACTACGTACAGTCTTTCATCTTCGAGAGATATTTCCATGCAACTATCGTTTAAACTGATTTATCTTTCAACGTTGAAAGTGTCGTAAGGCATTATTTCTATGAAATTTTCCTTTCCGTATATCACAACAAAACGGTCAAGATCTATCATTGCAATATCAAACGGCTTACCAGAGATTTCAATATCGGGGATATGTTCACATGTATCACTATACTCTATTAATTTATTTTCTTAAGTGTAATTCGTCATCAACAAATGATCACTAGGCAATATGACGCAACCGCATGTATTAGTTTCAGATTTCCGCTTCATTTTAAATTTTTTAATGAGCTGCAGTTTAATGTCTGTTACGTTTCTTGAAATTGGGACGTTGATCCTTATCTGAGCATGGTTGAAAATTTGGGTCTCCAATATCGAACATGGCTGGGCATTCCGTAACTTGTATTTCTCCAAATTCTTCAACTTCTTTCGATAATTTCTCGATAATGCTATGATCTACTACTTTCATTTCATAATCTTTAATAGGACCGATTTTATTTTTCATTGATTAATCTCACTTTCACTCAACTTATTGAACTGACGCCTTCCCAGGAACACATGAATGTCAGATGCATTTTTTTCATATGGATTTTTTTTTTACCTAAGTATGGAAAGCATTTGGTAATATTTTGATTTATAAGTGTCAGATGTGTATGTTAGTTCGTTTAACAATTTTTCCCGTAGCTTGTCTAAGTGGCCGTTCATTCTCGTTTCGAGAACCCTAGTTTTGACAGCCAGTTCTTGTTTTTTCATTTCCTTTATGGTGATTTTTAATGCATTGCTTCACGTTGCAAAGAGTTCCCTCAATCATTTCTTCAAGCTCAAATAATGCAGCAGATTGTCGTGAATTTGCTGAACCTTCGCCTATTGGTATAACACCAGAACATGCCTTGTGTTTAGACGGGACACAGACGACACAAAGAAATTCCTCGTGAGTTTTACAAAACCATTCCAGATTTTCTCCATGATGCGTAGAGACAAAAGATATGGAAACATTTTCAATCTTGTGGTAATCCTCTACTAAAATAACACGATGGTTTCTTGATATCTTGCTTTTTCACAATCTAAACATAATCTCTCTTCACAATTAGTACACCATATTCCTGCTTCTTTTGCGACGTCATATACATAGACCACAGTTTATATTTTTTTCTGAAGATATTTTGATGTTCTTAAAGGTAAGAAAAGGTTATTGAACAACAAATCTTTTTGGACATTATTTATATCTTTGCTGATGGCTTCTTTAAAAGCCCCTCCTCCATTATCAATATGTAAATGTTAGATATGTTTTCTTGGAAACGTCTGCATCATATGCAGATGATAAATAATTGATATAGACCTACATGATAATTGATAAAGCTAAAACAAACGTCAGTAATAGCAGTGGATGTACATATCACAATCGACTTTTGTATACCAAACTTTTACTGTGCTTTTTGCTGTGGGTTATTTTATGCACATTAGTTAAATATATGAAGATCCCATTTAAACTTGTTAAATCCCGCCGCATTCTTTGCATGTTCTTTGTAAGCAATATGTAGCGTTTGATTGTCTTGTGCTCTTTTAAATCATGGATGATTTGTATGTATTAGAGTTTATCATGGCGTCTTTTTTGCAATGTATTATCATTGAGGTCGCCTTCTTACTGTGTCAACGTTGAAAATTGAATTATGGCCTCGTGTTTTTTCTTTATTCCTGGTTATTTTGTTGTCTGTCGAACATATTCCCTGTTTTCTATTCTTTAGTTTATTGTGAATCTTTCCGAACGATAGCGTATTGAAAAAAAAAATTGTACAGCTTAGAAATCTTATCTGTCTATTTTTACTTCACCTGTTGCAGAAATGTGTAAACTCCATATAACTTGAAATCGAGGGGGAAGAATTATTCAACAGCATTCTGCAATACGGTATGATTTGTAATTCATTTGCATTTCTTGCGAAAAACACAGTCGTTTTAGACTAAAGTATCCTATACTGATTGGTTATGTACGTTCCTTTAACGTTATTTTAAACTACTAATCGATATTAAAATTGCGAGGCTTAATTGATCAAAATCTTATTGAAATCTACATAATTGTGCTATTATGTTCCGAAGTCAGAATACCTCGTTAGAAGTTGTCGCGTAAGTCTTTTTTCTAGTTAGGGAAATTATATGCGTGATTTGAAACCCAAACAAAATCTCACATCTGCCTTGTACAAGAGTTCATTTTAAGTTTTACTTAATATTAACAGTTAAATCTAAGCAAGTTTTTCACCGTTACACTTTAAACTGAAAATTATTTGCACTTTATTTTATCTTTAAGAAAAATAGCCTGGAATGGAAAATATCACCTACCCGGGTTTTATGAGTTCAAAATTCGAATACCAAATAATTTTTTTTTCTTTATGAAAGGTTCACAAAAACAATGAAAATTCAATGACCATCTAAATATATAGAAAAGTGGGAATCTTCGTACGTTATGCATCAATTGTAAACAGGTTTAATCAGTAAAGACTCGTGACCTGTGAAAATGTCGAAATAATTGTTTGAAGCTCATATTGAATTTTGCTGTTTTGATACTCTGTTTGACAAAGTGCTTTTAATATACCTCCAAATAAACAAATTAAATTGAAACAGTTAAGAAGTTTTCTCGATCTAAAGTATTTTTCATATAATGATTGTCAACAATTTTAACAGTGAATGAATAAGCGTCAAAGATATCAACTCTAGTTAGTTTTGGTAAAAATCAATTGAAAAAAACACGTTTTGTCGTCACCCATGTGTTTATACTTTATAACAAATCATTTTGAATTAACAAAACAATGAAACTTCAAAGAACAAGGTAGACCATTTAAACATATTGAAAGGTGAAAATCTGTATACCTCATAATACATTGTGGAGAGGCTTTAACAAGTTCGGACTCAAGACCTGTAAAATTGTGAAAACATGTAAAAAAATATACTCATTATGTGTAGATTCTATCACATTTCCCTGTGATCATATGACGCCCGTCAAGCAAAAACCAACCTTATCGCATTTGACGTCGTTATCGGTAGTCAACTTAGATAAATTGCACGTTGAAATGGAGATATTTTTTCTAAACATAGCGTTATCCATGCAAACTGAATAGTATATTCTTATATTACATTTAAATACTTCTGTAAAATAATGCCGTATTTACGATTTAAAATTTAATTTTGTGATAAATTTCTATTAAAACTTTTCAAATGTTTGTTTTGACATACGCTGTATATTCTTATTGTCTTGAGAGGAATGATTTATAAACAATATATAATAAAATCCCACACATCACCAAGTCTCATTATGACATAGTACCACGATATGTGGTGATACACGTATTAACCTTCTACAATATATAAACAATACCAATGTTGTGTAAAAAAAAAAGCCACTTAAATATTTTCTAAAAACCACTAAAAGTTTTTTTTTCTCCGCAGCTAGATTTCTTTTATACTTTTAATACGGCAAGTTATTGTATGAAGAACCTAAGAAAAAATTTAATATAAGGCGCAACATTATGCATGCCAAATGCGGAAAATCTTGCATGGTTAATCACACGAGAGAGTTTGCTTACAAGAAATTAAGTACGACAGAGAAAAAAGTCTGTCTGAAATTTTTCGTCTTTTATTTTGACACGCTTTAAGCGTTCCTGATGAAGGTAAATCCAGAAAAGCGCTTCGGACGCAATTAATTATTTAACGTGTTGTTTTATATTTTTACATCACTGGGTCGATACCTCTGCTGGTGGACTATCAGTCCCCGAGGGTATCATCAGCTCAGTAGTCAGTGCTTCGGTACTGACATGATTAAACAAACTTTACTAAAATTGTCCGTTTATAAATTTTGAAATTATTATGAAACTAAGGTTTCAACTCCCTCAGGCAAAGTTGGCTTTAGATGAATTTGGCTACTTATTTTTGGTATTTTTAACATATCGCTCTTCAACGATTTTCGGTACTTATACATCTTCGGATTTCAAATGTTTGGCTTTGAGCGTTCCTGATGAAGGTAAATCCAGAAAAGCGCTTCGGACGCAATAAATTATTAAACGTGTTGTTTTATATTTTTAATCCGCAATATTTACTACTGTATACATAAAACAATAAACCAATTTGTTCAAATGAAAACATTCTATGAGTACATTTATTTTATCAGAAAATGTATCAAACAAGAATGTGTCCCAAGTACACGGATGCCCCAGTCGAACTATCATTTTCTATGTTCAGTGGACCGTGAAAATTAGGTAAAAACTCTAATTTGTCATTGAAATTAGAAAGATCATATCATAGGGAACATGTGTACTAAGTTTCAAGTTGATTGGACGTCAACTTCATCAAACACTACCTTGACCAAAAACTTTAACCTCAAGTGGGACGAACGAACGGTACGACCAACGAACGAACGGACCCACAGACCAGAAAACATAATGCCCTCTACTATCGTAGGTGGGGCATAAAAAATTGCAATGCATTTAAAACTATTAGTATGAAACAATTATCAGTTCATAATTATATCACTCACTTTAAAAAAGTGGGGGTATACTGTTTAACCTCTCTCCGCCCGTTCGTCCCATGAATATTTCGTCGCATATCTCTTAGGAACTACATTACAAGGATTTCTGAAATTTGGTTTCAGGGTTTATATAATTCAGTTATATCGTGCAATGCGTTTTCAGATTCATCACTCAACAACTTCCTGTTTACCGAAATATTTCGGCGGGGGTATCATCAGTTAGCAGTAACTCAATGTTTCACTTGTTTTAAATGCTTTAGAAGTTAAATCTTCTACTAAAATCGCCAAAATCGGCTTTAGAGGTCCCGGCCACTCATCTTCTAAGTGGAAAGGGGATGGAATTAACTCGGCTCATACGGCACAAAAACTATAATAAACCTACAATTCGGTTATTTGGCCAGGATGTTGTCTTTTTGACAGATTCTGCATTTCCTTTCTCAATTTTGTTCAGGACAAGTTTTATCTTAATTCTTGTTTTACATTTTCTAAAAGTAAACAAAATATAGGTGTTCTGCTTCCATTCGAAAACAATTCTTTAAATCTTTTATTCTTAAATGGTATGTGTGGTAGGCCATGAAGAAACAAAACAACAAAGAAAGGAAGAAAAATCATCAGTAATCATTATAAAATAAAAAATGCTAGAGGCTTGAGCTAATTCGAAAAATGATTAACAATTTTGAATGCATACACGAGATTGTTTAAGCTGGTTAATCATTGTTACAATGTTGTCAAATATATGTATACTATATAATGGTGACAGTTCAATTTCTTTTGTATTAATTTTTTTTGATTTTGAATACAATGAGATGCAGGATATTGTTTGACTTAAATTGAGTTGTTAACTTGATTGAAATAAATATGCAACTCTAGTACGAAAGGTTATACAACGACGAGAAGACAATTTTCAAATTGATGTTTTTGACTTAATGATCAGAAGTCACTGACTGTATCACCCGTCGTGTAAATCTCTAAATTCACGGATAGATAAGGTTACCAATCCGATAATAAACTTTCAATGGAATTTTTTAACGCCATGTAAAATCAGAAACAGAAACAAATGCAATTTTGCAATGTTCCGTTAATTTTCAAAGATGATGCTGGATATATTACAATGATCTGTACACATTAGGCAAGGACTAATGGAGGCAGCACAAGCTGAAAAAAACATATAATTAGATCACATCACATCTTCATAATTTTTGAAGAATCAACAAAGACATACTTATTCTTATGACATGTTTATACACTTTATGGAGACTCATGATAAACAGAGCGATAATTATTGTATATCAGTGATTTCTTTATAGATCTTTATACACATAAGATTAAATAGTTTTGACTTTTTTTGCTGTAAAGAGTTTATTATTGAATAATTGTCATCATGTTAGGGTAGTGCAGTCTGAATGAATGTTCAATATAAATGCAAATCATCTCTATTCCTAAAATAAAAATATATTACTCATAGACTGAAAATAAATTGACACTGCCATGGCTAAAAAAGAAAAAGACAAACAGACAAATAAAATTACACAAGACACAACAAAGAAAACTTGAGACGAAACAACACGAACCCAACCGAAAGCAAGGGTGGTCTCAGGTACTCCAGAAGGGTAAACAGATCCCACTCCACATGTGGCAGCCGTCTTGTTGCTCATGTTATAAAAAAACCGGTTAATAGTCAATTTGTGAAAAGGTAACGGGGTTGTAGTTACCACTTAATAAACTTATCCGATATCGTCTGTGAAACGGATATTCCATAACGGTCAACCAACACGTGATGGCGTCCGTAGAATTTATGAAGGGATGATTTCAACTGCACCATTTGTAATATATGAAATGAATACATAATTTCATTCAATTGTCAACAGATCCGGTTGTTACTTGGCTGGAGTTTGTGCGATTCCTTGCGAATATGTAGTATTTTGGGATGCTGAATGTTTTCGTTATTCCTCTTATCGTTTTTGCATTAAAACAACTTGCCTGTTTATTTAATAAATAATGTAACGTTCTCTTGCATGTTTTAAATATGTATCAATGTATGTCAGAACTAATCATCAGGGTGATGTTGATTACTAATGACTATATAGCACTTGGTCATTACATTTTGCAAGACATTAAGTACCACATAATTGCATTATTATATGGACATATTTAAACATATCTTTCTAAATAATCTTTTATTCAGACGTTCAAAATCTAAATAATTGAATTGAATTTGTCCTTGTTTATAAATCTACTTAAAATCCGACAACGTTGTCCATGTCAACACTCAACATTTGTTTTCTGTTTAACCACAAACTAATCACCTGCATCTGAATAGATTGGTATAATATTTTCGGAAACCATTTTGCTAAAAATGTAAACTTACTTTCTGCTCAATGAGTTAAAACAAATCATCATAAGATATCAAGCTTAAAAGTGTGTACGACAGATACGTGTTTTGTCTTGAGTGACACTCGAATGAAAACATTAAATCAGCCAAATAACTTACGAACTTTAAAAACATTAAGTAAAGGAATCATAATTATAGCGTGTTTTCTAATTACAAGTGAATCTAACCATTCAAGGGAAGATAATCCTAAATATTTTGAAAAATTCAAAGTTGTAACTGATAGAACATTTAACATTTAGAAAACTTATTAGTAAAGGTTATCTGACCATTGTTGTAATTGAATCTTTGAGTATACTTTACATTGGCATTAATATCGATGTTGTCATCAGCAAATGAAAACCTAACTAAACTTGTAGTCTTTTCAAATGGGACGTATAAAGACACACCCACGTTCATTTGTATCTATAAAGGGTTTAACTACTAACTAACCTACTGCCTGTCGACATATTTTTTTTTGGCATTGCACAAGTCATATCTTCTTTAACTATTCATGACGCTAAAATAATAAATCCCTGTGATGGAGTTTAGTTAATTTTAATATCTGATACATTATTTTTTTTTATCAATTGTTTTGGCTTTTAACTAGCTGTTAGTAACTGCAAGCACTCACAAAAAGTAATTTCTTGTTCATTTGACCTGTTGATACTATTTGTAATGCTTTTTTGTTAATGTTTACATATTCAGGGTAATATCTTGTATATATGTTGTGTACAAGTTGTAATGTTGTACAAATTTTAATTATATAAGTTAAACCTGTATCACCTGTTGCAAAAAGGTAGGTGTCAAAAACTTATAACTTGTACAAAAACCCTGTACAAATTATAATTTGTACAAACTTACATCTAATACACAACATATATACCAGCTTACATAATTGTTTGGAATAAATATAAATTTTCACTTCTTCGTACTTAGGACATCAACATTGTTTTCTGTCTCCTTTTATACTGTATATACATCACACCTCCGGCATCTGTACATGAAGAACACGAAGTTTTATCGAGCACCAGTTTTATAGTTTTATTGTTAATATTCACCCCACATGTACCAAGTTTTACAATAGTTTATTGAAATTTAAAATTGAAATTTCTTGGTGTTTCTAAACTAAAGGTTTTATCTTCATATCAATAATTCTTCCTGTCAATAGAGAAATTCTCCTAAATCATTTTGTGAAACTATGTCTATCAATAGTTAATTCTGTTTTCTAAAATGTTTCTCTTTAACTTCGTACTTTATTTGGCCTTTTTAACTTTTTTGATTTGAGCGTCACTGATGAGTGTTTTGTAGACAAACCGCGCGTCTGGGGTATATACAAATTTTAGTCCTGGTATCTATGATGAGTTTATTTTCCTATTAGGTCTGTATGTTTTATTTGAAACATCTTTGTCAATGTACCAAGTCAGAAATATGACAGTTGTTATCCATTTGTTTGATATATTTCAGCTTTGAATTTTGCCATTCGATTACGGACTGTCCCTTTTGAAGTTCCATCGGAGTTATGTATTTTTATTTTATTTTCTCCTTTGTCCCTAGTTATGTTAAGAACTGTTTGGACAGAATATAAATTTAGTTTAAAAAATGATTGGTATATCATTGTTTGCTAAACGTTCCTTACCTAAATATATACACGGCCTATACAAAATACATGTAAAGACAGCAGTATGTCCATTTCCTTAGCTGATCAAACCAGGCCACAAAGATCCTATTTGTTTGCCAATTTTTTACGTTATTTGTCATTTGTACCTTCACTGGTATATCAATAAAGGTTTGTAGTAATAACATGATAACAACCTTCAATCTATAGTTCGTTTCCCTAGTAAAGTATCCCAATCACTTGGAAAGCTGTTTATGTCATTGTAATATAACTGTTACTTAGAATTTTTGATGTTTGGTAATTATAAGTTTGAAATTCTCTTTCAAGATGATATACGAGTATAAGCAAGTCTTTCACAAAGTGTACCACGCATCATTCAATTTCAAGGATTTAATGGCAATTGAATGGTGTTTACATTGTTTTCGTGGTTACATGTTATGAAAAATAATCTATGCTATTTATTCTTAAAAGCTGAGGGTCGTTACATTTTAAAATGATTAAATTAAACATTATTTATTTTTTATATCAGTGAACACAAGGACTTACATTGGAGAATAGAAAAACTAAATATTTTCATTTGAGTAAATTTATTATCCGCTACTGCATTCTGTATTCATAAATTATATTTCAAAACAAAAATATATAACGTAATTTTGAGTACGTAGCCTCAAATGATCAACATCTTCAGTTTTTCACATGCATGTTTTTATGTTAAACTTTTCTTAAGTGCAATTGTCCTAAAAATAGATTATTAAAAAGATTTGCACCGATACGATAAAGGACCAAACGTAAATGGGAAAAACATTTACGATAAATAATTTTGTTTTAAAGAGGTACATGTCTAAATGAGATGTTAACAAAGAAAGAAAAAATACATAATTTTTTTTATATATATATATTAAGCAATGCATGTAGAGGTCACAGTGTCTTTTTCCTAAGCTAACTGTTTTTAAACCTACACGGCTGATTTCTGCTCTTTGGTCGTGCAGTTTTTTCCTTGACACATTCCTTATTTCAATTCTCAATTTTAAGAATGAGAAATCAAGCAAAATGCTAAGACAAATCCTTAGTCATCTATCAGTGTAAGCTCATAATAAAACATTTCCCATATAGAAGAACCCTTGCAAAGTTCATTAGTATATTTAAAAGCAATGCAATTTTGAACCATGTTTTAATAAATGCTTATAAATGTCCAGTCTCGTTGAAAAGTCGTTCGGGAACCTGATTTGAATATATAAGATACAAGTGGAAAATATTGAAAAATAAAATAAATATCATAATCAAACTTATTTCTGTGGAAATAACTTTGTACTTACAATAAGAAGTTGTTTTTAGGTAATATACTTTTCCAATTGTACAACCTATCTGGTCTGTGTAATAAATAGCCCAAATGAAGGCATATAAAAACAGTAGTATACCGCTGTTCGAAAATCATAAATCGATTTGGAAAGAAAACCCAAATCCGAGTTATAAACTAAAACTGAGGGAAACACATCAAATATAAGAGGAAAACTACGACACAACAGAAACACATCACTAAAATGTAACACACACAACAACGAACTATATTATGACAATGGCAATTTTCCTGACTTGGTACACGAAAAAAAAAAACAATTTAGCTTGAACCTGGTTTTGTGGCTAGTCAAACCTCCCTCATTTTATGGCAATGTAAAACATAACATTAAAATGACAAAATTTCGTAAAAATTGACGAAAGTGGGAAAATTGTTGAATAGGTTACTTACAAGTGGAAGATAGCAAAAACAGAGGTGCACTACCATATAATTTTTCCTCATCATTATTTTCTTACTCCCGTATAAACCGAAACAAGGCTAAGAAAAAGAGTTAAATTCTGGAAATGGTTTGCTTATCTAAACCATTGTCCGAATAAGAAAGTTCGAATTTTAGGTTTTAAATGAAGGTGCATTTTTCAATAATCTGTTTATATAATATGAGATTTACAAAACAATTACACACATAAAAATCTTATGTAGAACTATAAGGTACTTGTAATAATCCATGTCCATACCAACATATCCCTATAAATAGGGATGCATATGTAATATTTTCCATAAAAGATAAACATGTTCAATGACGTAAGTATTTTGAATTGAATTTTCTAGATCGCAGATGACATATGCAGTATGATGAGAAACGTTTAAACGATTTTGTACAATAAAACCTTTCCATCGTCATTACATATGAGTAATGTTTTTTTTATCCGTATCAAAGAACAGAGCATTTGGACAATTCAGTCCATCCGATTCTGTCAGTAATGTCTTGCTATCATTCCCGTTCTGTTGTAAGTTCATCGGAACTAAAACACACAACATAAACGTGATGGCAATTGTCTATTGTTACACCTTGAGGAAAGCTAATGCTGTCGCTTTTGAGCTGCCATAATTCGTCCCCATTCAAATTACAACAATGCACTTTGCCGTTGTCCCAATCTGTGTAAAATATCTTGTCTCTGCTCGCATAAATGCGAGTTACATTTTCAGATGCCGTTTTCAATGTTTTCAATTGTTTTCCAGATAAATCCAGAACTTGTATACTGTCTCCTTGTACAACATAAAGTTTCCTATCAGCGTAACATACACCCCAGTAACTTTTGTGTAAACTTATCTTCTCAACATCGGAAAAATAGTTGTTCATTATTTCTATGTACGGTGTGTCTCCGTACGTCACGACAATACGATCACGATCGATCACGTTTGTAGCGTAAGGCTGGCCAGATACTCGAATATCACGAATATGTTCACCTGTATCGCTGTACTCAATAAGATAATTTTCTTTGGTGTCATTCGCTATCAATATGTGACCATTAGGCAATGTGATACAATCTGAAACAATCAATTTATGTGAACTCGTCAATCTTCACATAATCCCTCTTCACAGTTAGTACACCATTTTCTTGCATCCTTTGTGACGTCTTCAAACATACAAGGTCCACACGATATATGGTTTCCTGAAGCCATTTGTACTTACTGAAAGAGACGAAAAATTGATTTAATTTCTATTAAATATTATCAATATCTGTATGTTTACCTCACCAGAGATATTTGAATCAAAACAAAGAGTGAATGAGAAAATAGTTGGACTAGGAGCATTCTTGATGGCAATATTTGAAAAATATATTTATTTTGTCTATTATACAGTCATGTTTTTCACTAGAGAGTGTTCCCTGAACTGGTTTCTTCAGTAATTTATCATTCTTCACAGGTTTTCACATAGCAAGGTGCACGGAAAATACAATTGCATGAAAGGTACTTTTTATGAGCAAGCTTTACATTTTCTTCGTTGAAATCATTAAAAAGTGAATTTATTTATAGTTGATTTTACTAACTTGTTACGTTTGTTATTATACTGGTTATGAATGTAAAGATGAGTACGTAAAAAAACTGTTATGTGATATTCCAGATCGGTAAAAATTCTTGCGTGATCTTATTTTATTATAAGTTTGTTAAAATAAGAAAGGAATAGAAAAAGGTTTCACGTCACTTAGGGACGATAAGTTATTTATAGCGATGATTTTTTTTCATTCCCCCATGAAACGTCAGTAAATAACAGGATTAAAACTTTAAATTACGGTAGACAAAACCAAACAAAATATCTTCTGTAGAGCCATGACAACACAACACTGAAAGCAGCGAATCAAATGCAACCCATAAATATTCGCTGCGCCCTCTTCTTATATTTTTAAATGAAAATCTAACAGTGTAGTATACTTCTATTACAACAAAACTGTAATAGAAAAACCTATATCATAAATAGAAATGATTATCAAAATGGGTTTCAAATCCATCCTCAATAGGCAGCTTAAATTAATGCATCTGTACTTCTCGATACCCATTTCGGTCAAAATGCTTCGAAATATTAGCGTATTTAAACATTCTCGACTCACCATTTTTTTTTTATTTTAACTTTTCTAAATCTAAAGGCGGTCGAACGCACACAATTTAGAGAGTGCATTAATCGTTTCCCTTAAATACAATTTAAGGATTATTTTTTTTATCTTGGTCAGGCAGCTTATTAGGTGCTACTAGTCTACCATTTTCAACAAGTAATATCAATATTGACGTAAAAGGGGACTCGATTAAATATACATGTTTTTTTTCTTTCACTGCTTACTACAAGATAAAAGTACATAAAAAAATGTTATCAACGTTTTGCAAAAATGACATGCAGTTCACCAGAAATTCATGGCTGATAATTTTTATTATCAATGCATAGTACTCGTCCTGGAAATGTTTGACATGATTTCCAACGGGTTTTTGGCAAGCGACAATCAATCAATAAACCGGTTCTAATATCAATCTGTTAATCAGACAATATTCAGTCGTTGCTCTATAAAACCAGTGCGATCATGCATATTAAAGTAAAGCAATTTAAATGACCTTCGAAGTTTTTCAAAACTGTTTGAATCGCGCTCTCCTTGATTGGCTGGTAAAATATTCCGCAAAGAATTTAAAAACCAGATAATTAGATAATCATTCGATGTCCCCCTACAGAAATACTAGACGCAACGACGGCTAATAATCATAGGTTTGATAACGAGTAAGAATGGGATATCACTTGATATCGACTCAAGTTATTAAAGTTAGATATAAGTATAATTCATGTTATTCTAAACGAGACTTCGGCGGGTATATAATTATTATTTAAATCATATAACAAGAGCTGATATCAAGCAATATCGTATTCTCACAAGTAGTTTGAACTATTTATCTTACGGTCAACACCCTCATTGTGTTTGATTAAAATTCCGCTAATCTTTGATTTAGTCTTTTGCACATTCCAGTATGACGTCACATGTACTTTCCGGTGTCAAACTTTAGCATCAATTATTGTAAGAATGTTTGTACGCTACATAATGTAATAACATTTAACAAAAAGAAGATTGCCAGGTGAAAAGTGCGATTGTTTTGTATATCATTGACAAGAATTGTCCGTTGCCATGGGTGAAATGTACATCGTTAACGTTGTAACGACTGACAGTCATCAATGAATTCACGAATAGCCAACGGAAATGCTATGATATTTTCTTATGATGCTGGATAATTATATCCAATAAGATTAACGCATTTTTGTGTATCACATTTTTGTATCAAACTTCGTGAAGTGTGTTACGAGAAATAAATATCCATGCAAGAAATGGATAACAGGCCACAACTATAAGAAAATACTGATGATTATTAATTTCATCCACAGAATGTTTGAATAACTTGAAAGTTCATTCCTCCATAATCCTCCTGATCGTTTTTTTCATTAAAGATATCACAAATAAAGGCAACAATAAATATCTATGATTCAATCTCGTAAATCGATAGAAAAGAGACACATTAAGGGGACATACAAAACTGATGGAATTTGTGAACTCAAAAAGGAGCGAGCTCGGGCGCTTGGATAGGGCAAACGCTTAAATACAAACAATATTTATAGCTTATCAATTGTGCTGTATTAGGTTTTAGTTTATCAATGTTTGCCTTCAAGATTATATATGGTTACATTATCAATTCTTGAAAGCCATAATTCCGGGCAAAAACAGAAACCCTTTTTTAGATCGTCCGTTTGTTGGCATCGCTTAAACCATCTCGTTAACAGTTTGCAAGATTTTTGACAATAATTTGCATAATTTTACCTGTAAGGTACCTATGCATAACATGATTCAATCTATGGCAAAATCACGTAAAATTAAATAACCCACGGTAGGAGGTATTGGAATTTCGATGTGGACTAGGAGAATTCGAGACCCTTACGAATGTCAATTTGTACAGCAACATAGACAAGACTTTGTCTTAGATGCATAATTTATTTTTTTGTTTGTAAGTGCCTTTGAACTAGCTGTTTTTAACTGCAATTACTCTCAGATCATAACTTATTTTCTATTGGTTGTTGGGGAACACAAGTACCCGACTACGTTGCCTTTGTGTTTTTGTTGTATGCATTTCTATTTGTATCCATCTGATGAGTTAAGCCTTTTTCAACTGATTTGTATAGTACGTTCTTTTGTTTGTGTTACACCACTGCCCCATGTTAGGTGTTGGGATACCGCTAACATGTTCAACCCCGCCTCATTTTTATGTATGTACCTGTCTCAAATGAGGAGCATGTAATTCAGTGGTTGTCGTTTGTTTATATGTTACATATTGTTTTTTCGTTCGTTTTTTGTTCATAAATTAGGCCGTTAGGTTTTTCGTTTGTATTGTTTGCATTTGTCATTTCGGGGCCTTTTATAGCTGTTTATGCAGTATGGACTTTTGTAAAGTCTTTTTGGTATGTTATAGAGAGTTGTCTCGTTGGCAAACATACTTTTTTTATATTAAGTATGAAATTCTGTGCAACTATAAGCAACTCAGCAATAAGATTGGTACAGTTTTAAACGACTTTGTACAAATCAATCTTTCCTTTTTCCTTTTTCCTTGCATATAAGTAAAATGTCTTTCGTCTTGTCATAGTAAACAGCATTTGGCCCAACCAGCTCATCAGATTCTGTCAGCAAGGTCTTACTTTTCGTTCCGTCATGTTGTATTATTGTTTGTGCAGAATAACTTGTATCTACTTGTTTTTACGTTGAGGACACTGTCAGCGGCTACTTTCAATTTGTCTTGTTGTCTTCCTGATAAATCCAGAACTTGTATTGTTTTGCATCCACTTACAACGTACAGCCTCCCATGCAACTATCGTTTAAACTGATTTTTTTTTCAACATTGGAAGAGTCGTAAATCATTACTAATACGATCAAGATCTATCATTGCAATATCAAACGGCTTACCAGAAACTTCAATGTCACGGATATATTCACTTGTATTCCTGTACTCTATTAACTTATTTTTTTGTGTAATTCGTCATCAATAAATGACCATTAGGCAATATGACGCAACCTCTTATATTTGTTTTAGATTTTCGCTTTATTTCAAACGTTTTAATGAGCTGCAGCTTAATGTTTGATATGTTTCTTGATGTTGGGACGTTGATCCTCATCTGAGCATGCTCGACTTTCTGGTCTCCATTATCGAACTGGCGGGGCATTCGGTAACTTATATTTCTTCAAACTTTTCAACTTTTTTGGATAATTTCACGAAAATACTATGATTTTCTATTTTAAGTTCATACTCATTAATAGGACCAATTTTATCTTTCATGGATTTAATTTGACTTTCGATCAACTTACACCTGTATTTCCGATGAAAATTGTTTCATAAGGAGAGTTTGATCGCTAAGTTTGGTAAGCATTTCTACTGTTGACTTTTGAAGAATATTCATATATTTTGATTTATAAGTGTCAGATGTAGATGTTAGTTCGTTTAACAATTTGTCCTGTAGCTTGTCTAAGTGGCCGTTTATTATCATTCTTGTTTCGAGAACCATAGTTTTGACAGTCAGTTCTTGTTTTTCCATTTCTTTTATGGTGGATGTACGATTTTTAATGCATTTTTTTTTTCATATGGAGTTTTAGTTACCTAAGTATGGAAAGCATTTGGTAATATTTTGATTTATAAGTGTCAGATGTGGATGTTAGTTCGTTTAACAATTTTTCCCATAGCTTGTCTAAGTGGCCGTTCATTCTCGTTTCGAGAACCCTAGTTTTGACAGCCAGTTCTTGTTTTTTCATTTCTATTATGGTGATTTTTAATGCATTGCTTCACGTTGCAAAGAGTTCCCTCAATCGTTTCTTCAAGGTCAAATAATGCAGCAGATTGTCTTGAATTTAATAAACCTTCATCTATTGGTATAACATCAGAACAAGCCTTGTGTTTTGATGGGACACAAACGACACAAAGGACTTGCTCGTTAGTCTTACAGAACCACTCCAGAATTTCCCCTTGATGCGAACAGACCAAGGAGATGTAGACATTTTCAATCTTGCGGTATTCTTCTATTTTAACCCATTTCTCTGACGTCAGTCTATTGTTCTAACAGTGGATTCTTTTTCAAGAATCCACTGGCCACCATGTTAACTTAAGATAACTTATATTTTAACTTTAAACTTTTAACTTACGACATGTGATCTTCTCAAAAACGAGTGACTATTGAAAGGTTGAACTCGCGCGTATTTTCGTCAATAAAGTCTGTAGTCTTTGCATGATACCACTAGACCACGAGTGCCGATATAAAATACTTATTGAATATCACTCTTATATCGTATATCTGTCAATGCATGTCAATAAACTGTACTTCAGTCTTTTTGTTATCTAATAAAATATATACACAGGTGATTTTTAAATCAATGAATTGTTAATATTACTTATTAGTACAATTCGTTGATAAAATAAACATCCATGTACACATTACACTTATCACTTTTAATGTACAAGGCCTTTCCCTTTTCATCATGGCAAATGCTTAATTTTGGTTTTAGTATTAAAATGATATCATACCATGTTCACTTAGTTTTTCTTTGTTTGATTATATACATCAACATCTTACTGACTCTAATTTGAATAAAGAGTGATAAGCTTTGACTATTAAACTACTTCTTTGGCGGAAAAACTAGATACAAAATCGTCAACTTTATAGTAAAAATGAAATAAAGATACCCCTTAGATTAAAAACAATATTATGGACTTTCCGAATTGATTTCTCTGAGTTCAGTATTTTTGTGATTTTACTTTTTAGTAGAGAAAAATATGGCAAAAAAAAAATCATTCAGGATACTAGGCGTGAACTTGGCACTGTTAATATCACAGTTATTTTTTACCATGCCAACGACTAGACGATCACGGCTATGAACAGCTTACATGATACTTTGCAAAATTGAATACTTTATATAAAGTACATTTGTAATAAGAGAAAGTCTGCTTGGGTTTCAGAATGAGTACCACAAATAATACTAGTTCATTAACTGATTGTCGATGGATGCCAAATGTAATAATGTTACAATAATCAAAAGATAATGAAAGAGAACCAGTTTACACAAAATTTATATATAATTTTTTAAATAAGACTAATCACTTGTATCTACCTTATCATCAACTGGTGTCTAGATAAGTGATGTTACTGTGACATTTTCACTTCAATAAGATTTAAAATGTTTAAGTCATTTTTAATGTGTGTTGTAAACTTAATCCGTTGGGAGATATTGACGACATTAACTACTCATTCAGTTGCTAAATACTATATATGTAAATATTAAAGGTTTTTAAATGTTGGTAATTTTTTTTTAGCTTTCAAAAAAAAGATTTAAAAAATTACGTATATTAATTATATGTTTTTTTGAATGAATTATAAATACTAAAATCTAATCAATATCGATTATTTGTAATGATTAAACATAGAATGAAATAATTATTTACAAATATAAAATCTGGTAATAAAAAGGGAAGATAACAACACATTTAAGTTAAATTTAACTTATATTAAGTTATATAAAAATGTGAACCGTGTGGATCTAATCATTTCCAGCTATCAGAGAATAAAAAAGACAAAATACGAATTTATTTTCATGAAATTCCGTTGATTCATTGTCAGATCATGAAACAGAAAGTCGTTTTACTAGAAATGGGTTAAGCTAGAGAATTGATAAGAATTAGTGGATTCGAAAACGATAATCAACTCGCGACTAAAGTCGCTCGTTGATTATCGTTTACGAATCCACTACTTCTTATCAATTCTCTACTACTTAATTACACGATGGTTTCTTTATATCTTGCTTTTTCTGTGAACGTTTTCACAATCTAAACATCATCCCTCTTCACAATTAGTACACCATCTTCCTGCTTCATTTGTGACGTCATCAAAGCTACATGGGCCACAGTTTATATTTTTTTCTGGAGACATTTGGATGTTCTTTAAGGTAAGAAAAAGGTTATTCCACAACAATTATTTTTGACATTATTTATATCTAGCTCGTTTAAAAGCCCTGCGCCATTATCAATATGTAAATGTTAGATATATTTTCTTGGAAACGTCTGCAACATATGCAGATGATAAATAATTGATATAGACCTACATAATTAATGATCAAGCTAAAACAAACTTCTGTAATAAAAGTGGATGTGCACATCACAATCGACTTTGTATACCAAACTTTTACTGTGCGTTTTATTGTGGGTTTGTTTTTATGCAAATTGCTTAAATATATTAAGATCCCATTTAAACATTTTAAATCCCGCATCATTTTCATTGTTCCTTGTCAGCAACCTGTAGCGTTTGATTGTCTTGCGCTCTTTTAAATTATGATTGATTTGTACGTATCATAGTTTATCATGGCGGCTATTTTGCAATGTATTATTATTGAGGTCACCTTCTTTCTGTGTTGAAAACCAAATTGTGGGATCGTGCTGTTCTTTTTGCTCCTTCTCACTTTGTTATCTGTCAAACATATTCCCCGTGTTCTATTATCTATTCTATTGTGAATATATCCGAAAGATAGCGTATTAAAAAACTTTATAGCTATAGATATTTGTACTTCACCTGCTGCTGAAACATTAAGACCACATACAATTTGACATCGAGGGAGCGGATTTATTCACCAACATTCTTTAATACGGTATGATTTGTAATGTATTTTGAATTGCTTGCGAAACATACAGTCGTTTCAGACTAAAGTATCCTACACTGATTGGTTATGTACGTTCCTTTAACGTTATTTTAACCTACTAATCGATATTGAAATAGCGAGGGTTAACTAATCAAGATATTGTTAAACCCTACTACATTGTGCTATGATGTTCCGAAGTCAGAAAACCTCGTAAGTAGTTGTCGCTTAAGAGTTTTGTCTAATTAAATACATTATTCATGTTATTTGCGTTATTAAAAAAAAATAAAAAAAATACAAATAAACACGGTTGAAGAAATCATCATATCTAGCTTGTACTAGAGTTCATTAGTTTTACATCATATAAGTAGTTAATTTAAAACAATCGTTTTAATTTTAGCAGTTTAAACGATTTGCACAATTTGCACTTATGATAGTATAATATATTTAAATTTTACCATAAATATGCCTTTTATAGACAATACCACATACCTGGATGTTTTGGGTTCAAATTCGATTAACAAATCATTCGCCTATTCTTTTTTGAAGATTTAACAAAAAATGATTAGAAGACGTGACCCTAACAGACCATGTAGCTTTATTGAAAAGTGTTATGCATCCATTCTAAACTAGTTTTGATCAGTATAGACTAATGACCTGTAAAATTGTAGAAATCATTGTTTGAAGCTCATATTGAATTTCGCTGTTTTCATAAAATGTTTTTTTATATTGCTCCAAATAAACAAATTATATTGAAACTGTTATGACCTTTTTTCGATCTAAATAATTTTTCATATGACGATTGGCAACAATTTTAACAGTGAATTAATAAACTTTAGAGATATCAAGATATTTTTGTTAAAAGTTCATCGGAAAAAACATCTAAATTATTCGTCAACCATATGTTTATACTTTATAACAAATCATTTTAGTTTTTATGTTTTCTCAATTAACCAAAAAAATTAAACTTCAATGCACAAGGTTGACCATGTATACATATTGAAAAGTTATCTAAATACTACATGTATTCCTTGTGAAAAAGGCTTAAAGAACTGCGGACTCATGACCTGTGAAATTGTATAAACTTGTTAAAACATTGTGTGTAGACCCTGTCAAATTTCACTGTGATCATATTGAAGAATCAATAAAGACATACTCATTCTTTTGACATGTTTATAACTTCATGTAATTCCAAAATAGACAACACGATAATCATTATAAATTAGTGATTTCTTTATACACATCAGATTAAATAGTTTTGACCTTTTTTGCTGTAAGAGTTTATTATTGGATGATTGACATCATGTAAGGGTAGTGCAGTCTGAATGAATCTTCAATATAAAAGTAAATCAGCTCTATGACAAAAATCTTCCTTTTAAGCTCAGCTTTCCTAAAAGGAAATGTGAGCTTTTGCCATCACTTGGCGTCCGTCGTCGTCCGTCGTCGTCGTCGTCCGTCGTCGTCGTCGTCGTAAACTATTTCAAAGATCTTCTCCTCTGAAACTACTGAACCAATTCAAACCAAACTTCATCTGATTGATTCCTAGGGTATCTAGAACAAAGTTTGTGTTTTAATTCCCATTTCATCAAAAAACATGGCCGCCATGGCTAAAAATAGAACATAGGTGTAAAATGCAGTTTTTGGCTTATATCTCAAAAACTAAAGCATTAAGAGCAAATCTGATATGGGGTAAAAATGTTCAATAGGTCAAGATCTATCATCCCTGAAATTTTCAGAAGAATCAAACTACCCATTGTTGGGTTGCTGCCACTTAATTGGAAATTTTAAGGAAATTTTGCAGTTTTTGGTCATTATCTTGAATATTATTATAGATAAAGATAAACTGTTCAGCAAAGAAAGATCTACAAATAAGTTCAATGACCAAAATTGTCAATTGACCCCTTAAGGAGTTATTGTCCTTTAATGACAATTTTACACAATTTGTTCATCATATTTGCTAACTTTAAAAAATCTTCTCTGAAACTACTGAACCAATTTCCACCAAACTTAAGCTGAATTATCATTAAGGTGTCTAGAATAAAGTTTGTGTTTTATTTTCTGTTTTGTCAAAAAATATGGTTGCCATAGCTAAAAATAGAGCATATGGGTAAAATGCAGTTTTGGGCTTATATCTCAAAAACTAAAGCTTTTATAGCAAATTTGACAGGTGTGAAAATGTTTATTATGTCAAGATCCATCAGCTGACACATAAATTAACAACTATAGGTTACTGTACAGCCTTCAACAATTAGCAAAGCATAATAACCAATTTGGCTTTTGACCCCTTAGAATATTGGCCTTTTAACTCAACTTTACACAATTAGTTCATCATGTTGTTTAACTTTTAAAATATTCTCCTCTGAAACTTATAAACCAATTTGAGCCAAACTAAGGCTAAAGGATCCATATTGTGTTTAGTATATATCTAATTTTTTTTTTAAAACATGGCTAAGGAGAACATACGTATAATATATGTTGGGCTTTAAAAATCTCAAAAACTAAAGGAGTTGAAGCAAAACAGGTAAGAGTTGAAAATATTCAGCAGATCAAGATTTATCTGTCAAGTAATTTTAAGACCCATTGTATGGGCTTGTACTGCTTTGCATTGTGCTTATAAATTTTTATTTATTATTTTTTTTTGCTTTTTTGTTTTTTTATTATCTTGATTCTGAATATAAAAAGGAGACTGCAAACTTTTATTCAAATTGATACCTTGAATTGGTTGAATCAAGGACTTATATAGGTCCCTGGTTGAATATAAAAAAACCTCAAGATATAGTTTAGAATGTACTTCCATTTTATAAAACATGACCAATTGTTTCTTTATTTCCAAATCATTTAAAAAAAAAATGTCAACTGATCAATTGTTTTTAACAGTAATTGCTTTTGTAGCAGTAAAATCTTAGCAACATTAATAACTTGATTTCCATATGTAAACACATGAACAAAATGTCATGTATGGTTATCTTTTTGCCAAACTTATAAAAGCTTATCAACCATAACAACTGTGCTTATTAGTTACACACCATTCTGTTAAAAAATGACAATACTAATTACAAATTGACTTTAACTTTTATTTTTGAAGTGCATTCTGTATCCCATTAAATTGAAATGTAAATTAAACAAGTTACAAATCAGTAAATTATATCCTTGATAGACCTAGTGTTATGGTAGTTTAGTATTTTATATTTTTGTGCATTATTAAACCCTTTTTGATTTGAGACCATACACAGTTATGTTCAATAATACATGTATACACTGCTGTGATGGTGTCAGAGTTGTTGAAGACTTGCTAGACAATACCTTATATATACATGTACATATTAGTGAAAAAATCTCTTATAAAATTGTTCCACAAAATTCAAAACCACTAAAAGGAAGTTTTAACTTGTTCATCAATATTCATATTTTCTTGAAAACCAGTCCTCTTTCAATCTTGTATCTAATATTCATTGTTTAAATAATAAATATAGACTAATGTATACAAACACACTTTATTTTTGAAATACAGAATTACAATTTGTGTTGCTAATCAGCTTAAACATTTGTTACTCAATAAATAGATACACTGCTCTAGAACGAAAAAAAATCAAAACATAACTTTTAATACTGTTGTAAATATGGTACTGTGAGTGTATACATGTTCTCCATAACTGTTTAAAAATGTTTTAATAAAAATAACAATTTACACATTTGTTACTGTTTATCAAAATTATCTTATCTTATTGCTCAGGTTTCCATGCAAGTCGAATTGGTGCCACGATATCACAGTAGCATGAATTCGAATCTCGGCAAGGGAAGAACAGAAAAATTTGCTAACACAAATTTACACATCTAACATTACATATACATTATATATATATATATACGTCTAAGAAGTGTACAAAACAACACCAAATTAAAAACAAATGATCAATAATATAAATATTTCGGATAACCGATATCCTTCATCAGTATGATGTCAAATGATCTTTCAACAGGATGTGAGTAGTTGACGTAAAAACGTAAAAGAAAATCTTGAAATTTATACAAATTAAAAAAAAACGAACATCTTGTAAAATTTTATGATTGCAGATTGCGAGGATAATTTTCAAAACTGAAAGCACTGAGCGATTAAATTACATCTTTTCATTGATACCCAACAGTATCGATGAAAAGATGTAATTTAATCGCGCAGTCCTTTCAGTTTTCAATATATAGAAGATGTGGTGTAATTGCCTTGACACACTTCTTCACAAGAGACCAATTAACACAAAAATTAACAACTATAACTTACATGTACCTCACATCCTTCAACAAAGAGCATACCACATAGCTATAAAAGGCCCCAAAAGACACATGTAAAACAATTCAAACAAGAAAATTAACAAACTATTTAATGTACAAAAAAAAAATTATAAATTATTTCATCCTTTCATTTTGCAAAAAAAAAACCAAAGAAATTGTTCCAGACCAATATTTATGATTTATAATTTAAACCTCCCACCCCCATAAAACCAAAGGATTTATTTTTGGGTGTAGGGGGTATATAAGAATTTCTCTGTCTATCTGTCCATATTTTTTGTAAGAACAACTCCTTTATGTATGTGTAATGAGACAACTCTTCACAAGAAACCAAATGACATAGAAATCAACAATTATAGGTTGCCATACGGCCTTCATCAATGAACAAAGATCAAACAGCATTTTCGGCTATATGTTGGCTTACTTTTAGAAAGTCTTCCTTTGAAACTGCTGTATCAATTTCAGCCAAACTTAGGCTTAATGAGTTTCAGAGTATCTAGTATACATTTTATATTTTATTTCCTTGTACGTCAAGAAACATCTGCTAGGGCTAAAACAGAACATAGGGAAAAAAGGCTTTTTTTTGTCTCGCCTGCGACTTTTGTCGCAAAAAGCCGAGACTTAGGGATAGTGATCCGGTGGCGGCGTTAACTCTTGACTTAAAAGCTTAGGTAGACGACTTGGATACTTCATACTTTGTATATAGATCTCTTATGTTACGACTGTCCATCTGTCATATGACCATTGGCCTTGATCTCATTTTCATGGTTCAGTGACCACTTGAAAAAAAAGTTCAAATATTTTGCAATGTTAATTTCTCACTTAGTATAAGTATAAATAGGTAATAATAAGTAACTATATTTGGTATGTGCGTACCTTGCAAGGTCCTCGTGTCTGTCAGTCAGTTTTCACATGACCTTGACCTCATTCCATGGATCAGTGAACAAAGTTAAGTTTTCAGGGTTAAGTCCATATCACAGAAACTATAAGCAATAGGTCTTCTATATTTGGTGTGTGGAATCATTGTAAGGTGTACATGTTCAACTGGCAGGTGTCATCTGACCTTGACCTAATTGTCATGGTTCAGTGGTCAAAGTTAAATTTTGGTGTTTTGGTCTATTTTGCAGATACTATTAGCATTCAGTCAATTATATTTGGTGTATGGAATGATTGTAAGGTGTACATGTCCAACTGACAGGTGTCATCTGACCTTGACCTCATTTTCATGGTTCAGTGGTCAAAATTATTTTTTTTGTTTTTTGGCCTATTTCTCAGATACTATTAGCATCCAGTCAATTATATTTGGTGTATATAATGTGTATAAGGTGTACATGTCTGTCTAGCAATAATCATCTGACCTTGACCTCATTTTATGGTTCATTGGTCAATGTTAAATCATCAATGATTTGGTCTTTTTATCAGATACTATAGCGATAGTAGAACTATATTTGGTGTAGGGAATAATTGTAAGGTGTGTTTGTCTGTTTAGTAAGTGTAAGTTGATCTTGACCTAATTTTCATGGTTCATTGGTCAAAGTTATTTTTTATGAGGTTATTTCTGAGATACTTTTAGCAATAGGTAAACTCGATTTGTTGTATGGAATGAGTGTATGAACTACATTTATGTCTGAAAGGGTTTATCTCGCCTTCATCTCAAATACAGTTAATTTAATGTAATGCTTGGGGAATACAATGTTTTTTTATACTTTCATCATAAATTATATTATGAACACGAGACAAACGAGACATTTCAGTGTGTCCACTCTTGTTTTTGCTTTTGAAGAAGATATGACAGAATCGAAGAACCATTTATATAAATTGAAAACCCAAAATAATCATTGATGGAAGATTTAAGCAAAAAATTTAAGGTGAGCGAATCAGGCTCTTTAGAGCCTCTTGTTGTATTTAGGATGTACATGTACTTAGTCGAGATTTTGGAATTTGCATCAAATGTTCGGACTGCTTGTTTTTTTTTCCATACAATACAATGTAACATTTTTTGCCATATAACACCCATTTATATTTTTATATTAAACTTAAAGGGCCACTTGCCAAAATTTAAGCAGAATTTTTCCTTTGATTTGAGACCCAAATAAGACCAATGCAAATGTTGTCAACGTATATTTGTTCCGTCTAACAGAAGTTCGAATAAAAACTTTAATATAAACATGGTCAACACATCTATTTCTGTTGGGAAAATATTCTATATTTATTCTGTTAGGAACATATACTATAATATTTATTCCTGTGGAAATAATATTCCAGAATATATTTTCCTTTTGGAACTTATGTTATGAAGGAACTTCTATTCCGTGACAATATAAGGTATAAGTCCGAGTCAGCTTTCCCCGCTATAATTAAAAAATCAAATATCTGGAAAAGGAGCTCCATAACCTATTAATATTTTAGCTTATTTTGTTCCTTAACTAATGCTCTTCTGACTTATAGTATTAGTTCTAAGTTCTTGATTTTTTTTAATTTCATAAATCCTCACCTTAGTTCATCCTTAACATGTTAAGTCAATTATCAAACAGCCGTTTAAACGTCGTCCACTATATCTTTATCAGCTTATCTCCAATCCTGGAAGTAAAATAAAATTTTTTGTTGATATTCCTACAGGAAACCAATCTTAAAACGAAAGAACTTAGTCTTTTAATTTGATGTTAAGTTATGTTACAACATTTGAATATTAAACTGTGCCAACAATTACGTTTTTTTGTTCGTAAAAGAACAAGAAAGTGCCTTAAAAATTTTTTCAAATAAATTTGTAACAAATCCCTGTTATTAAATATTTTTACACTATATAACTGCCAATACGTCTTCTGTTGCATACATAGAAGAACATGCTTAACCTGTAATACAACCAGTAACACTGTTTTTGAAGTTGAATCGAATACCTCAATTTTGGTTAGTAACTGTAGCATGTCCTGAAAAACCCTGCATCAACAGAATTCCAAGAAAAAGAATCTGACAATTCACTCGTTGTACGGTCACCATCATGATTTCCTGACTAATACAAGGTGTCGGTGTCTCAATCCACTAGCGACATGTTTTCCCCCGTCTTTAGATCTTTTTACTAGTAACTAGTATATTTGTCTAACTTTATTTCTTTAACCGTTTGTGATATATTTCCGATTGTAGCATTTGAATGAATGTGAATTCGGATGGCGTGTGACACAATCATGACAATAAAGGTTCACTCTTTCGGCGTTCAAGATATATGGCAATGAAAAAAATACGTGACAGGATTACAGTACAAATAAACGCACGAACACTTAGGACAGAGACATACATAAATTAATAACATAAAAGTACTGTGGATTCATTTATTTTCGTAGATAACAATTTCCGTGGATTGCTATAAACTTGCATATGTTTTGTAGTACTATAAGAACCATCTTTCCATAAAACCCCCATGGGCATTTTTGAAAAGTTGGCAGGTATGAATACTGTAAATTCTGAAATTATTGCGTGCATTTATTTGCGATTTTTGAAGAATGAACAAGACGAGAGATAAATTATTTATTTCGATTTCAAGAAGATGTGACTAAAGACATTTGTACCAGATATTAAAATGCGAGTTATTATTATTGCGATTCTCACCCAGTCGCATTATTCTCATTTATATAATAAAAACCACACATTAATTTCTGAATTTACAGTACATTTTTTTTTATATTTCGCCTTTTTATAAGTTATAATAAAACTTACAAGTCCCAATAAGAATAACTATGCCAATTTTATTCCTAATGGTGACCACATTTGCAAAAGTCAGTTGCCTTTCCTTCTTCCTAGTATTCTTGGACCTGAACTTGGTGATATCTGATGTTGTGGTGTCTGGGTGAGTACTGGCTAGTGGTGGAATTTCACAGTACACCCGCTTTCTTCTGTTTGCATTTCTCTCAAGGAGATGGCAAAAGTGCCGGGAACATATATCATAGACAGTGTTGCTGATATGGTTGGGGAAAATACCGCATTCAGTCAGAACTATTATTATATCATTTTCACTGCAATTACTCAAAGAAACTGTGTCATCTGAGCACTCAACCTGGCTTACTACATTACTGAACTTGCAAGTCATATTAAAATCTCTTCAATCCATCATAAAAAAATGTGTCAATGTATAATAATATCTATCAAAACTCGTCAGCTATCAATATTGTATGTCCTTCACCTACCTCCTTTTTAGGAGAACTACATCCTTGGTAAAAAGAGAAATAATCCTTGTCTAAAAAGGAAAATTCAAAGCTATCAAGTGCTAACTTTTTGTTTATTTCAACTATTTTGATATATAACAAGATGATGAAACTGACTGCAATGTGTAGTTTAGGAAAATACCTGTCAAATATGGGTTTCCCGTTTTCTAAAAATAGATTCCTATCAGCCATATTGACAGAATTTATATTTCAAATATCTTTGTTGTATCAAAAATACCCATCCCGACTTTTTGGTGAAAAAAAGAAATGCATTTCAAATAAAATTATATTAAAATTTCTGAAAAATTGTACACTGCGTTTTGAAAATATTAAATGGTGAAATTGGTGAGCATTTGGTTTATCATTGTTTATTTACACCTGTTTAGCTATAAAAACAAGCTAAAACACAATTAATTTGACCAAAATTTTGAACATGAAATTGAAATCAGATATCTTTATATGTATACATCAATGTTTGATATAAACAAAATAAAAAGTAATTCAAGTTAAAAGGCAAAAAGAGCAAAATTGGTAAAAAAGGTGATTTTTTAATAAAAATCACATGTTTTTAATAACAAGGCCGTTGTCATGGAAACAAACAAAAAATTTTGCAAAATAATGATTTTTTTTTTACTTTGTTAGGGTGGACCTTTAATGTGACCAAATATTTTTAAAATCCATGGTACACCATTTCCAGACAACTTTGATGCTTACAGAGAATAGATAAAAAACTAAACAAAACAAAACAGACCGGAACTGTCTATATAACTAAGGTTCCATTATGCCTGTCATCGATATTCATATTTTTTTAATATAACAAGTGTGCCTTTGGTTCGAATTCTCGGGTTAATGCATTACTTTGTTTTTACAAATATGACATATTGCTTTATTTAACAACAAATGTAGCGTATATAATGTGTACATTTTTTTTTGCGAAAAGAGATATTGCTCTATTGTAAATTTAATGTCCCTTTTTCAAGAAGATTCTGACTTTTCAAATTAAAAAATCTTTAAGGACCGATTTTAACATGCAGGATTCCCCCCTCTAGAGTGGCCAAAGACTTTGTTTTATACTTTAAATCATCAGGTTGATACAAATATCATAGTTTTAGAAAACATGTCATATCTTTATATTGATCAGATTGGTGTCTCTTTGACATAGTCCCCATTTCCATTCTCAATTTTATATCTTATTTTTGCCAAAAAAACCTAAAGAATTCGTAATAAAACAAAAGCTATAATTTAAATATATATTTATAATTTATAATTTAAATTTCAGTTTTCAATGACAATTATCTTTAGAATCCACTGCGATGATTTCTTATATATTTTGTTACGTATAAGTAAGAAGACCAGTGTTCGTTACTCACAGTAGGAGCGTTGTCATTTATCTAGTTACATATAAATTTATTCTTAGGTTCTCTGGAAATGTTATTTTAACCATAATTGATTGAACGTTGACAAATTATGACTGCCAGTACAACACTTGAAATAATAAGTTTATTAAAATAGATGTTTACAAATTCCCTCTTTGATTTGAATTATAATAGATATTTACTAATGTATCAAGATAAAAATTTCCGCCATTTTTCATTTCAAATATATATATATAACATCTTATACTAAACATCACGTACCTTGTTTAACAAATATTGTTAGGCACGGATTTGTGACGTTATTTTTATGCACAAACTTATGGCGTTTAGTTTTAAGACATGTGGCAATCTTATATTGTTTTTCTTTCTATACTATTAACAAAACAATTTGAATTCAATAAACAAAGTTAACCAATTAAAGATATGGAAAGGTGGTAATCGTCATACCTCATGTATCCAGAGTATATTAGCTGTAGCCATTGGGAACTCATGGCCTATGACAAAGTCGAAATAATTGTTTGGCTTATATAAAATGTCCGTTTTTATATTGCACTAGTCGAAGGATATAATCATTCTTTTTGACAAAGTAATGCACTTTTGTGGTGCTCACAATTGACAACAAAATGGAAATATGTGATTTGGTTCAACAATTTGTTTATGTTAACATTTTGTTATTAATTAACTCATCATAAATACCAGGATTGACATTTTATATTGAAGACACGCACGTTTTGTCTACAAAAGACTCACCAGTGACGCTCGAATTCAAAACTGTTAAAAAAAAGCAAAATAAAGTACGAAGAGCATATCACTTTTTTAACACCTTTTTTATAAATGTTTAGTACAATATCAGTTGTATCCGCTATCAGATAAAGTCATCATACATTATTATAAAAGAAGTTAACTGACAAAGACGCTTCCAAAAATTACGAAATCGCTGTTTTGGCGTCATTCACTAGAACCTTATAAACATATCTTCAATTCTTTTTTTTTTTTATATATATAAAACGAACAGTCAGGTAGGAAACTAAGTACAAACAATATGTCCTAAAATGAATAGTTGTCTTAAAAAAACAAATTTTAGATTAAGTAATATGATAGCAAAACGTTTATCTTCTTTATAAAACAGAAGAGAACCATGTTCAACGTAATATGACTAAAAAGTACAATTAACTAATGTGCGACAAAACCTAGATACCAATTACTGTTTTTAATGTTATAGTGCTGTGAAATAGTTTAACACACTAATATGAAATACAATGACACACAAATATCAACCATCAGTCTACATGTATACACTGAACCTGCTAATATGTCTTCGATCTATGATTTTGAATGTCCCTCTTGTATATTTTGCCCCTCTTTTCTAGTGCATGCATAGAAGTAGACACTGATACTGTTGACACAACTAACTATATAAAGTCTCGCTTTTTTATGTTCCTGAGATTCCCGCAGTTTTTTATTTCATACCTTAATTTGTCTTTTTTGCATCGATTTACGAGATTTGAACATCGTCAACTGTTCTCTTCTTATAGCTGTTCAAACCTTAGTCACAGAAAAAAGTAAAATCACAAAATTACAGAACTCCGTGGAAAATTCATAACGGAAAGACCCCAATCAAACGGCAAAATCAAAAATTAAAACACATCAAACGAATGGATAACAACTGTCATATTGGTACAGGCATTTTCGTATGTAGAAAATGGCGAATTGAACCTGGTATAGCTAGGTTAACCAATCACTTGTATGACAGTCGCATAAGTGTCCATAGTAGTTGTTAGTTCAATAGGCGTTTATAAGATTCTTGTTATTAAATTTCATTTAAAACATGTTGATCTATTGATTTCAGTTTGAATTTTTTTGTTAAAAAAAAGAAGCAAAAAATAAATCTTAATTGGTATGACTCACATGTCGAAGAGATTATGACAAAGTAACGGCAAAATAAAAACGAACAAGAGGATCTCAAGAGCCTGAATCGATTACCTGTAATTTTTTGCTTTAATTTTTCATCAATGATTATTTTTGCTTTTCAATATATATCAATGAATGGCTTTAAACTTCCATTGAAATGTTCTTTGTATCTGTCATATTTTATTCAAAATCAAAGAAATGCATTTTACCCCTATGTTCCATTTTAGCCATAGTGGCTATGTTTCTTGACATACAAGAAAATAGAATATAACATTTACACTAGATACTCTGAAACTCTGAAACTCATTCAGCCCAAGTTTGGTTGAAATTGATTCAGCAGTTTCAAAGGATAATATTTCTTAAAGTAAGCAAACTGAATGAACGAATTGTGAAAAAATGATTTTAAGCTGCAATTACTCCTAAAGGGGACAATTGACAATTTTGGTCATATAAACTTTTTTGTAGATCTTATTTTCCTAAACAATTTTACTGTTATCTGTTTATCTTATATCATTAATAATATTCAAGATAATAACCAAATTTGCAAAATTTCCTTAAAATTACAAATTAAGTGGCAGCAATCAACAGGGCTGACAGACCTTGGCCTATCAAACATTTTTACCTCTCATCAGATTAGCTCTTTATGCTTTGGTATTTGAGATATAAGCCAAAAATTGTATTTTACCCTTACGTTTTTTTATTTAGCCATGGCGGCCATGTTTTTTTACGAAACAGAAAATAAAACACAAAAATCATTTTAAATATCCCTAGAATCATTCAGCTTAAGTTTGGTTGGAATTAGTTCAGTAGTTTGAGAGAAGAAGATTTTTTTAAATTAGAAAATATGATAAACAAATTGTGTAAAATTGTCCTTAAAGGGCAATAACTTCTTTGATCATATGAACATATTTGTAGATCTTATCTTGCAGAACATTTTTGCTGTTCACAGTTTATCTTTATCATTAATAATATTCAAGATAATAACCAAAAACTGCAAAATGTCCTTAAAAGTACCAATTTAGTGGCAGCAACCCAACAATGGGTCATCAAATTCAACTGAATATTTCAGGGCTGATAGAACTTCACATAATTAATACTTTTACACCATGTCAGATGTGCTCTAAATGCTTTGGTTTTTGAGATATAAGCCAAAAACTGCATTTTACCCCTATGTTCTCGTTTTAGCCATAATGGCCATGTTTTTTGACAAAACAGTAAATAAAACACAAACTGTATTGTAGATACCCTGAGGACCATTCAGCTTAAGTTTGGTTGGTATTGGTTAAGTAGTTTCAGAGAAAAAGATGTTTAAAATAGGTTACACTAGACGGACGACGACGACGGACGACGACGGACGCAAAGGGATGGCAAGAATTTCGAAAAGACAAACAGCAGTTTTCAAAACATCTCGTCAAAAACTGAGTAATACGAAAAACCAAATAATATTAGGCTATTATTTCCTCATTTCAATTATTCTTTGATTATGATTTATATATTACTATGTCGACCGGTCGGTCAAGTCAAATTATACGAAGAGCTAAATAACCAAAACATCTTCCAAATATTGTTCTACTAATACGATACGTGATGTTTTTTGCAATGATAAAATAAAAGACATGGATGAATAAGTTTTTCTAGGTCAGTTTGTGGTTGGTGTACTGTAAACCAACTTCACAAAGAGTCGCAAAAATCAATTGATGAAGAAAACATGGAAAATGAAATGCTTTACAGAATACAAATTTATATATATAAAAAAACACCGTTTGTAGAATTTTGTCATGATATTAAAATATCTTGGATCTTCTATCTGAAATTCGTTTTGTTATAAGTTAGAACTCCAATCTGCCTGAAGTTACAGTTATCAATTATTTAGGAATGATGAAAGTGAAATACTAATGTATTAATTCATGCCGCAAAACACTACACAGAAAAAAACAATATAAAAAAAACCAACAGAATCTTTATAAATGTTCATTTGTGTTCAGAGAACTGCGGTGAAACCATTATTCATGCAGGATGTGCAATATTTTCAATTATTCCATGGAAAGCATTATAATATGGCTATAAGAACTTTTATTTGACCAGAAAGTAAACGGGAAAATATTTGTTAAAAAAAACAAAACAAAAAAAGTTCTTTTGGAATACTAAAAAAAAATATTTTAAAAATGGTATCTACATTTTAATATATACCTTTCGTAACAATTCAAATACAAAATGTAACAGCACGTACAGCCAAGCTGATAGTTAAGGATAACATAACAGCCAATTGAAAGTGACATAGAACAAAAATATCTGTCTTATCTACCTTTTTGAAAACTACATCATGTTGATAAATTAAAACTTTTTTTTTCATTTTTGTGAACAATTATTGATATCTAGATACCTTACTCAATACATGTCTATACATTAAATGATTTCCTATATAACATATCTTATAGTAATTCCAGTAAAATTGATCGCTTGTAAACAAATCTGATATACCCGGTCCTTACACTCAAAGTAATGCAAAATATAACGAAATTTTGTTTATGAAAACTCATTTTGAAAGCAAAATTGCCCCTTTTTTGGAAAATAAATTATTATACTGTTTTCTGCAAATATATAATAAGATTTCTATAACACAGAGGTCAGATCAATTGCATGTCAAAAGTTCTAAACAACTTTGTACAACGCAACATTTCCTCCTTGATTACATATGAGTAATGTTTTGGTATCCTTATCAAAGTCCACAGTGTTTGGATATTTCAATCCATCTGATTCTGTCAGTAATATCTTACTGTCTTTACCGTCCTGTTGTATTATTGTTAGATTATTTGATATAAAACCTACAACGTAAACATTATTGTAATTGTCTACTGTTACGCCGAAAGGAAATGCGATGCTTTTGGTTTGCCATAATTGTTTTCCATTGACGTGACAACAATGTACTTTGTTCGTCTTGCAATCAGTGTAAACTATCTTGTCTCTGATCGACTGGATGTAAACTATACCACTAGATACTTCTTTTAATGTTACTAGTTGTTTTCCTGATAGATCCAGTACTAATATGTCGTCTCCACTTACAACGAAAAGTTTCTCATCCTCGTAAGACACTCCCAAACAACTATTTTGGAAACAGATTTTCTTCTCAATATTGAAAGTATTGTATTTCATTATTTCTAGGTATAATGCGTCTCCGTACGTCACAACAATACGATCACGATCTATCACAGCAATATCGTGCTAGAAACTGGAATGTCACGGACATGTTCACCTGTGCCACTGTACTCTATTAAAGGATTTTGCTTGTAACTTGCCATCAATAAATGACCATTAGGCAATATGACGCAGCCTGTAATATCAATTTCATTGTCCATCTTCATTTGAAATGATTGAGTTAATTGAAGTTTTATGTCGGATATGTTTCTTGATGTTGATACGTTGATCCTATTCTGAGCTTGGTCAATTTTGGGGTCTCTAAAAGCAAACTTGATGGACCTTTCAGAAACCCTTATTTGTCCAAACTCTGCAACTTCCTTTGATAATTGTTTGACTATACTATGAACAGTTACTTTCAATTCATAATCCTTGGCAGCAGCTATTACATCCTTGATTGATTCTATCTCGTTTTCAATCTGTTTATTGACCTCACGCGTTCCAAGAAACACTTGTATGTCAGACGAAAATTGTTTCATGTGAAGTGTTTGTTCTCCTAGTTTTGTAAGCATTTCTTCTGTTGATTTTAGTTTCCGAAGGATTTTTATATATTTTGATTTACAATTGTGAGATGTTGATCTTAGTTCTAGTAACAATTTCTCCTGTAGCCTGTCTAGTTGGCCGTTTATTTTCGTTCTTGTTTCAAGAACCATGGTTTTTACAGCCTGTTCTTGCTTTTCGATTTCCTTTGTAGCAGATTCACGATTCTTGATGCATTGTTTAACCTTTCGCAGACTGCCCTCAATCGTCTCTTCTAGGTCAGATAATGCAGTTGATTGTCTTGAATTTGCTGAGTTAGCACTTATTGGTATAACATCAGAACATGCCTTGTGTTTTGACGGGACACAAACAATACAAAGGACTTCGTCGTGACTTTTACAGAACCACTCCAGGTTTTCTCCATGATGCACACAAGTTTGGGAGATTGAAACATGTTCAATCTTATGATAATCGTTTATTGAAATAACCTTATGGTTTCTTGTGGTTTTGCCTTTTCTGTGAACGTTTTCACAATCTTCACATAATCCTTCTTCACAATTTGTGCACCATTTCCCTGCATCCTTCGTAACGTCATCAAACAGACACGGACCACATAATATATGTTTTTCTAAAGCCATTCGAACTTACTGAAAGAAAAAAAAATATGATTAAGTTTCTTAAAATCATTTTCACCATCTTTGTCGTTGGTTCATTTATAAGCCTATCGCCACTTTTAGTGATATGTAAATGTTAAATATATCTTTCAAAGTAATCAGATAAATTGTATGCATTCAATACTATTGATAAAATTTAATAAATTTTAACACATTTGCTCTGCTAGTTAGGAAAATCGTGTCAATCCAATGATCAATTTACATACTATGAAAACTTCTCGAAAATTTCTAAATCCATACCTGTTTTAGTAGAGATTGAAATTTAGCAATTGAAAAAAATATAGAGCTGGCAGGGACATTGTAATCCAATCATATTTAAGAGCGAGGGAGCAAAAAAGTTTAAATTGGAGTATTCCTCAATACAATATTACAAGTATTAGAGGGTTGAGATAAAAAAAAAAACAAAAAAAAAACTAGTTTCACCACAAAACATGCAGGTCTCAGAGTTCAAGAGAGGCGAAAGATACAAAACAGATATTAAAAATCATAAATCGAAATCAATCTGACAATTTCATGGCACAAAATGAAAAATGACCAAAAGACAGTCACTATACTAAACACAACACATGCTCTCTGGAAAATTAGGCATATCCTGCTCAAACTTGGCCCCCGTCGCGTTCCCCATTAAACTACAAACCCGGGCAATAGTCTGAATTCGGTAGGTGGTCCGGGAACACAGTTATCGTCCCTTGATTTTCGTTGTCTACACATATAGTCCCTAGTGTGGAAAGTGAGTTACTTGCCTTTTTTTTAAACCCTTTTTCCAAATTTATTTTTTTATGTTTAATGCCTTAAATAGCAAGTAAGAGGAATGCAACTACACTAAAAAATTAAGGTCATCAATTTTAATGCAAAGCAGTGATTTGGGCAAGCTAAAAAAGGTTAAAAATTAGTATTTCAGAGGCTGTCAAAAGAATTCAAGACCCCCTTTACATAAATTGTCCATATCTTGAGTTAGAGCTGATGATGTTTTCTATAATTTTGATATAATTTGTCCCAAAAGTAGTAAACCACACTGTAAAAATATTATTATTGAGAAAGCGCAGAAGGGATTTTATCAATTTCCATTTATTGTCTAAAAGAAATGCACTACAAAATAACTCGGGCCAGATCATATTCGATGAAAGGTGAACGGGATTAGGGTTACGACAACTTGAACTTATCCGTCGTCATCTGAAACAGATATTCTATACTGACCAACAGCTTGTGATAGCGTCAGCCGCATATGAATATTATAAAGGAATAATTCGGGAAAAGAGGGGCATAGTTGGTTCCCATGGAAATGCCGATTGTTTGTTTGAAAGCACGTCCTCTATTTGTTACACATAGGTTGTCAATCAAGAAATCAAGCATCTTGATTATGTCAGTTTGAATCAGATTGATTTTTCACAAAGTACGACTGATTCCTCAATAAATCAAGATAATAATATTTACGTCGGTCAGTCTATTTATGAAACAAAGCCGAACAATTTTTTTCGGCTTGTCTTATATTTTGGAATACTTGTGTAAAAGATAGACAAGTCAAATGTTTAATACTACTGCAAGAGAGACTTTATTGAAAGAGATCTTTGGATATCATAAGTATCCATATTTTATTCACGCTGGTCCTAAAATAGGTAGTTACACAATAACTTGAAAACCGACTTTGATGTGTGATCCAATTAATGTTATTAATCTAGACAGAGGTTTAACTGAGCACTAAAAAGACCCACCATACAATTGTTTGGTAAGATTCATATGGTATTTAAGCATCCACTACAGTGACTGAAAATCAAGTTCTTTGTCTTTGGTTAAAATTTTAAAGGCACATTGATTGAACAGACCTATGATTTTTCAAGATTTCGTCCTTGGTCAGTTTCGTTGGAGGTATATTATGATTAATCAAGTGAATTGCAAATACCCCAATCCCTTGTCAGTATTTAATGTAATTTGACTTCCACTTTTATTAACAATGTAATAAAAGCCAACCAGATTATAAATGAATAGGGATCTCGCACAGGAGATTTATATGTCAGAAACAATGTTAGAGGTTGTCACATGAGAGTTCCAAAATGGGATAAGAAATAACCCTTGTATGACAGGTTACATTCTATGTACACGTTCTATACTTTTTCTTTGATTTAATGAGATCATTTCAAGTAGAATTCATCTTCTAAAATGATGTAGTCTGTTTTTTCACATTGTTACTTTTGTTGCATTGATTGGTATTCATTTAAATAAACGGAAAGCATGTGTACACAGAAGGAGGAAGTTATGAAGTCACCATTTCGCTCCAGAAATGATAGTTAGAATCCTTACAAAATCAGGTTACTCTTTTTTAATAAAAAAAGGACGAAAAAGTCAATAGTCACTTAGTGTCGATATATTGTTAATAGCGGTAGCGAAATTTGTTCTAGGGGACATACATGCTATGTCCTCAGCGCCTGTAAATAACAAAATCAATTACACCATACTTTTATTTCTCAAAAGTGCACGAATTACAATAATACAAAAGAAATATACGAATTCGAAAAAAAAAATTGTACAAATTTGTCTCGATTAGTTATAGTTAAACTATGATTGAAAGAAATTACGAAATCATGCGAACAACAATATATGTTGAACAAGGAAGTTGAATATACCAATAAATGCGCAGTTTCGCTATTCCTTTTCTTCTTCAAATACAAAGAATTTAAAGTAAAATGAGGTTTTTCGGAAATCAAAACAGTAACGAGGATTGTGTTTAATAAATTTAACCTGTTATACGATATGTCGTGTATCTGTCAAGACATATCTTCCTTACGTTGATCAATATAAAACAGTGTTTGTAGTCATAGGAAAAATGACTTGATATGGAATAAGATTTAAGCGCACGATATTTCAAATCGTTTAAATCGTACCAGACGAACTATGTCATATTGTAACGATTCAAATCTTATTTGAAATTTCTTTTCCTGGTAAATGTTGAATTATTTATCCCTGTTGATATGAAAAGAGGGGGTATTTTCTAGTTATGACGTAATTATTTTTATTCCGATACAGATACACTCTTTGATAATGTATTCTCTTCCGTGATAACCAGATAACATACTTGTTAAACTTAATTAAAGAAATAATTTTCCTTGATACTATCGATGCGACTTTTTTTGGAAGAAAAAATTCCACATGTTTGTTTTTTCTCTAAAAGAATTATAGGAAATACTTACAGCCACATTTAGAACTTGTTGGGAAAATAAGGTTTCAAAAGTGTCATACAAATTGGATATAAATAATTTTGGCTGTTATTTTCTAGTATTTTTTTTGTCATACATGTATTTACATTTCCTGTTGTATTGCAGTATTTATATATTCTTGTCTCTCAAATTGTAGGATTTGAGCTTTCCTACTAAAGGTAAAGGTAATCGAACCCAATAGATTTATCAAATTCTATTTTCTCTCTTTCTATCAATTAAATTTGAGTTTGTTTTTTATTATTTCGGGTTGGCTATATAAAATGAATAAGGGAGGTGTAATTTAAAAAAGATATCGAAAGAGACAAACAGTACTCCTGAACTCAAGGGGCGATATTCCGGATACATGTCGGTGCATTATAACAGTTCTTAATATGTATGAATTAATTGTCATGGAATATTAAGCAATCAACAATCAATCAATCATTCGGTGCAGTATATCAATCTGTAAAACGTGAATAATCAGTCTTAAACTCTAAAATACCAGTAAATACATAAATACATCTAAAGTCGCTGTTTCTACATATCTCCCTTTAGTTAATTTAGCCTCAAATAATTGTTTCGCAATTTGTGAATGGAAACTTGTTAAAGATTTATAAAGTGAACACCATTGACATGTTTAATTAAGATAAGAGTGGGACGGAGCAAATTGAATGTCCCCTCTTTAGAAATGACAGAAAGACTACCGGTTTCCATATCAGGTTCAACACCCAATCTCAATCTGTCACTCACTTTTATCCCCTAATGAACCGAAAAAAAAACTCAATATATATGGGATAGAAAATCTGACATTTATTGAATTTCGGAACAATGAACATAAGCAAATTGAACCAAACAATTATATTATAAGTGATTTAATAAAAATACTAGACGTAAGGAGTACAAATAAGCATCACCATATTTATGATAACAATATAATTTTGTAAACGAACCAACTAGAAAAATAGAACGCACTTAGACACAAATTAAAGGATGCAGACACGAATCTTATTTGTGGGTATTTCATGCACTCATTAGAAAAAAGTCTTGCTTTAAGTATAAAAGAGATATCCGTTACAAATTTTAGTCGGGAAATATTTTCTTAAATAACCTGAAAATTAAGTGAAGACAAATCTAAAATAAAATAAATGATATGTGGTGGTCAGAACAAATATATGTTTAAGATTGTTAGAAATGTTCAATAAATTGTTATAAGTTGTTGTATCACCCCAAAAAGCAATAGCAAAGTCCATGCTTCGGTAAGAGAAACTCCAATTATTATTCGGATAAAAAAATAAGGTGTGCATCAACATAGTACTGTTAGGATTATGAGAAAGTTTCAATAAATTTTAATAAGGGGTTTAAAACATTTGTAAAAGGATTGCAGATATGAAATGGTCAGCCAAAAATGTGCACCAAAGAGTGCAGATCCATTTCCTTCGAAAGTTAACCCAAACAATCATGCAAATGAAAAAAAAGTGAAATAATAGGTGCAAAAGTATATAATATGATTGGAAGTTTAAAATTTTTTGTCCTGCAGTTTAAATGCAGTTACCAATAGAAATGTGAGACACAAGGATAAACGAACGGACGGACTCATCCATAACAATAAACCACCCCTTTAGAAACCACGGACATCAAAATATATATCAATATAAACTTTATAAAATATATTGACAGTACTAGTTTTCATGCGAATACGCTTATGTGTCCGTGAACAAAAAAATCATCATGTTGGCAAAGAGCCTTCACTACTTTGAGTAAATCAGTCGACCATATCCATCACGTCCATTTTGAAAAAAAAAATTGATTTGGTGGGTTTTTTTTATTAAAAGAGGGTAACACAGCTAGAGGCTATGTGTGGGTCTCCTTTACATAAATATATACAGATTCACAATTAATAAAGTTTATTTTTTCTAAATTTTAACACAAGACAACAATACTTTATCTGTTTATTTGTATTTATTTTAAGAGGGCTACACAGTTAGCCATATAACTAATCTTCCCTGAGACCCTCATCATAAAAAATCATAAACAAAATGCAAAAATATACATTGCATACATTAGTATAAAAATCAAGTATGATAATAATGTTCAATACAACTTGATAAAAAAATTTGAAAAAATAAAAGTGATAACAAAATCAGTTTTCAATATTTTTTCAACAGGTTGATTTCAATAAATGATATGTTATTTTGTATTTGAAAGAATTAACATTTGTAATATTTCTTAACGATATTGGCAAATTATTCCAGAAGAATGGTCCAGAATACATAAAAGATTTTTTGAACAATTCGATTGTTGGTTTAGAGAGTATGAGGTTTCCTTGAACAGCATTTTTTAGAGCTATGGATTTCTGTCTGAAACATAATGAAACTTGTTAGTAAGATATGATGGGGCATCATTTTTGATGCACTTAAATGTCATCACAAACTTGTTATATTTTATTCTCTGTTCAACTGTCATCCAGTTTTAGTGTTTGAATAAGGGTTCGGAAGGACAGGACAGTCTGCACAAACAAGACATAAAGATGTTAAGTTCACATCCATCCAACATGTCCAACTACTAACTCATTTTAACTTATGGAACAATATGTGGGACATATTCATACAAACGAAATTCGTACAAGGAAGTTCATTATTATACAAAATTTGACAATATTACTTTCAAATTTAAATAAAACACAGTGCTTCCAGTGAGATAAATCTTTTGACAGTTATAGGATATTAATAACAGTAACAAAGAATTTGTGATACGAAGTTAAAGATTACCTGCTATGTTGTTACCACCTAATTACCAGTTATTTGTCGAGACACAGTTTTTAACCTTGTTTATTGACACACATAGTTCGTCATACATTTGTCATAGGTATGTGCAGTGACTCGACTTGAATAATATTTAAGAGCGCGATATTTTGAATCGTTTAAAAGTGTCGATTTAACACAAAGTATATTACAATATGATTTTTATTAAAAATTACGTTACCATCTTTTCAATAGACATAATCTTTTCATCATATACAATCTCTTCCGTCATTGCACAAAAGCAGATAACAAAATTATTAAAGGAGTGCATTTTTATAACAATTTATGAAAAACCCAAACTTAGCAAGTATAACGTACTATTTTAGAGAAACTTTATTAATTTGATTTGACATCAGACGTAATCATCTTTCACCTTTTGTAACTGATCTGATAACTATTAATCAGACAAAAACGAACTATTATTTGCTCTTTTTTTATCAAGTTACATGCAAGGAAATGCATAACAGAAATTGGAGAGGTATGTTAAAAGTAATAAAATCAAAAACACTTACTTGCACAATTACAAGGAGATTATTGGGTTTATCTGTATAAAACAATAATCTCTAAATTCTTAATCTAAATAGTAAAATATTAATCAATTCAGAAGAATCCAGTGTACATTATCAGCATGGTAGACTACAAAAATACACAATCAAGTAAAGCAGTACGAAGTAATACCGTTTTTTTTTTAAGTTTGAATATCGTTATGAAAAGCAATTTCCTGGTCATAACTAACTGGACTTCATATGAAAAAAATCTCTCAGGCTAAAGGTTATTCTCTTGAGTCTATCTTCAGATAGTCTTGCATGAAAATAGAGTTAAAGGTAAGTGTTGTTTTAGTTTCTATTCTATTGAGTTATTCGCACATTTATGAATTTCTGAAAGTCAACATGGTGGCTCACTTATAACTACAACATGTCAACTGTGGATTTGACGGTAAAAAGAAGCCAACGAAAATGTTTGGAGCAAGAAATATAAGCATTAAGCAATTTTTCCAGAGATTATTTAAGAAATACATAGGAAAATGAAATAGATTAGTTGGAAATGATTTGCTTCATCTTACAGGGGGTAAAATATAACAGCCACACAATGGTACATTTGTCTTTGCCTCAGTTTTATCTATCACTGTATTCTTTTTCATCATTTTCAAATTCAAAATTAAAAGTTTGTCAAGATGTGTGAAGAAGATGTCTTTTAGAATTTCTTAAAAAGATTAGTATATTATTGCTATTAAAAACATTTTCGAGTGTCTAAAAATCAATTATACATTGTGAATCAAAACCAAATAATCTTTATAGGCTTAATGATAAAAAAAATCAATTGTCATATTTCGTATTGAGAACATGTGCGATCATCTATTATACAATCAAGTAAGCCCATTGATCGTCGTCGTAAAAAATCTTGACACAGTGATCATGAAACAACAACTTTTTATTATCATAATTGTTATCTATTCAAGTTCTAAGCCAGTGGAAATAATGTGAAAGATAATTCCTACTCTTGTTTCCTTTGTAAATGATATCACCAAGGCTGGCGATAAACAAACAAGTACTGTAAAATATTTTCTCAAGATACAACAGACACATAGAATATTGGTCCTCAATTCATTTAACTTCATATTTCATTTGGCCATTTTAACTTGGCCATATGAATCGAGTCGAGTGTTTTAAATACGAAATGTGCGTCTGACGTATACAATTGTGATGCTGTTATCTATGATGGGTTTATAGTAGACCTACTTTATTTATTTCGGCAAACTAAATTTGCTAATTATGAAGATCTTCTCTGAATGTGTTTGCAAATCCAAAACACAACTTAAAACATTAAAGATTAAACAACAACAACGCAAATAATCTTAAAGGGAACCCGGCTACTCCAGAAGGTTAACCACTTTCTATTCTACTAGTTATACTCGTCATCAAGCAAATACGTTTTATTTTAAATCTGGTTTACTGTAGTTCAATGCAATCAACTTTAAAAATGAAACGATGCAGGTTGATTGCAAATAAGACAACTATAAAACTCAGACTAAATACGTGGATGCTAGTATCTATGGGTCATCGTGCGACCTTCAACAATAATCAAAATCTAAACAACAAAGTCATCTATGAAAGTTCCCATTAAAACAAAACGAAAAAAAAACCCAAGAAAACAAAAGGCCTAATTTATGATAAATTGTTAAACTAAAAGCTTAAATACCAGATAAGAACATCGAAAATCACCAGAATTACAGGTTCTGATCAGGAACAGGCACAAACACAATGCGGCTGTGTAAAACAAGTTTCCTATTAATGAAACCTCTCGCTATCCTTTGATACATTTGTAACGTCACAACATAGAAACAAACTGTAAAATCCGAAAGAAACGATATTACACAAAAATCAAAGGTTATCAAAAAAATCAAACTATTGACTTCAAAGGTTGTTCCTAAAGTTACAATGCAGGTTTTTTACAGTATGTTTCCAACTTTTTAATGTAATTTTTTAATTCCTTGTCTTTGTTTACATACTAATGAATTTTCAATGCTGAATCAACACACAATTTTATAAATTAGACACACAGTGATAAACTAGTAATAGAGACATGATAGAAAATATTGTGAACAAAGATAACAAACGAAAAAGTGTGTGCACTCTCCGATTTCATGTTGAAATAAATTTACACAGATATTGACATCATAGATATGATGCATAATAGCATGCCCAACAGCAGGGGATTCAGTCTACCAGGTTATTTTATTATTTCGGCCTCAATCACAGTTATAAAATATGAATTAAAATCCAGTACAAATCAGTATTTTAAAACTTCTGTTTGTATGTACATGATGTATGTATGTATCAAGATGTGTTCTAGGAGGAACATAGATTGTAATGAGTATTAAAAGGGCACAATAAAGAAATATTTTGTTTATGAATAATGAATTGATAATAAAAGAAATACACAAGAATCAAGAATCATTTTACCTATCCTTTTAAGGAATATCATAGAGTCATCTTTAAATTTAGTACAACCCAGAATCATCCTAAAACAGATCTTGATATCACAATTTCTACCAATGAATTTTGTTATTCTAAATTTTATTCGGATTTTGTTTAGTAGAAATCAGAATTACAAATATACTAGTAGGTATTGGAATTACAACGTGTGCTAAAAGGATTATTGATTCTACTGAATTCCAATTTGTACTGTATCATAGACAAGGCTTAGTATAGAATTTTCTGCAACTATAAGGAACTCTGCGAGAAGATTTGTACAGTTTTAAAAGACTTTGTACAAATCAACCTTTCCTTTTTGAGTGCACAGAAGTAATATGTCTTTTTCTTGTCATGGTACACAGCATTTAGCTCAACCAGTTCATCAAACTTTGCCAGTAAGGTCTTACTTTCCTTCCCGTCATGTTGTATTATTGTGAGATTATTGAAAAAATAACCAACAAGGTAAACGTTACTGTTATTGTCTACTGTAAGAGCACAGGGATACTTGATGGACTCATTTACATTCTGCCATAACTCTTCATCGTCAAAACGACAACAATGTACTATATTATTGTTGACATCTGTGTAGAATAACTTGTATTTGCTTGTTGTAATGTTGAGTACACTGTCAGATGATATTTTCAGATTTCCAGTTGTCTACCTGATAGATCCAGAACTTGTATTGTTTTGTATCCACTTACTATGTATTGTCTCCAATCTTCTTGAGACACTCAAATGCAACTATTGTATAGACTGATTTTTCTTTCAACGTTGAAAGTATTGTAATGCATTATTTCTATAAAATTGTCCTTCCCGTATGTCACAACAATACGATCAAGATCTATCTTTGCAATACCAAACGGCTTACAAGAGCCTTGAATGTCACGGATATGCTCACCTGTATCACTATACTCTATTAATTTATTTTCTTTAGTGTAATTCGTCATCAATAAATGACAATTAGGCAATATGACGCAGCCCCTAATATTTGTCTCAGTTTCCCTCTTTATTTTAAATGTTTTAATAAGTTGCAGATTTATGTCTGATATGTTCTGGAAATCGGGACGTTGATCCTTATCTGAGCATGGTCGATTTTTTGGTCTCCGATATCGAACATGGCGGGGCATACCGAAACTTGTATTTGTCCAAACTCTTCAAGTTCATTCGAAAATTTCTCGATCAAACTATGATTTTTTACTTTTAGTTCATAATCTTTAAAAAGACCGAATTCATCTTTCATGGATTTAATCTCACTTTCGATCAACGTATTGAACTGACGCGTTCCCAGAAACACTTGTATTTCAGATGAAATTTTTTTCCATGGAGTGTTTGTCCCCTTAGTTTGGTAAGCATTTCTGCTGTTGAGTTTAGTTTTTGGAAGAATTTTGATATAAAATATATATTTTGATTTACAAGTGTCAGATGTTGATGTTATTTCGTTTAGCAATTTGTCCTGTAGCTTATCTAAGTGGCCGTTTGTTATCATTCTTGTTTTAAAAACCATCGTCTTAACAGCCAGTCTTGTTTTTCCATTTCCTTTGTAGCGGATTCTCGATTTTTTATGCATTGTTACACATTGCAGAGAGTTACCTCAATCATTTCTTCAAGGTCAAATAATGCAGCAGATTGTCTTGAATTTGCTGAACTTTCACTTATTGGTATAACATCAGAACATGCCTTATGTTTTGACGGGACACAAACGATACAAAGGACGTCCTCGTTAGTTTTACAGAACCATCTCAGATTTTCTCGATGATGCTTACAGACCAAAGAGATGGAAACATTTTAAATTTTGCGGTAATCTTCTATTGAAATAACACGATGGTTTCTTGATATTTTGCTTTTTCTGTGAACGTTTTTACAATCTTCACATAATCCCTCGTCACAATTAGTACACCATCTTCCTGCATCTTTTGTGACGTAATCAAAGCTATATGGACCATACGGTAAAACAATTCTGAAGCCCTTTGAATTTCCTAAAAGGTAAGAAAAAGGTAATTTAACAACTATTCTTTTGGACATTATCAATATAAAGATGTTAGATATTTTTTTGGAAACGTCTGCATCGTCTACAGATGATAAATTATTGATATAGACCTACATTAAAATTGACTTGTATATATCGGACTTCTTTTGAACTGAGTTTTACTGTGCGTTTTGTTGTGCTTTTATGCACATTGGCTAAATATACTCAGGGGGAGTTAAGATCTCATAAAACATCTTAAATCCCGCCGCATTTTTGCGCCTGTCCAATGTCAGGAACCTGTAGCCTTTGTTTGTCTTGTGCTTTTCTAAATAATGGTTTACTTGTATGTTTTGGAGTTTAGCATGGCATCCATTTAGCTGCACTGCTATGCATTATTACTAAAGGCCGCCTTATAGCTATTTTGAAAATTTAATGGTGGCCTTGTGCTGGGTTTTTTTGGTCACTTTGTTGTCTCTTAGACATATTTCTCTATTCTATTATGAATCTTCCCGAAAGATCGCTTAATCCATTGGCATTGCAGTAGATAAATGATTTTAGCAATTGAAAAACTCAATTTTACAGCTTTGAAGTCTTGTCTGTCTATTTGTACTTCACCTGTTGTTGGAATATATAAACCCTATACAATTTGAAATCGAGGGAGGGGAACTATTTAACAAGGAGCATTTTTCAATACGGTATGATTTGTTATTTATTTTGTATTTTTTTGCGAATCATAAAGTCGTTTTAGACTTAAGTATTCTCCTGTACTGGTTGGTTATGTACGGTTTTTTTTATATACGTTATTTTAACCCACTAATCGATATTTAAAAGGGCGAGGGTTAATATCTCAAAAGCTAGTTGAACCCACTACTTTTTCTTATGCCGGTCTGAAGTCAGAAACCTCGTTAGTAGTTGTTGCATGAAAGTTTTGTCTAGTTGTAGAAGTTACATGCATGATTTGAAAAAAATACAAGACAAAAGTACAAAGAAACGCGGCTTAAGAAATCAGAACATCTACCTTGTAAATATACCTTTATATCATTTGAAGTTTTACATGATATAAACAGTTAATTTAAAACAAGCGTTTTCACTTTCGCACTTTAAACTGTAATTAATTTGCACTTACGTATAATAATATAAAATGTCTACATTTTATTATTAAGAAAATATATAGCCTCTAAAATCCTACCTGGATTTTAAATAACATTAATGTTATTCACGAAATACTGTGATTTGAGTTCAAAATTCGTATCACAAATCGTTTTGTTTTTTCTTTATAAAAACAATAAAAATTCAATGACCAGAGCAGACCATGTAGATATATTAAAAAGTCGTAGTCTTTATACTTTATGCATCCATTGTAAACTAGATTTAATCAGAAAGAAGCCCATTACCTGGCATAATCCTGGACTGGATCCATCAGTATTTTGAAGCTGTGTTTCCATTGGATATATAGATTAAGGCTCTTGATATTTCGAATCTTTATATAACACATCTTGCAGAGAAGTGTTATTAACAATGCTCAATCCACTAACAATAACAGTGCCATTCAGATATTTTTGAATTGGAAACTATTACAGGTGTATTTAGGAGGTTCAGACTTCAGGAAACCTTGTTAGAGGTTGTCACATGAGAGTGGCACAAAGGGGGTAAGAAAATGCCATTGGAAGGCAGGTTACATCCTTTGTACATGTTATATATTTTTTACTTTGTAAATTAATGGGATCAATTTTACGTAGAATTCTTCTTCTAAAACAGTAAAAAAAATATTCCACCGAGTAACGTTTTTTTTTTTTGTTAGTTACTGATATGTACTAAACTATACGGAGATAATATGTACGTAAAAGGAGGAGGATATGTCAAAAGTCACCATTTAGACACTGAAATTTCAATGATATTATAAATCCTTTTTAAATTATGTTACCTTTGTTGAAAAATCAATAGGACGAAAAGGCCACACAAGTCACTTAGTCATGTTAGTGCAGATATGTTATTAATAACGGTAGAAAATAACTCAAATTTCATACGGTGCCAATACGCATTTTTTTACAGATATAATCTCTTCCATGATAACCAAATAACAATTATTATTGGTAACTGGTGCATCTTTACTTTGATGTGTACTCGCTGATAATGTCAGTATCAGTGGACTGGTCGTGATAATAAAATTATTGGGTCAGTTCGCAATTGACATGCGCGGGTGAACCGTGTAAGGATCTACCTTCCCTTTTATGTACAAAATTGCGCGTGATTTTTTCCCCATAAACGCACGAGCTTTTTGGTGTATGAAACACTTGTCATTGTTTGAAATTTTTGGTAAAGTTTGTTAAGCCTGTTTGAAATATTGTGTGAAAATTTGAACAGAAAATGTCCGAAAAACCTGTCAATCTTATTTTCCACAAAATGCATATGGAAATAAAAAAAATAAAAAAAATGTTTCGTATAATGTTTGAAAATGACAAACACATTTAAGCTTAGTAAACACATGAGTCTTGTTGATTATCGTTAACATGTCGAAATCACATATACTGTAACTGATTCGTTCTAAAGGTTTTGCAGTGTGTGTCCCCTCCCCCTTTTCACAATTTGATCAACAGTTCGACGTCCGTGTAACAGCATTGGATACTAGATGAAATTGTCAGACATGTTTCTTTTTATTAAAATAAGTTTTCAGACTCAAGTATTTGGTATTTATTTACATTTTATAGACAGTTTCTTGATCAAAGATGAAAATACCGTTAGGTCCCATATTAAACTGAGTCGTTTTTACATTTATTTTTTTGTTTAGTGTAAATACGGGATTTCCTTATTCTTTAATTTGGTAATAAAGCTACAGATAGTGCTTTGTCCTACGTTTTCTAACTCGTCGCTTAATTTCCTGTTTACCGAATACTAACAGGAGGCACACTTCTAAATAGACATCCCGTTTAGTTTAATGTTGAATATGCGAATTTTTAAAACTTATCAAAAATAAAAACTTTATTTCTTTGTAATGTCATGATACTCATAGTATTAAACATTAAATACTTTACAATCGAATTTTTAAAAATCTGTAGCTTTATTACCAAATTAGAAAAGTAATCACTTTCAAAAATTGCCTCCAAAAAGTTACCATATTATAACTTTTCAAAATTGTCCTATCTTGATGAGTCTCAAGTTGAAACACATGATTTTTATGATCTGTTAGCAGTCGCTTCTTATTTGGGAATCCGTCTTATCGAATAAACTTATCATAGGAATAAGGATTGAAATTTTGTAAATCAAAGCTCGTTTTGTCTACGAACTGTGAGACGTTTTGACAATAAGGTGGTTGATTAATTGTTCTTCTACACATTATATAGCCTATAATCTTAACGTTACTTTCGAAATTCAGTCTAGGTAACTAGAGGGGTAACCCTTGAAGGGGTCTCTTGTTTTGCAGATGAAACCATTTGAACCCAGATCCTGAATTATGTTTTAATTCTCACTTCGTTCGTTTCAAGGAACAAGGAAGTTGAAACAAATAAAATAAACTTTCAACTATTGATTTTTTAGTTTTTCAATAACAAATAGTTTAATATATTTAAAGTTAAATTGTTTGTAGATCTGTTTTAGAAAATAAAAAGAGTAACGATGAAGTTATCGTTAAACTTTACCTGTTATGTGTTTCCTGCCATTTCGTGTATTTGTCAAGCCATCTTCTTCACGTTGACCGTTTCAACAAAGTTTGTAGTCATAGGTACAATGACTCGATGTGAATAAGAATTAAAAGCGCGATATTTCAAACTATTTAAATCGTGTCGGTTCGATAAAAAAAAAATTGGAATATTTGTTTTAGTAAATGATTGAGTCTTATCCCTGTTTATACATGTTATATAGAAATTGAAGTTTGTTTTTGTTAACGTAATCACCATGATCACCTTTTTACGATGCAGATACGGACTTTGTAGCAATATGATTTCTTCGGAATCCTTTATGAGCAGTCTTTTTAAAGTATGGAATATCTCTATAACTATCAATGCAATATTCAAAAAAAAAACTCTAGCTTTTTCTAAACAGAACATTTACAGTATTTTGAAATTATTTCATTGGAATTTATATGAAAATCTATTAGCCAAAATCAGAAGTCATTATGCAACTTAGGTTTCAAACTCTTTTTGCAGATCTATTTGGCTATCAGATTGTAGCATATGCTTTTTTCTGGTGAAGGTAAAGGTGAACGCACAAAATTTATGAAATGATATTTTCTTTTTCATGTAATGTTTTATCAAATGTTTCTATATTTCTGTTTTGACATTTTCTGACGTGGTCATTTTTCTTAATTTTTAACTCGTAAGAAGTCTAACAAAAATATTAATCTCTAAAAAAAATCAAAAAAGGCGAAGTCAATTAAAACCGACAAAATCGTATACTATAAACAAACCGAACAAGTGAAAAACAACTGCCATTTTCCTGACTTGATATAGGCATTTCCCAAAAAACAAATGGTGGTTTATACCTTGTTGTAAAGCTAGTTAAACCTCCTCCTTGCAAGACAGTTGTTCATAGGTCTATATAAAATTACTATGAAACTTAAACATGGACTGAATGTTTACATTATTTTTATCTCACAAAATCAAAGAGCGATTATTGTTATAGTCAATATTTTATGTGCGTCCTGAATATGCATAAAATGATGAGCAACCAACAATCAACCAAGAAATCGGTGCATTCTCTTATGGTTGTGGCCTGAATAGATATTTCTCGTATCACACTCCATGCAGTGTGATACGAGAAATATACTGCACGGAGTGTGATTCGAAAAGGTGATACGAAAATCTGCATTAATTTGATTGGCTTATCCAGCATCACAAGACGATATTACGACATATCCATTGGTTATTCGTTAGGTCAATGATAACTTTCAAAGGTTAAGACGACGTACATTTCGTTCATGGCAACGGCCATTGTGATTACTTCAATAATATACAAAACACTCACATATTTCACCTGACAATCTTCTTTTTGTCAAATCTTATTACATTCTGAAGCGTACAAAATGTCTGATGTTAAAGTTTGACACCTGAAAAGGACCATATGACGTCATACTGGAAAGTGCAAAAGACTAGATCAACATTTCACGGATTTTTTTATTTTACACATTGAGAGTGTTGACCATAAGAGAAATAGGTTTAACAACTTGTGAAAATTGGATATCGCTTGATATCAACTCTCGTTATTTTATTTTATTTTTTTTAAATTGGAATCTCTCTCATTAGACTATTACTCTTGAATGATTAGTTTAATCTCAATTATTGGATATAAAATATCCAATAATGTACAAACAATTTCGTGGTACTTCTTTTTTTGTCATTTATTTAATTATAATTGTAAATATTTGTCCTGTCAGAAGTGGCAATAGTTTGGGAAATATTATTTGATACAAAATACAAGGGTAATGCAATCTGACGTATAACTTAAACATGTTGATAAGTACAGGCTATGTTACATTTATAGAACAATAATTGTAAAGTAATTAAACGATTTTTTATTGATTTAGTAAAACTAAATATAGTGAAAACAACAAGAAGTCGGATTTTGAGGTCCTCTAAAAGAGTTTTTCCCAATTTGTAAATTAAAAAACTTGTCAGATTTGTAAAGTGGACGCCTCGAAAATTTTCAATAAAAAAAACAGCGAAGCTGAAGCATATCAAATTTATTTAGAAATAACAGAAGGACTACGCATTTCTGTATCAGATCAAACGCAATCTCAATCTGTAACCGAATTTTCACACTAATAAATCAAACTTAATTGGTTGGTATAACAATGGAAAGTCTGAAAATTGTCGAAAATCGGAATGATGGACAAGAGCGAAACTTATCAAACAATTAAATAAGTTATTTGATGTTCATCATCAGAATACTAGACGCAATGAGTGCAAATCAACTAATGTATAAAAACAAATTTTAGTCGTACGATTTGTTAGCCAGGAAAAATATCCCGAAATATCATTCCTACATTTGTTTAACTTATGAAAAATGTTGTCATGGCCTGTGATAAAACAATAACTACTGAGAAAATGATAGACTCAGGATAAACCATTTTACCATCAGAAACCAACTGTATCGGAGTCGACAATACTTAACCTTCTCAACGTGAATGGCTTCTCTAGATTAATCCACGGAAAACTACATAGAAAACTAGAGATTTCACATACTCACACCATCACAAAACAGGTTATGACCCTGAAGAACAAGCAGTTCCTCTTTTGAAGATGGTTTCTTTTCAGTTGCTAATGACAAGTGAATGCTTCATCCAGTAATAAGTCTCAAACCATGTAAATTTCTATCAGATTAACTTGCGTGACATCACAAATACAAGACACACCACAACATCAATGAAAATGTTTTCATATCAGCACAAAGTGTTAGAATACGGTGATCAATAGTTAAATACTAAATCGTTGAAATTATGTATATTTTCTTCGCAGTAAACTAAAATATGTTTTTCTATTTTAGTGAACTGTCGAGCATGATGTTTCGGAATCTGTACTTTGAATTACTAGTAAAAGTGTATAGTAGTAATAGCTGACCAATAGAATATTGCCATAACGATATTTTTTTTAATTTTTTTTTAACTTTTTCAAAATATGTATTTTTTTTTAAAGATATGCAGCTTTTATCAATGTGCATCTTTTTTAGTTTGACCTCACGATCAAGTGAAATCAAGGCCACACTTTACGTTTTATTTATTGTCAGAGTAACATTTTCTAATTTTTGTAAGGAATAAGATGAAAAATGAACTACTAAATATTTCAATCCATAGAAAAATAAAAGCCTTCTCCCTTACAAGATATAACAAATAAACAGTAGTTTACCGATTTTCAAATCGATTAAGAAGAGTCAAATCGAAAACACAGTATGGCAGGGCCGGCGATTAAACACATGTTTTTTTTATATATATTCATTTTAATCCACCATAAGGAAATGCCTCTACCAAGTCTCAGGAATATGACAGTTGTTGTCCATTCGATCGATGTGTTTGAGCTTTTGATTTTGCCTTTTTGATAAGGGACTTTCCGTTTTGAATTTTCCTACGAGTTTGGTATTTTTGTTATTTTAGCTTTCTAATGTATTGATTTTTCTGCTTGCAGTTTCTGTATGTCGATGTTTGTTTTCAAGACAGTATCCGAAAAGTTATATATTTATGAAATAAATGCAATAATTCAGGGCAATAAATCCAACAAAAATAGTTTTTTTGAGAATTTTAGACCATTACTTTTTGGGCAATTATGCTTTTGACAGTATTAACATGCTTTGTATTGTTTCCAAACTATTTGAAAATTATTACCACTTGGTTACATGTTATGATATTCCATTCATTTTGGTTGATGCACTAATATTTCCTCTTCAACTTTGTACTTTATTTGGTCTTAATAACGTTTTTGATACTAGCGTCACTGAATCTTTTGTGGAGGAATGCATGTCTGGCGTACTAACCTGCCGGCCTGGAATATTTTATGAGTTTATTTGATTAAGAAGTGAATTGATTCATCTGTACAATAAATGGCAATATGACATTAGAAAGTAAAATTGTTTCAAATTAGAATTTCTTTGAAAAACAAAAATGCAAGTAAAGAGTACAATCATTATGGTAATTTGAAGGCAAAAACTGAAATTAACTATATATATGTTCCAAATCCAGACTACCTACGATTTTTATTGTTATAAGTGTTGCCAAATGATTCAAACAAAAGAAGAAAAACAATTCTATCTATGCACGTTGACTTTCCATTTCATATGTTATTGTGAACTAATGACCATAATGTGTGATATTTGTATTTTTTGGAGGGCGAAGTATTCCAAATGAGTTTTACTGTGCGTATTGCTGTGTGTTTTTTTTTTCTACATTGGCTAGAGGTATAGGGGGAAGGTTGAGATCTCACAAAACATGTTTAATCCCACCGCATTTTTGCGCCTGTCCCAAGTAAGGAGCATCTGGCCTTTGTTAGTGGTGTATGTTTTTTTAATTTTAGTTCATTTAATATATGTTTTGGAGTTAGTATGACGTCCATTTTCACTAAGCCAGTACACATTTTGTTTAGGGGCTAGCTGAAGTCCGCCTCCGGGTGCGGAATTGTCTTGCTGTTTTGAAGACCCATTGGTGGCCTTCGGCTGTTTTTTACTCTTCGGTCAGGTTGTTGTCTCTTTTACACAACCCCCATTTCCATTCTCAATTTTATTCAAACTCTTAAATCTAAGACAAATTGGCCTTGGACTGTTTTATGCTCTTTGGTCGTATTGTTGTCTTTTTGACACATTTCACATTTCCATTCTCAATTTTATTTATTGCCATTGCAAGAAATCATTATACATATGATATAGCTGATACTTGACGTGTCTCTGTATTTATACATCCCGCCATTGTGTTATTGTGCTATATTTGGTGGGTTTTTTTTGGTATTCTTGTCTTTCATATTTGCTTATGTACTTTGTCTATAGAATGTCTATATGCAATTTTGTTTTTCTTAGTTGACATAGTTGTTTGTTTTTATAGTAATTAAGATTTTAACACAATGTTGACTGCTGTACCTCTATTTTTGACATTTTGACCTATTATGTATGTTTATTTTGCTCGCACATTGTTGTCAATATAATTGAATTCTATGCGACTGTCATACAAAGTGAGAGGTTTAGCTAGCTATAAAACGAGGTTTAATCCACCATTTTCTTTATAAAGAAATGTCGGTACAAAGTCAAGAATATGACAGTTGTTTTCCATATGTTTTGCATTCGGCTGAAGCGTTTGAGCTTTTTGACTTTCCGTTTTGAATTTTCCTTGGACTTCTATATTTTTTGTTATTTTACTTAATTGGGAAATAATTTAAATGTTATCTTTTAAGGTTTAAAAAAGAATTTTATAAATTGTACTTTACATTATATTATTTAAATGTTTGTAATTTAACGTGTTTGACATCGATATTTTTTTTCATGATAAAGGACGTGAACAATTTTTTAATTATTTAAAGAAAAGCATCATAATATGACCTGAAGAGAATATCGCTATTATGTTACCAGAAGGAAAAGAGAATGTAACTTTGTGTATAAAGATAAGAAGTAATTTTTGCAATCTGATTAAAATACAGATCCTGTGGCCAAGCTTTCCTGAGAAGGATCTAAAACACTCCGTTTTATTTTCTGTTTTTATGTTCTGGTAACTATTACATAAGCCTTCATTTTCTGGAAGATGTGTATTAATACGATAAAACCAGAAAATCCCGAATTGTTTTTTTAAATCAGAAAGTAAAATGGACCGTGTTCAGATCTTTGTGTGCAAAGCTTTGACACAGGATCTGTATTTTCATCAGATTGTTTTTATTGTGAAATTTTTTTTTTTTTTAAACGAATTAAAAAAAAAATGTCAACATTCTTAATTATACCTTTCGAAACAATAAGGATAATATAACAGCCGATCTGATATAATTAGAATAGCATTACAGCTAATCTGATATAAAATAAAAGTATATGTGTCATCTAACTTTTTGAAAATTACTGTAATTACATCTTTTGATAAATCATGAACATTTCGTTTTATTTGTGGAACAATTATTGACATTTAGATAAATTATTGAGTACATGTCATCATGTGCATTTAAAGTTCAGTTAATTTTTGAATGAAAAAAGCTTATACTAGTTACAGGAAAAACTTTATTTAATTTTTCGTAATCAAAATTAAGGAATGCTGTCCTTTCGCATCAAGTTGTGCAACATAATATTCAATGTTTTTAAATTGTACTTGGAAATCTACAACTTAAAAATAAAAGGTCCTTGGAGTTTGGTATTGTTGTTATTTTACTTTTTACTACAACTTGAAAATAAAAGATCATCCCTAATTATATGACATTTCATCATAAAGGCAAAATTCATCTTCTTCTTAAAGAAAACAAATGTCATTGTTTTCAGTAGGAAGTATATTTTAAAATGTTCTGGAACACAGAGTTCTCATGTGTGTGCGATGTGAGAAAATCTATACAACTTTGTTCAACAAAACCTTTCCTCTCTCGTTGCATGTCACCAATATTCTTTAAACCTTGTCATAATACACAGTTTGTGGCTGCAAAAGTCCATCCGATTTTGTCAGTAATGTCTTAATGTTTTTCCCGTCATTTGGACGATTGTTAGATTATTGGATTGAAAACCTACAACGAAAACGTTATTGTTATTATCTGCTGTTATATCTCTAGGAAATTTGATGTTGTCATTTTCTAACTGCCATAATTCGTTACCATTCAAAAGACAACAATATATATTGTCCTAATCTGAGTAAACTATCTTTTCTCTGCTTGCATAAATACGACTTACACGCATAGATGCTGTTTTTATTATTCTCATTTGTCTTCCAGATAAATCCAGGACTTGTACACTGTCTCCGTGTACAACGTAAAGTTTCCCATCCGAGTGAGATACTCTCCAGCAACTCTTTTGTAAACAGAATTTCTTTTCAACGTTGAAAGTATTGTTATTCATTATTTCTATGAATAATGCATCCCCGTACGTAACAGCAATCCGTTCAAGATCTATCACGGCTATATCGTATGGCCTGCCAGATATTGGGATGTCACGGATATATTCACCTGCATGACTGTATTCTTCTAAATGATTTTCTTCTGTGGCATTCGCCATCAGCAAATTACCATTAGGTAAAATGACGCCACCCAACATATTCAGTTTATATTTACTCTTGATTTGAAATGTTTTAATTAGCTCAAGCTCTATATTGGCTATGTTTCTTGACGTTGCGACATTGCTTTTAGTTTGAGCTTGATCGATTTTTGAATCTCTGAAATCAAGGTTGATGGCGGATTCAGAAACCATTACTTTGCCAAAGTCTTCAACTTCGTTGGATAATTTCTCGATTAAGCTATGGATAGATACTTTTAATTCATAGTCCGTGGTAGCATTAATTTCGCTTTTGATGGATTCTACCTCGCGTACGATCCGATTATTGACCTGACGCGTTCCCAGAAACACTTGCGTTTCAGAAGAGAACTTTTTCATATGTATTGTTTGTTCCCTTAGTTTTGTAAGCATTTCTTCTGTTGATTTTAGTTTCTGAAGGATTTTGATATATTTGGATGTACAAGTCTGAGATGTTGATCTTAGTTCGTGTAACAATTTTTCTTGTAGCTTGTCTAGGTGATCATTTATTTTCATTCTCATTTCAAGAATCATGGTTTTGACAGCCAGTTCTTGTTTTTCTATTTCCTTTGTAGCGGATTTACGATTCCTGATGCATTGTCTTACGTCGTTTAGAGTTCCCTCAATTGTCTTTTCCAAGTCAAATAACGCAGTTGATTGTCTTGAATTTACTGAATTAACACAAATTGGTATAACATCAGAACATACCTTGTGTTTTGACGGGACACAAACAACACAGAGGACTTCGTCGTGACTTTTACAGAACCATTCTAGGTTTTCTCCACGAAGTTCACAGACCTGAGAGATAGAAACATTTTCAATCTTGCGGTAATCTTCAATTGAAATAACCTTATGGTTTCTTGAAGTTTTACTTTTTCTATGAACGTTTTCACAATCTTCACATATTCCTTCTTCACAGTTAGTGCACCACTTTCCTGCATCCTTTGTGACATCATCAAAACAGACATGGACCACATGGGATATTTTTTCTGAGGTCATTCGAAATCCTGTAAAATAATTTAATAACTTAAATTCAGTATCAATGAATTTGTTGTTGTCCATCGACCATCCCCAATTTTCTTTTGCATTCGATTTGATTGATAATTGGTTGGTAAAGGGATCTTCTTTAAACTCTTATTTAAATACTTAAGGACATTTTGTTCACAGTGAACATTTGATTACCCACAACCCATTGATCAATTAACCAGACAAAAAAGTCATTAAAAAATCTTAATTTAGTGTTTTCATTAGAGAACACAATTTAGAAATAAAACCACCTGATAAGCTGAAAAATCTGGACTAGCATTTGTCATTTTAGTTATAGAAGAGAAATTCTAATTTGATAGTAATTAGATCAGAGCTAGGAAGAAAAAAGATGGAAGTGACAGCATTTCCCCATACAGTGGAATTAGTCATTTGTTTCTTATTTCTTTTGCTACATTCACAGTCATTTTAGAATTAAGACTGTTTCTTGAACTAGTTAATACTGTATAATTTTTCAGTTATCTAATCGATATCTGAAATTCTATCTTTTGCGTTTGCCCATTACTGGCATTCATGACATACATGTAATACACCAATTTGTTAAAGTTTTTTTAATCGATCTAAATTAAACCAGTAACCGTGCATATAACCTTTAATTCTTAAGATGGTATCGGTCTAACAGTACACATGTGATCGGTTTGTCCTGATAACCCACGAAGATAAACTCATCATAGATACCAGGATTAAATTTTGAAAATTTAAGCGTTGTTTATCATGAGAAATATTTAATCATCGAAATGATACATGAGCTTAACAAGATAATTGATGATATCCTTCTTTCACTTAAATTAGTTAAGATGTAAATACTACTGTTTGTACAGTTTTATTAAATTTTTCGCCTTTTTTAAATAAGTTGGCGTGGTTTTGTTTCGCCACGCATGAGCACAAACTAGTTTTTGTTTAGTCGTACTTGCGTATGTTAATCTCTGCGTTCACATTTATAGTTTCATCGGTTTATTTTAAATGGAATCAAATCAACTATCCTCATTTGTTGCATTATTGTACAACGTTTCAATATCGAGTAAACATTGAATTCATATCGATCTAATATAAACAGATTTAAATTTTTAATCGTAAACAAGGTATTTTTTTTCTTTCCAAGACGAATCGGCCTGCTTAAATAATATATAAAATTGAGAATGGAAATGGGAAATGTGTCAAAGAGACAATCCGACCATATAGCAGACAACCTATATAGTCTGTTTTTCAACCTTGTAACGGTTTTTTTTTCATTGTTATTGATATGGATTTTACCATATGTAGAAAATATGTGGAAAGTGGAAGTTTGTGTTGAAAAATGCATTATCTACAATTCTGTTGTTGATGAAATTTTTATAACATCAACAGAATCTGGAAGAAAAAGTCTTATAAATGCTGCAGAAAAGAGGCGTGATGATTTGTTCAGTTATTTAAATGAATTCTGCAATGAAACAACGATATTTAGATATCATAGGTCATGTTATAAAAGCTACACAAGTAAGCAGAATATAAAATCAGTATCATGTTATTCAGCTGTAAAGGAAACACCAGATATAAATTCCGTTTTATCAAATTGTTTGGTGCCTGAAAATATGACCACAATACATCAAAGTGTATTATTTGCCAAAAAAAATGTCTCATAAAACGGTGAAAACATTACATACAATTTAATCTGCTGGAAGGTTAGTCAATCTTAAAGATGCTCCTTTGAGAGTAGCGACGATGAAATGATTAATCGAATAGAGCAAGAGAATTTGCTCAACAATGCAGTGTATCACGAAGCATGTCTAACCACATACTTGGCATATAGACCAAAATCCACTCATCAATCTGCCTATGATTTGGCATTTAGGAGTTGTTGAAATTATAGACAGAAAAAAAGTCATCACTTTTGACAATGTATTAGTCTTTTTTACCTGATAAAATAAGTAAGACATACTGTAATTCCTCTAAACTTAAGGCTAAACTAGAGAGGCACTACAGGGATGCCATTTTTTTTGTATTTTTTGCTCAACAAGGACAAGGTAAATCTATCATTGCATTTGCTAGCCATATTTCCATTGGAGACGCTGTTAAGACAGCGAATAACATCAAAGCAGAATTAGAAATGCTTGAGATAAAAGCCGATTTAAGTTCATGTAGCTCCACCAAAACCAACACGCAAACCGATATGAATGTACTTTATGAAGCAGCCTCAATATTAAAACAAAAAAATGTCAAATGTTTACATATCTGGAGATTATTATCCTGTAAATAACCAAGTATCGTTGGAAATATCAGAAGCAATGTTGACAACCTGTTTGATAAGTTTTGTTACTTGGCTCCTTGACAAAAAGTCTTTTGTTACATTTTCTTCAGTATCAATGAATGTTTGCCTTATGAGAAAATGTGCTGCTCTCGCAGAGTGCCTGGTGTCAAATTGTAATAAGATAATAAATCCATTTAGTCTGATTAGGGCGTTCGGTTATGCTATGGGTCGATGTGACCCCACTTCAAGTTTTTTTGAAATCGGTTAAAAGTCGGTATTCAACCTCCTTATGACAAAACCAAGGCGTTTCGGTAATCTTGTACCCTTAACTTACAATGATATTGATAGTGCTGTAGTTGCTGCAAGGGTGTTTGTTGCTGCTTTATACGACTTGAAATACAAATTTAAGAAATATCACAACGATTTAAATTTGCTGAGACATCAGTTGGCTATTAATAAAGATAACAGTCTTATAAAGCTTCCGCCACGTGTATCCGTATTTTAGCAACACTTACTACGTACAATGTGGCAAAGCAAAGTTTTGGTGTTTGCAAATCTAGCCAACCCAAATAATGACTCCCCGTGTGCCTTTGTTGGAAAACTTCGCAAAATGACAAGTCAGGGCCAGTTTTTTTAAGGACAAATGGCATCAGACGTTCTACAAAATCTAATTTGTTCATGTAAGTGAGAAAAAAAAATATGCCAGACAGCGTCTTCACAATGAGCAGGGTCTTCCTTGCACTGATTTTTGTCAAAATGTAGATAGTTGTTACAATGTCCAGGCAGTATCAGCCGACATAGCTGATGACACAGATGAAATATCATGAAAATAGTTCTTGTTGTACTATTTGGCAACATTTTTTTTAATTTGCTATAATTTTTTCGACGTTTCATTTAGTATGGAAATAAACTCTTCATATGAACCAAAACGGTCATGTCTCAATTTTTGAATTTGTTCTACAACACGCGTGCACTAATTGAGTAATATATCACACATCAATAACTATATTATATAAAAAGGTATCTTGTTTTGAGATAGTTTTAATACATTTTAGAAAACTCAGTGACACGTCGAATCCTTGACAAATGAAACCATATTTTACATGACTGCACATTTTGTTTGATTTATTAACTATGCAGATTCAGATTCAGATTCAATAGTTTATTAAAGTCTCACCACATACATACAAGTATAAACACAATATAATATCAAGTACACAATATAAAATTTAGAATGTATGTGCCATTCTTAAAAGAACTATGAGAGACTGTTATATACAATTTTAAAACAACAGAATTAAAACATAAGTTTTGTTATTTATACAAAACATAAAAGTGCAATATCACCATGCACATCCAAGGATAAAACCTGATACATTTTGTACATGTACATAATAAAAATAACTGAAACAGTTTGATTTTTAACAGTATAAGATACTGTTTCGTCGTAATAAAATATTATTGCAGGTTTTGGCAACAGAACTACAAACATTTTCATTTTTGAACAAAAATATAAATTTTTCATCATCTGACAAAGTTAAAAACATATCATTATGTTGAATTATATCAATAAATAAAGACTGCCTTAAATCTTCATATAATGGACATGTTAACAATACATGTTTTTCATCTTCTATATTATCACAATTGAAACATAATCTTTTATCTAAATCTAATCTTTCGTAACGACCAGTTTCAATTTTTAGAGGTGCTACTCCACATCTAAATTTCGCAAATGCACTGCGATAACGAATAGGTATATTTTGCAACAAATATTGTTCAGTAGAGTATGAAAATTTAAACAATTTATAAGTTCTTAACTTATTTCCTTGACCATAAGAATCAAGCCTTGTACTCCATTCAGTTTTATAATTATCAAAAATATTAACTTCTAACTGATGAATTATATTTTTATCCAGTATATAATCATCTACATTACAAAATCTGTCCATATTGTAAAGTTTCAACATTTCTATCACTTTATAACTCCAATTTTTAATTTTATAACTACTTTTTCTAATTGACCATATAAATACTTTATAATTTATCCTGTCTTTATCCATTTTTGTACATCTTGCCCAGTGTCTAAAAATGTTTGACCACTGTTTAACATATGGAGGCTTCCAACCCATGTCACCTGAAACAGCATCATTGGGAGTATACTTTCCAACTCCCATATAAAATCTCATGGCTCGGTTCTGAACTGCTGAGATGCAGGAGAACTCACTTGTACCCCAAATAGCTGAGCCGTAATTGATGACTGACCAAACTAAAGTGTCAAACAATTTGGTGAAAATATTGTGTTGGAAGCCACCATGTGCTTTACATTTTACTATAAGAAGGCCTAATGCCCGACTTGCTGACTTTGCAACTGCCTTTGCCATAACTTTATAATCTAAAAATTCATTTAATACTAATCCTAAATATTGATAGCTAGAAACATAATCAATGACTTCACCATTTATATTAAAGACAAAATTTGATCTTAACACAGAGGGATTTCTAAAATGCATGATTTTTGATTTATTTAAATTAACTTTTAAACAATAATCATTACACCATACACCTAATACATTAATCAATTTCTGCATATCTTCTGTATTTTCAGACAATAAAACAAGATCATCTGCATATAATAAAATAGCAACCTTTTCGCCGTCAATGTCTATACCAATATTTAATGCTTTTATATCATCAATTAGGTTATTAATAAAAATATTAAACATGACTGTGGATAAAACACACCCTTGTTTCAAACCAGTATTTACACTGAACCAATCAGTAGTATTTCCGTTCACACGAACACAGCATTCTATATTTGAATAAATGGCTTGCAAAGCACACATAAACTTTGTACTTATACCTAAATCTGTTAATTTATTAAACAATAGTGACCTGTCAATTGTATCATATGCCTTCTTAAAATCTACAAAAGAGACAAAAGTTGACAATTTGCATTTTTTCCTTGTTTCAATTATTGACGTTAAAGTAGAGACATGGTCAATAGTACTCCTGCCTTTGATAAAACCATTTTGTTCATCATTTATTACCTCCCTTTCATCTAACCATTCTGTTAATCTATTATTTAAAACACTACAATAAAGTTTGTATGCACATGGTGCTAAAGTAATACCTCTGTATGACAATGGATCTCTAGGATCAGAAGTTGAACATTTTGGTATTGGATTAATTATACCTTTATTCCAAGTATTTGGAATTTTACCAGATTTAAAACATAAATTAAATAATTTTGTTAAAGTACAAATAACTAAGAAATTTTTACATAATTCAGATTGAATTAAATCTACACCTGGACTTTTATTATTCTTTTCAGATACTCTCTTCGAAAAACTTTTTAACTCTTAAAGAATTCAAGAAATGCTATTTGTCGAGGTCAAATATCAAGGTTATTCTGTTACTGTTTTTCATCAGGCTTTAACATTTGTATACCACAGACTACCTTTAAAAAGTTAAACAAAACGTTGTTCTGAAGTCATGTGCAAATATGAATTAGATTGGGTATGAACTAACGAAGTTCTACATAATACTACTCATATAATTTATTGAATAGATTATTAATTTTGAAAAGTATCAATGGTATTGTTTCTCTAGCTGAAAATAGGATTTTTTTAAGTGACAATCTTTGACCTTGATTTTCGGTATAATTGTACCAGATTTTATATTTACGACACATATTTTCAAAAAGGACAGGATTTCAGCTTACCAATGAGCTATTAAAAACTCATGAGGTATTTAAGGCGAGCGCCGATTTGAGAAAAAGCCTCTCGTTGAGGTTCTTAATGCACATATCTAACACACAACTAATTTTGGTATCAATTGAAAGAAAAACTTCTAGAGCATACGATTTGGTTGGTCGTCAAAGTTCCCTATGGTCACGTTTCTTGCAAATCTCACGAGAACACAGACATGTCGAAATATTTTGGATTATACGGTGACATTAAACATTGAATATATAGGCATTATTGTAAATATATTATTCAATTGTATCGAAAATAGTTTTGACTACATTCTTAAAAGACATCGAATCAAAAAAAATATGAAAAATTTGTTAATTCAGAGACGTCTGTCAGACCAACCCTAAAACATAGATAAATACCATATTTTTTAAGATTGTCAGTGTCAATGACTTATTAAAACTCTCAAATGTTTTGTTTTTATACATTCCATATACCTTGAAAAGATTGCGACACACATCGAGCTCAATGATGGATAGTAAATGTTTGACGACTTCTCCAAAATCTGCATTATTAAACGGTATTCCGGATCTGTATCGTGTTTATCCCAGACGATCAAAATTTTACTAAATAAATATTCGTACATGCGTTAACAAAAGACCATTTTAAGCATTACTAACGATATTGGCATGTGATATGTAAGCAGCAGACCGCATTTGTAGAATAGTATATTCATAAATATTATCATAATTACTCATCATGGATCAGTGTCCAAGTCCTGTGAAATGTGCGCCACCTCCATTGAAGCGAGATCGCAGGCTACGCTGTATAATATGTAAAAATATTACACAAGAGACTCTCAGTATGACAACTGATAGAGGTTTTACAACCATTATGAATGCTGTAAGGCAAAGACAAGATGATGTGTTTAGGTTGTTTTTGAGTGAGGTTGATACATTAGATGACATAATTATGAACAACATAAAATATCCCAAAACTTGTTACAGGACATTTGCAAGCAAACACAACCTAGCGTCTCCATCAAGTCGTTTATCTGCTGCAGGAACAGGAGTCTCAAGCAAAAACTACAAGTTCATGTTCATCTTCAAATATCCTTACTAGATCTAGGCTAAGATTTTTTGTGTTGTATCTTTTGTAAACACAAGACCTTTAAAAAAGATCGAAAACTTCATCGTGTTTCCTCGTCTATGAGTGTTCAAAGTCTTTTTGAAACAGCAACTAAATATGCTGACAATGAAATGCTTTTTTAAATTGCAGATAAAGATTTCACATCAAATGCTTTATATCACTCTGGTTGCATAACAAAATAACTTTTGCGAGAAGAAGAAATTAAAGCAGAAACCAATTAAAATAATACTGGTACCATGTACGATAAAGCATTTACCTCATTTTTTTAGTCTATAAGCGAAGAATTATTCATTAACAATAATGTTCTCCTTGTCTTATCTCCTTTCTAAATATAACTCATTTCTGCCAGAAAACGTCTAATCTAAATACACTTCTTCAAGACTTCAACTCAGATTAATAAATCACTTTCGAGAATATTTTGTGGTTGATGTAAATCACGGTCAAGGGGAGTATATAGTAGTTCTCTCACATTGCCCGAGGCAGTTAGAACTGCTATTCAATTCTCAGACGTGAGATTAAAAATGCCGTTTTTCCTATGGATACTTATCCTTCAGTTGATGCAATGTCTTTATCAAAATCTCTAGAGACCGTGCTTTCAGTTTTGACTTGCTTTATAAATTGGCTTATCGATAACTCTCACAGTAAAGTAGATATTAAAAACCATTTGTCTGGCATTCCATTTGAAAGTATAAGGAAAAGCTTAGCTTTATCTGAATGCATAGTTGCATTGCACAAAAAACTTTATTACCTCTTTACATTGGCCTTTCATTACAGTTACATCATATGCATGGTTCGAAAGCTTTGATCGAGACATTTACATTCGCATGGATTTTGTGCATCATATCATGAGGTAAAGCGATACCTTACAAGCCTTGCGTGCTCTGAATTATCTCTAGTTCAGAGCAATACATACACTCCCAGTGGAATTCGCCAATAAAAATAATTCTAATTAACTAACTAATTATCTTAGGGACTGGAGAAGGTACATACCAATCCATGAGTTAAGTATATCTATTTCACCTTTACTAGCTAACATTCTCCCTGCAGTTCATGCTTTAACTGGTTGTGATACCACTTCCGAAATATATTTGGGTTTGGCAAAAAAGACTGTATTCAAGTTGTTAAGAAAATCTCCGAGTAAGTTTACAAATCTCCACAACTTTGACAAGATTGATTTTTCCACATCGTTGTCAGCAACCAGAGAGCTTATTTCAAGCTTGTATGACCCAAAAGACAAATTTGCTTCATCACAGGGTGATCCATGGCGTTGTATTTAATATAAGATTTCGCTTATTTTTTTTGTATAATTGAACTTTATCTTATACCTGATGGGTAAAAAAAGATTTTTCAATTTTAATGCCAAAAAATAGCATTGTTGCACAAAAGGGAGATAATTTGGAGCTTCTGCAATGATATAAACATCTTAAAAGTCATCTGGGGCCAAATCGAATCAATTTTTTGGTTAATTTTTGTATCATATCATAAAATAATAACTAATAGTGCAATAAATAAAATTTGTTATGAAAAAACAAATGTTTAATTTTTTGCTGAAATTTTTGTACCCGCGAGCCTCGTTAAACAAGTTACGTGTTAAACTTGCATCATGCAAAGACACAAGTTTGTTTGCGATTGCCACCAAGCGAACCTGCATTTAAAGAAATTGTTTTGCGGTCATGTCTTCAAACGAAAATTCGGATGTCGTCACATCTCGATCACCGAAATCCTTTGTCATCTTAATAGTGATCTTTGACCTTTGACGTGGTTGGCAAGCTTAAGACAATTAAATCATAATGTATTGATAACTTTCAATTTAACATGTGACCAAAATAACATATACTTTTAACTGTGCTGTAAACATGGTAAATATGCGCTTTAAAGCAGTTTTACGATATGTTTTAATATAGTTTTATCAATATTTTCTCGGAATATAAGCATGCTAGGTGAGACATTAGAACTTAAAATACAAGTTATATATGTTGCGTCATTACCCGTAAAAATTATGATTTTCACAAAAATACGAGTTTTTTTCATTTCAAACACTTTTTTGTAAAATTTTATATCAGAAACAAAACTAAGATAGACTATAGTTTATCAAATGATATATTTCATATTATATTGCAGATGATTTTTTTTAAAACTGCATTTTTGGAACAATATCGTCAAATTATGACTAATATTTTTTTCCCCTTTTTTGTCGGATTTAGTAAAATGTGACCATTTCCCAATTTGACGACTAGGCAACTCTGAATGTACGTTAAAAGACCTTTCAAATGATATATCATATAGCCGTGTGTTAGGTAGGTGCATTAAAAAACTCCAAATCCTAATTTTGGCGCTCGCCTATTTAGGTAATTTAAATTACTAAAATTGTCCTCTCCGCCGCTCCACTATTGCGTATATGTGTCGAGATAAAGACATGTATTCCTATTGTTGATCATAGTCAAAAGATAATGTGTAGTAAAATGTTATAAATTTTTACCTTGTTGAAAGAAAATGATCGGATATTTTCTGGTATTGACAAATATTCACTATGCAGATTCACCGTCAGAAAATGTATCTTCTTTCGTGGTAACAATATAACATAATTATTAAAGAAATGATTTTCCCTTTTTATACGACAATCGATGCGACGCCTCATGATTTTGTCTAAATAAAATAGTGCACTCCATTTGGAAACAATTTCACAAGAATTATAGAAAATCTTATCAGCCAAATTTGGAAACTGTTATGAAATTAAGGTTTCCAACTCTCCGTGGATAATGGCATTTAGTAAATTTGATTATTATTTTTTGGATCTTTTTAATTTATTGTTCGAAGTAGTCCGGTTTTTATACAGTATTAGTTTTCCTATTGTAGTATTTGAGTTTTCCGAACACAAAACTATTTATAGAGAGCTATTTTCTTTTACTATGAATTACAGATAAATTTTGTTTTTATTATTTCGGTTTGTCAACTACTCACGTGTTAAATTTTTCACCCTTTTCAACCAACATTGTCACTAGTCACTGAAAAAAACCAGAACCTTCCGACTATTGGTATCTAACTGTATCATACACCCATAGGAGAAATGAATACTAGTAAGAAAGAGGTAATCAATATTTATTTGAAAGAGGCGATAAATGTCGATACATTATACTCGCCCTGAAGATGCACTTGCAACAAAATGTTTAGCAATCAACAATCAATCATTCGGTTTTTTTTTTCTGTCAATTGTTTTCAAAAACGTAAATTATCAGAGCTTTACTCTTCAATATAAGTAAATACCTGGAATCAAATTCATCTGTTTTGTTCACACATCGCTGTAAATATAACGAAATCTGACGAAACTGACGTACAAGTTAGAGGTTTAGCGCTATAAAACTAGTTTCAATCCAGCGTTTTCTACATTTGAAAATGCCTGCACCAAGTCATGCAGGAATATGACAGTTGTTGTCCATTCTTTTTTATGTGTTTTGTAATTTGATTTTGACATGTGATGGAATTTTCCTCACAGAGTTCAGTATTTTTGTGATTTTACTTTATATGTGGCGTTTAATACATACATCCCTCGAATTTAACCCAAAGGAATGTTGAAAAATAGAAACTTGTAAAAGATGTGTATGCCTCTGAAATCTGATTGGATAAGAACAAATTCAATATCTACTCATATATCCGTATCAAAATAAACATGCATTCTCAATATGCAAATCACTTTCATCTACTTACAAAAAAGAGGAAAGAAACAATGAATATAACGATAGAAAGACTGACATTTATTGCATTTTGGAATAATGGACATGACCAAAACTACATCAAACAATTAGATAAGTTATTTAACATTAATCGCTAAGAAAGAGGGGCGAAAGACAGTCAAACTTAAAGATTGAAAATAAACTGACAACACTATGGCTAAAAAATAAATAGACAAACAGACATTTAATAGTACACAAGACACAACATAGAAAACCAAAGTTTAAGACTTAGCAACATGAACCAAACCAAAACCCCTGGGATGATCTCAGGTGCTCCGGAAGGGTAAGCATATCCTGCTCTTAGTGTTGCATCGTAATGTTGCTCATGTTATTACAAAGCCGGTAAATAGTCTCATCGGTAAATCACATTTGACGTGAAAAGGGAAGTGGATTGTAATACGACAAAAGGAACATAACCGATATCATCTGTGAAACAGTTATTCCATAACACTCAACCAACTCTCTGATGGCGCCCATAACAAAGGGATAATTTCAACTTTATCATTTGGGACTCTTAGTGTAATAGCTTCCTTTTGAGCAGCAACCCTCTCTCATGGAAATCATGATAGGAAATTCAAACCCGGGAATATCGTACCAATTATGAAATATATACTCCGTAAAAATCTAGTCTAGACGCAATGAGTACATATTAGCAACAGTAGAAAAATTATAATTTGAAGGATGAAAGATCATTCTTGCACTTGTTTGCCTAAATCATTATACTGCGTGCTGGTGATAAAACACTATTACCAATGTTTTTCAACGGATTGGGCGGAGCTTATGTTTCAATTTGCATAAGGACGGCCTGTTCAAAGATGTGTGTGATAAGGATGACTGTTGTTATAATTATCATCTGTATAATATGGGACCAAAATGAATTATTTCAGATTATATCACACGTATGTACTAAAGGTATCATTATTATCATGTATATAATAATGTATTATTATGTTTAAAACGGTTCAATGTGTTTGTCATTTGAATGGGAACGAAATATAGCACTTTTAAAATGACAGCATCAACTTTGAAATTATCTCCGTGCATCCTCTACTCAAAGGCAATCAGACTATAGGCAGTTGCGGTTCTAGAAATGTTCATTAAGTGGATGAATTGACTGCTTAGCGTAAGGGGCGACCTACATGCATCGACGGTACCCTAAATAATAAACCAAAATGTTCCCCAAAAAAAGAAAGGAGCAAATTAAATTCTCTCTGAAATGAACAAAAAAGTATTTTCAAAAGTTATAGAATAACGACATATGCGTATTTTACAACTGCTGTCGTGGTAGTTATACTTTCATAACCACATATTTCAAAATGTGATAATTGTATATGTGTTAAACTCGACCTTACAGAAGAATTGTCTTTGTTTAGGGACAAGCTGAGGTCCATCTTTGGTTGCGGGATTTTCTCGCTGTTTTTGATGATTCATCGTTGGTCTTCTGATGATTTTGCTCTACGATCAGGTTGTCTCCTTGACACATAACCCATTTTCATTTTCAATTTTATATATCATGTTAAGTAACAGGGACATTTAAACTCATAGATCGAAAAAAAAATGATATTGCTAAAAAGAAAAATAAACAGAAAAATAAAAGTAAACAAGACGCAACAAAGAACACTAATCCAACAAAACACTGGGAGTGAACTCAGTTGCTCCAAAAAGGGTGAGCAGATCCTGCTCCACATGTTGCATCTGTGACGGTAAATAGTATAATACACTAGCCAACACAATCTTAGAAGCTATGATTTAATACAAATTTTCTATTGCAAAATAAAGGCAACAGTAGTATACCGCTGTTCAAAACTCATAAATCCATGGACAAAAAACAAAATCGGGATAACAAACTAAAACCGAGGGAAACGCATTAAATATAAGAGGAGAACAACGACATAACACTAAAATGTAACACACATAGACAAAATCCCACGAGAATAACAAATATAACATATATATATAACATCAAAACCAAATACATGAATTTGGGATAGACAAGTACCGTGACACGTCTTATCGCAATGTGAATTTACACTTCTCTTCTGTGGCTACACAAACGTATAAACAAGAACTTTACAAAAATTACTTAACATTGAACTTTTTAGACATTTGTAATATAACGTGTTTGGCACTAGTAGTCTTTTCTTGATGGAGCATATGAAATAAATTCGATTGATTAAAAAAAAGGAGTATAAAAATGACAGAAGCTAATATTTTACCAGTAAAATTTCTAGATATGATGCTGCTCCGTACGTCACGACAACCAATACCAGTATACAATTAGTATATAACTTTTTGCATTAAAAAAAGAGAGAATATGAACATTGTTAATTTGCAATCTTCTTCAAAATACAGATCATGTGTCAAAAATTTGCTTAGTTTCACTTTCTGTTCTGTTAACTTTAACATCTTGAAGATGTGTTTTTATCCAATAAAACCAGATGATTCCGATTGTTTTTAAATCAGAAAGTAGATCGGAGCATGTTAAGATAATTGCAAACATATCTTTGACACAAAATCTGTATTTTCATCTGATTTATTGTAACTCTTGTGGATTTTGTTTTATTATGTACATATCTTAATCTGAATTAAAAATTCAGTGTATTTCTGAATGAAAAAAGGTTATTCTAACTACAGTACAAATTAATACCGATAGTTCTTAAACAAAATATATGAAATGATGTCATTACGCATTAAGTTACGCAATATAATACGCAATGTTCTAAACTTTTACTTGAAAACCCACAGCTTAACATAAGTATCCTTAGAGTCCGGTATGTTTGTTTTTTACTACTTACTACAACTGAAAAATGGAAGAAAATACCAAGTTATATATCAATTCATTATGAAGGCAAAATTCATTCTTTTCTTAATGAAAAAAAAACGTGCATTGTCTTTTGTAGGTAATAAGTATATTATGAAATGTTCTGGCACACAGAAATCTCATGTGTTGCGATGAGAGACAATTTAAACGACGTTGAACAACAAAACCTTTCCTCCATCGTTGCATATCACCAATGTTCTATTTCCCTTGTCATAATACGCAGTTCGTGGAAAGCGAAGTCCATCCGATATTGTCAGTAATGTCTTACTGTTTTTCCCGTCATGTTGAACTGCTGTTAGATTGTCGCTATTATAGTTTACAACGAAAACATTATTGTAACAATCTGCTGTGATATCTTTTAGAAAGTTGATGCTATCATGTTCAAAATGCCATAATTCGTTCCCATTCAAATTACAACAATGCACTATGTTGCTTTTCCAATCTGAGTAAACTATCTTTTCGTTACTCAAATAAATGCGTGATACTTTATCAGATGGCGTTTTCATTGTTCTCAATTGTTTTCCAGATAAATCTAGGACTTGAATACAGTCTCCTTGTGCAACATAAAGTTTCATATCCGCATGAGATACACCCCAGCAACTCTTATGTAAACTGATCTTATTATCAACGTTGACATAATTTTTATTCATTATTTCTAGGTATGATGAAGATCCGTACGTCACGACAATACGATCACGATCTATCACGTCAATAGCGTATGGTGGACCAGATACTGGTATAGCACGGATAAGTTTACCTGTATCGCTGTACTCAATTAAAAGTTTATCATTTGTGTCATTCGCAATCATTAAATGACCATTCGGCAATATTACACAATCTGAAACATTCATTTTATGACGGTAATGTGTCTTCGTCATTTCAAAAGATTTGATTAGCTGGAGTTTGATGTCGGATATGTTTCTTGACGTGGGGATGTTGATCTCCATTTGAGCCTGGTCTATTTTTGGGTCCCTAAAATCAAGGTTGGTGGCAGATTCTGAAAGAAATACTTTACCAAAGTCTTCTACTTCGTTGGATAATTTTTCGATTAAGCTATGAAAAGATACATCTAATGCATAATCCTTGGAAACACCGAGTTCAGTCTTAATGGTTTTTATCTCGTGTAAGATCTGCTTACTGATATGTCGCGTTCCAAGAAATACTTGTATGTCAGAAGAAAATTGTTTAATATGAATTGATTGTTCCCTTAACTTAGAAAGCATTTCTTCTGTTGATTTTAGTTTTTCAAGGATGTTCTTGTATTTTGATTTACAAGTGCGAGATGTTGATCTTAGTTCGTTTAACAATTTTTCTTGTAGTTTGTCCAGGTTGACGTTTATTTTCGTTCTCGTTTCAAGAATCATGGTTTTGACGTCAAGTTCTTGTTTTTCGAATTCCTTTGAAGCAGATTCACGATTCTTGATGCATTGTTTCACGTTACGTAGAGTTCCATCAATCGTCTCTTCCAGATCAGATAATGCAGTTGATTGTCTTGAATTTGCAGAGTTGGCACTAATTGGTATAACATCAGAACATGCCTTATGTTTTGACGGGACACACGTTACACAGAGGACTTCGTCGTGACTTTTACAGAACCACTCCAGGTTTTCTCCATGATGCTCACATATCTGGGAGATTGAAACATTTTCAATCCTGCGGTAATCTTCTATTGTTATAACCTTATGTTTTCTTGACGTTTTGCTTCTTCTGTGAGCCTTTTCGCAATCGTCACATAATCCTTCTTCACAACCAGTACACCATCTCCCAGCATCCTTAATGACGTCATCAAAGCCACATGGACCACATGGTATATGTTTTCCTGAAGCCATTAGAACTTCCTGAAAACAATGGGGAAAATAATTTTATATATATAAATAATTAATATAGCTTTGTTTTTTTATTCATTTAGTGGGCCCTCCCCACTAAATCTACGTTATTAATTTAATATGAAAATAAATCTTTCAAACTTTGAACAGTGTTTGTCGAGCCTACGACTTTTGTCGCAAAAAGCTCGACATAGGGAAAAAAATCTAGCTTTATATCTGAAAATGTGGAAGACCTGGACACTTCATACTTTAAATAGAGATGCCTCATGTTACAAAGTTTCCGTCGGTCACATGTCCATTGCCATTGACTATTTTCATGGTTCAGTAACTACTTGAAAAAATTCAAGATTTTTTGTTATGTTTATTTCTCTCGAGTAATATCAATTATATTACATGTATCAGTAAACAAGGCTAACTTTTGGTAGTCAAGTCCATATCTCAGATAGTATAAGCAATATGTCTGGTATATTCAGTGTATGGAAGGACTGTAGATGTACTTACCTTGACCTCATTTTCATGGTTCAGTTGTTAAAGTTACGTTTTTGAGTTTTGGTCTGTTTTTTATACTATATGCAATACTGGTAGATTTACTATATTTTGTGTCTAGAAATATTCTTTAATGTACATGACAGTCACGCAGGTTTTGTTTTACCTTGACCTTATTTTTAGGTTCATTGCTCAGTGTTATGTTTTTCTGTTTTGGCCTGTTTTTCTTAAACTATATGCAAAAGGTCAACTATAATTTCTGTATGGAAGAATTGTAAGCTGTTTATGTCTACCTGACATGGTTCATCTGACCTTGACCTCATTGTCATGGTTTTGTGGTTAATGTTTAGTTTTTTTGTTTAAGTCTGTTTTTGTAGAAACTATCAGAAATATGTCTACTATATTTAGTGTATTGAATGATGGTAAGGTGTACATATCTGCTTTGGTTTGTATGACCTTGATTTCATTTTCTTTAATCGTGTTGAATTTATGTGGTACATGTACTTGTCGGAAAGCTTTATATTTAGGACTATTGACATAATATCAATGATAAGTTAAGAAGCCAGACATTTCAGTGTGTGCACTCTTGTGTTGGAAATGTCTGAATCCTCCGATTCTAATTATTGTTAAACATCAAATGCGACTCACTACACAAGGCTTTGTCGAGTGAATCACATTTTGCTTTAAGCAGCTGATATTGTATATTATCAATATGACGAAAATCTGAATATTAATTGGGGTGAAAACGCCTATACGTGTATTTAGAATGAAATTCAAAACAGTGTGGCTGTGGCCATTGATTGACACATTAAATTCATCCATTGACTGGGACAATTTACGTGAACGTTTGTCTGTAACGACCACTGTTCACGACGTTTAAACTGTGGGGTCACCAAAGGTTTCTTAACGCCTTTAATTATAAAATAATTCGAAAAATTAATCAGGAATAACCTTTATGTTTTGATTTATATAATTGATATAAATCAAAACATCGTGTTATTTCTGATTAATTTTTCGAATTACTTTATTAAGGTGTTGAGAACCTTTGGTGACCCCATAGTTTAAGTGGCGTTAAAAAGTACATAGTGAGCAGTGGTCGTTACATACAAACGTTCACCTAAATTGTCCCAGTCAATGGATGAATTTAATGTGTCAAGCAATGGCCACAGCCACACTGTTTTGAATTTCATTCTATTTGCATGATCGAAGTAAATGTTTTCCTTTGTTTCGCCATAAAATTGGAAGATGATATGATAAGTTTAGGTCAAAAGTTTCAACGTTTGGTCAATCATTATGACATCAGTGATAGTGCCCAGATAAAAGTTACTAAGACACATTTGACGTCACAAGGCAGAAATATGCATGTTTAAGAAGAATTGAGAAGAGACGTAGACAGTTGATACACCGACAAACGCATATATTGAATTCATCAAATAAGAACAAATTTCTGCTTTTAAGTAAGGAAATTGAGAGAGAGGGGCTGACTGACCAATCACAATCTAGTTTACTTATTGAACGTCACATATTTTAGAATATTAAAAACAATTATAATTTTACAGGTGAGGTTTCTGGTCTACAAATTTACTGAAAAAGATAGGAAAATTATCTAACTGGGAACATTTTTATTAGGTTATTATTCCAGAGTATATTTTATTTCTTTCATTAAATAGTTATTTTACAATATGCGTTTTGCCTGAACTGGTTTTACTGTTCGGGCATATTCTGGTTAACTATTCTGGCTTGAAAACGTACAAGCAAAGTTTGTGATACATCAGCTAGCTTCAGATTCTCTTAGTTTTATATATTAAGGCAACGTGTGATTTAGTGACTATAAAAATTAGCAGAACTAAAAAATTAAGTTGCGGGTGTCAAGTGACAAACCTTTTCGATTATTCATAACCACAGAGTTAGTGTGTTCGATTAACAATTTTTACTTGAAGTACCTGACCACAGACTTTTCAAGTGGACCTTAAAAATGCATAACAAAAAAAATGTTTCATTTTTAATTTGTGTTATTAGGGTTATTAGTCTTTAAAATATTATTTTTTAAACCAGACCTTGAAGACCAAGTTTGTTGAAATAACTATATTCATTCAATTAAATCTCGTCAAAAAAAAACCTATACATTGCATATTCGGTAGAATGTGAATGGGATGTAATACAGCAAGGCATCAATCTAGTGTCTAGTGGAGAATATTTCTAATTCTGGGCGTAGTTAAACCCGTTCGCTATATACCAGTCCATCTATATACAGGTGTTTTGGGATAAACTGTTCAATAAAGTGTACAATTATGGTCATTGGTCTGGTTAAAATATGTAAATACTGTATGTAAAATTGAGAATGAAAACGGGAATGTGTCAACGAGGCAACAGCCCAAACAAAGAGCAAATGTGTATTCGCAAAATAAATAATGAGACAAAATTGTAGATTTTCTCGTAAAGCAAAATTTAAAACGAAATGTGTCACATTTTGGAATTCGTGGATATGAAAATAAAACTATGATGAAATCAGTTGCAAAATATTCTCGCTACATTGAAGTTGCCTTCGGCTGTTGTTTGCTCTATGGTCGGGTGGTTGTCGCTTTGACATATTCACCATTTCCTTTCTCAATTTTATATGTCGTTATTTCTACCTTACATTCCAAATGCTTCTTTTTAGGGCGGAAACACATATAAATCCTATAGATCTTAAACTATTTTATTCTTCAATATCGTACACTCAGTTCTTTTGTATATTTGTTTGATTTGGCGTAACTGATAGGTGATTAGCAATTATATCCAAAACAACAATCAGCCTTATCACACACATCTTCCAATTAACTGTTCTTTTGAAAATTGAAACGCCCGATCAGTTAAAATAACATAAGCAATATATATCTATGTATACTACAGAAAACAAATTAAGTAGTATATGCACGTCAATTTTGTCAGGAACAGATTGTGCAGATAAAAATAGTGGTGGATACTTTTCTGGGACAAAAGGGAGGACGAACGGATGGACAGACGCATGATCGAACTGGCTTCTATTCAGTATGCATACCCACTTTCGAAAGCAGGGTGTAGCATTAATTAAAAAAAATGAAGGGGCATTAGCATTGAGATAAACAAGATAAGATATGATTGTCGTTTTGATCATTCATTGATCGAGTCACAAAGTAAAATACTAATCTGCTTTTAGCAACCAGTTTGGTTCAGTTTAGCTGGATATAGGTTACATATGTTTTCATCTGATTAAGGGAAAAGAATGTCAACATTAACAGTGATACAAGAATGTAACATTTGATGTTTTGATTCGATCAACATAATATTCCTTTACAAGTAAAGACGATAATAAAACATACTTTTCACCTCCAATCTGAAACCAAACATACCAAGACAAATCCAATTGGACGTGGTCGCGATCTGTTTGAATTGATATTTATGTTCATATCGGGTTAAATTACTATCTGCAGTCTTCGGAATTCATCTCGTTGGCCAGGACATAATTAAAAACAAATTATCGATAGATATTATCGAGTCCATGCAAAGTTAGTTGTTTATTTTACATGTTTTAGACTTTTTGCAATTTGGATAGATAACGCCCCTTTAATGTCAGCAGAGAAAACTTATCAGAAATAAAGTGACATTATATATTTGATCATGTTAAGTTTCATGTGCTTATTATCAAAACAATCACCCCAATAAACATGATAAAGGCAACATACGTTTATACTTCAGTTAATCAATACATCAAATCTTGATCTAAAAATATGCGACATTCTATACACGAACGAAATCTTTTGAACAAGGAAGTTAATTGGTTTACAAATTTTCCCAATTCAACTTTCTATTTTGAATGATACACAAAATTTTAAGAAATATAACATGTATAACTTTTTCGCAATTCATATGATAATAGCAAAAATAACAAGGAATTTGAAATACAAAGTTAAAGTTTACCTGGTTTTCTGTTACCACTTGTTTTACGTTTATTTGCCGATACACAGTGTTTAGTTTAAACCTGTTAATGGATTCACATTGATAAATATACCTTGTCATCGGTAGAGTGACTTTACATAAATAAGATTTTAAAGCGGGATATTTTGAACCATTTATAAGTGTCGGTTTAAAGGGGCACTAGCTGCCAAATTCATGTTCGCCGATATAACTCAAATTCTCATATTTTATTTATAACAATGTAAAACATTTTTCAAAACTATCAAAAGTATAAAATAAACAGTTTACAGAGCATGGGGTCGATAATATGTAGCTTCGTTTCGTCTGAAATTTAGCCAAGACGCCATCTAATAAACTATCGAGTTGACCTTTTATGACCATATAAGCGATGTAAACATAAACACAGATATAAATAGATTAAGCAACTCGTGCAATTTGATTTTTATAGCCTAGGTCCGTTAAATTTTGTATTATAGATTAAAAATGTGTGTTTATCGTCGTTTTTACCAATATAATAATGATTTTTTGTTGATCGAATCAGTCAATCAAATTATTTACCTTTGTTTCACTTTCAATGTTGACATTCTTTTCCTTTAAATAACCGTACACGGACAGTGCATGCGTAATTATATCTCTTTCTACGGGGTAAATTGGAGTTACCATGAATATAGATTTAATGAGGTCGAATTATTCACTTGCAAGTGAATAACTCTTTATAAATATTTATTAGCTTAATTTGACAAAATTGAACCATTTTAGCAAAAATAAAATTGATAAAAGCAAGTTATTATTTCACTATTTCACTTTCATTTAAGAATTGAATGCTTCTTTTTGTAACTTCATTTGGGTGTAAAAGCGTTGACCGAAGTACATTTTGTATGAAGCGAGGAAGCAATGATCATGAAAACACGAACTTTATTATATTGTTCTATTTAATTGACCTGTGCACTTTACTGTGGAACCACGTGTTATCAAGAATGAAAAGTTTTATTGAGCAATGCAATTGCTTACGGAATTACACGTGATGTGCAGTTAGCCAATCGAATAAGGTATCATAATGAAACAAACATCTAATGTAATTATTAATGATTGAACAAATAAAAATCAGTAATCTCGTAGCTATTGCCCCTTTAACACGGATTATGTAACAATGTTATTATAATGTGTTATAATTTGTATTTTCATTTGGGGAATTTCGTTCTTGTAAACTCTATTAAAAACATTACTTTACCATATGTTCAATAGACACAAGCGTTTAATCAAATGAATTATCTTCCATCACGATCAGATGAAAAAAATGATTTGTATAAAAAGTCACTATTTTTTTTAAAATCCAATCAATTTAGGAAATTTTGCAGCAAATCAACAGAAAACTCTATCAGATCTTTCAAATTAGCAAAAAAGGTATACTTATTCGATTCGACAACTTCACACGTACTCATCTTTTACGTTTTGAAAAATCATGGTAGAAAAGTAATCCCCTGCCTCTATATGAATTGAAACTGACGATATTAAAGGTTTTCTTAAATCAATCTTAAATCAATCCAAATTCTATCTTATTCATTCTTTTGTGACGTCATTTTTCTGATGATCTGTTTTACAAATTCTAATGACGTCATTTTTTCGTCATTTTTCAGTTTCAAATAGGACGTCACTTGGCGTAGAGGTTTAAACTTATTCGGATGTGTCTACTTTTGTGTTTCAAATGTCTGGTTATGTAAATGTATTTCAGTTGTTTCCTGTAATTAGTTAATACTTCAGTTTTATCATGTACATCTTTTGAATATTAATTTTATAAAATTTACTGTTTGCAAAAGTATAAATTATTCTAAATTATAGAGATTTTCTGGTAACTAACAGAAAACCCTTGCCGCTTTTGGCACAATCTTTTGGATCTTTTGGTCCTCGATGCTGTTCAACTTTGTACTCGTTTCGGCTTTCAAACTTTTGTATCTAGGCGTCACACGTAGGTCTTGTGTGGACAAAATACACTTCTGGCGTATTAAAATTTTGAACTTGTTGCCTTTTGTTGGCTGTTGTTCGTGTGATTCTTTGTCAATTGTGTTCTCCAATTTATTTATATTGTAGTCCTGTGTTGTCATTTTGATGTTATATTTCACATGGCCATAAAAGTGCGAGGTTTGGCATGCCACAAAACCAGGTTCAACCCACCATTTTTTCCTTTAAAAATGCCCTGTACCAAGTCAGGAATATGGCCATTGTTATATTATAGTTCGTTTCTGTGTGTATTACATTATAACGTTGTGTCGTTTGTTTTCTCTTATTTTTGAGTGTAAATTCACATTGCGATAAGACGTGTCACGGTACTTGTCTATCCCAAATTCATGTATTTGGTTTTGATGTTATATATATATATGTTATATTTGTTATTCTCGTGGGATTTTGTCTATGTGTGTTACATTTTAGTGTTATGTCGTTGTTCTCCTCTTATATTTAATGCGTTTCCCTCGGCTTTAGTTTGTTACCCCGATTTTGTTTTTTGTCCATGGATTTATGAGTTTTGAACAGCGGTATACTACTGTTGCCTTTATTTCTCCTATGCAACTTGCAGTACATATATATTACTTTTTTTACATATAACATAATGCCATATCGATCTGACATATGACTTTAGATTATTTATATTTACAGGATTTACTTCGTTTGAATAATCGTGGTAGAAATATTTAAAAGTTTATTCTAAACGACATTCTTCTTTCGCTTTTTTTAAAACAGTATGGTCAAATTCTCGATATGGCTATACTTATATCAGATTCAGATGCCCATAGTAATTGTTGTTACAATTTCCGCAAATATGAATCCCAAATTTAACATAACCTGTATGCTCTTCAACTTTGTAATTGTTTGGCTTTATAAATATTTTGATATGAGCGTCACTGATGAGTCTTGTGTAGACGAAACGCGCGTCTGGCGTACTAAATTATAATCCTGGTACCTTTGATAACTATTTTAAAGTTAAAATTTAAAAAAATCCTACAGAACTGTAATTTTTATACTAAAAGATAGCAAAAAAATAATTAAAGTTTTAGAGGTAGGAAAAATGGACAACATCAAAATGAAATTCCTCAAATTCCATGAATTCTCTTGGTGCATTGACGTCATTTAAAAAAATTTCGTCAGACTAATTTTAAACTCTTAAGCTGAAAATTATCTCGTTACGTATACTCTCCAACCAGGAAAGTATAACATACACATAGAATTTTGATGGAGGTGCTGTTTGATTTTCTATTCTTTTACATTATTTGTACAATGATGGATTACTTAACGTCAACATGGTGGCTCACTCCTCAGTAACGACATGTCAAATAATGAAAACAACACGTTATAAATGTCATGCGTCCGAAGCGTGTTTACTGGACAACCATCATTAGGAACGCTCAAATCCGAATTTTTGAAAATCTATATGAGAACCGAAACTGTTCAAGACCTTTGTCACCAAAAAGGCCTTTATAATAGTAAAACCCATCTATTAAAGTTCAACTATGCCTGAGGGATTTGAAATCTTAGTTTTTTTTATCAACTTTAAAATTATTAACGGACAATTTCAGAATGAGTTGCTTTAAATCGTGTCAGTTTTGAAGTACTATTTGGTTTAGGATTAAACTCATTTTTCTATTATTTAAGAGACACATATACAAGCCATAGATTTATTGGGGGTATAATATAACAGCCACTCACAAGAAACACTTATCTGCGCTTCAGTTTTATAAATTACCGTATTTTTACTATTTGAATCGAAATAATTTATGCAAGTCATAGATTTGTTAACATTTTCGCGTTCTAAACTAAAAGTTGTAAAGTAAATATTTATTTGAATTTCTGAAGAATGTAGGTCAAGGATTACTATTTTAGTACATATTTACCATATAAAGATGACTTAAGTATGTACACTAAAGAGATCTGTAAAGTTGAACTTTCTTTACTTAAAGCTACTACTTACAATGTACATTGCCCTTTCCTGGATCATGATATTTGTATTTCTAACAGGGCTAAATACTGTATAGGATAATAGAGATAAATTTTCAATTCCTATTGTCAAATGTTCGATTCATATATATCTCAAATTATTTAATTCGCTCGTATATGTAAAATCTTATTGATTCTAATGGTATAAAACATATGTATTACCAAACAATTATTACGCCACGGTTTTTTGATATCACAAACTTGTCAAAACTTTACTTACTTTTATCATTTGTGCAAGGACATCATTCGAAAACATAAATCAATGCACAAACATCTCATACTTTCAGGTTATTCACATTCCATCGATCTTTTATGGAAATAATGTATACAAAGCATAAAAATACCATCATTCACCACACAACGATTTACTCATATATAAATGGAATGGCAAAGTTGGGTCAAGCAAAAAGTCAAAATTAAAAGTCAAATGTCAAGTGTGGGATATAGACTCCTTCGAGGTTGTTACCTTTAAAAGACGACAATTTACGGCGCTAATCATAATATTACAATCTAACATATACTCGGTGATGCTCGAGGAAAAAACATTTGGATACCATGTACATGAAAGCATAAAGACAAAAAAGATAAATATTTAGACGCAAACGCACTTAGCAACAAGAGAAGAAAGATGTTTTGATGATTGCGCCAATTTGTTTACTGTATTTTTTTTGTAAATTATATTTGATTAAATCATTGCTAAGGGTGTCCATAAAGCCTAAAATTAGTTAGTGTTTTTCATTATGAGGAATATGTATCCAACTAGTCACATTCGTTAGCCAATAGCAGGATGTATACATCTGTAGTCCCATCTTGTTGGAATGAGGACCTAGTAGCTGATACCTAGTTTATGGACAGTACGGCACTCTTTGCACGTTAATATATTAGGCAACATTATTTATGATTTCCTTTCAAAAAAAAGTTATGCAAACAAAATTCAGTTAGTAGGTCAAACGGATATCTATGGTATTTGGTTGCTGGAGTAAATGTGTATAATACACTAATGTACGTAAATACATCACGCGTTGAATTTGTTATACCAATATTTTTCAATACGGAATAGTATATTGCAACTGATTTTTACCGTTTCTAACCATTTTGTGTTGTACAGCGCTATGCCATGTTATATAGAGTGTTGAGCGCGCAAAAACATGTTTAACCCCGCAAAATTTTATTTGCATGTTTAAAGTTCCTTGCTTTCATTTGTTGTCGTTAGTTCATGTCTTTCATATTTGTTTTCCGTATTGTTTAGGTTAAGGCCGTTAGTTTTTCTCGTTTGTATTGTTTCACTTTTTTATGTCTTTATAGTCGACTATACGGTATGAGTTGTTGAAGGTCGTACGATGGCCTATAAATATAGATACCTATCTCATTTCCACACTTGTGGATAGTTGTCTCATTGATAATCATACCACATATCCATATTTTTATTATATTTTTTTTAGCCAGATGCAAAAGGAGTGTACAAAAAATTCCTGTCTCCAAAAAATTAATAATGTTAAAACATGTTAAAGAAAATTGAGGACCTAAAAGGTTTTGCCAAACTCAAACCCTAACGATACTACCGAAACTAAAAAAAAAGTATGTTTTCTATCGTGATCTCTCCTTGAGATTGATACTAAACAAATTTATGATAAAACTAGGATCTATTAACGTAACGACTTTAATTTTCAAGGAGTACATTCGATACATAATTGTTATGAAAAAGAACTGCTGTAATCGATACTACACAGTATTTCCTGTCAGCACACAGACCTTATTTTGTTTTTGGAAGACATTTTGTTGTGGACTTATGTTCCAATTCGTTTAATAAGTTCATCAACTTTTGTATGAATGTTTGTATGTTTAAATATTTGGATTTCTCTTGTACAGTGTAAAAAAAAGCACAAAAATACTGAACTCCGAGGAAAATTCAAAACTAAAGTCCGTAATCAAATGGCAAAATCAAATGATAAAACACATCAAACGAAAGGACATCAACTGTCATATTCCTGACTTGGTACATGCATTTTCAAATGTAGAAAATGGTGGATTGAACCTGGTTTTATAACGCTAAACTTCTCACTTTTATGACAGTCGCATCAAATTCCGTTATTTTTACAACGATACGTGAACAAAACAGACCTAATCGGTAAAATAGTCAAAATATGGTAACAGCAGTCATCACTGTGTTACAATCTGAAGACAAACAAACATATACAAAAAGCACAAAAAACATCTATCAAATTAAAAAAAAACACATTCCTTGTTTCACGTGTTGGGCGTCAGAAAATCCAAACGTCACAAAGAAATTTGTACACTCATTGCTATTACTACCTTATCATTTTTTGAAATCAAGACATATATCTCCATTACGCTAAGCTCTGATTCTTGTCCGTATTTGACTATGATTCGGGTCCTTTTTCGTTAAATCGGGTCCTCAAAGTTATATCTTTTTTAATATTCAAAGATTTTGTCCAGGAGCATTCGTGAAGAGAAATTGTTTGTCAAAATGCATTTCTGGTGCAGAAAAATTAGTACTGTTAATGCTCTGTCAGCAGATACAAATGAGATGAATGTCTTTATTCTAATGAAAAATTCTACACTTCATTACATTTCTGTATCAAAACATGCTAATTCATGTATGAACTCTGGTGGATAGTTTTCTCATTGACATTCATACCACATATCCTTATTTTTATATTATTTCACAAAGTGTAATTTCGAACCAAAAGGTGGTACAATACCATTCTGCCTTAACGGACCAGATAATGCAACCTGTCACGCAAGAAATTCACCCAATGAGACGCCAAATGCCTTGAACACAGATACGATTTAGCTCAGTGATGAAAAGCAAAATTAGAAGCTTGAATATTCTAATCTAAGACAAAGAAATCCTAATAAAAATACGAGTTACAAAACATCATAAAAGTTTCAACCAGAACTTTCCATATGATAATTTAGTTAAAATATATAACAAATCACTGTTTTGAGGAGGACACAGCTCATTTTGGTTGTTTTCTTATCAGTAAACATGCGAAGTCGCACGGAATGTTCTCATGTAATATGATGTAAAGGTGTTACACGACTTTGTACATTGAAACTTTCCCTCCTTTATTACATATGAGTAGTGTTCTTTTATCCATATCAAAGTCCACAGCTTGTGGATAAAATAGTCCATCTGATTCTGTCAGTAGTGTCTTACTGTCTTTCCCATCTTGTTGTATGATTGTAAGATTATTGGATACAAGACCGACAACATAAACGTTACGGTCATGGTCTACTGTTACACCATAAGGGTGTGAAACGGATTCCCTTTTAACCTGCCATAACTCTTCTCCATTCAAACGACAACAATGTACTATGTTCTTTTTGTAATCTGTGTAGAATATCTTGTCTCTGCTAGTTGTAATGTTTAATACACTATCAGATGATAATTTCAATGTTTCCAATTGTTTTCCGGATAAATCCATGACTTGTATTGTAGAGTTTCCACTTTTTACATAAAGTCTGCCATCCTCGTGTGATACTCCATAGCCTTTACTTGGTAATCGAATTTCTTTTTCGGCGCGAAAAGAATGTGTATTTCTTATTTCCAAGAATTTCGCGGTGTCCCCGTACGTTACAGCAATACGATTAGGATCTATAACTGCAATGAAAAATGGCAACGCCGAGACTTGAATATCACGCATGTGTTCACCGGTATATTTATACTCTACGAGCTGATTTTGTTTCGAGTAATTCGTCATCAACAAATTACCATTCGGTAATATGACACAACCTCTAACATCTATTACATAATCGGTTTCCCTCTTCATTTGAAATGTTTTAATTAACTGAAGTTTCATGTCGGAAAGGATTCCTGATGTTGGAACTTTGGTCTCAATTTTAGTTTGATCAATTTTGTAGTCTCTGAATTCTAACTCGGTACAACTTTCCAATACCTTTATTTGCCCAAAGTCCTCAACTTTTTTTGAGAAATTTTCAATTAAACTATGAATATCAACTTTTAATTCATAATCCTTAGTAGTACCTATTTCAGTCTTCAGAGATTTGATCTCGCTAACGATCCGTTTATTGACCTGGCGCGTTCCGAGAAACACTTGTATATCAGAAGACAATTGTTTCAAGTGAAGGGTCTGTTCCATTAGTTTGGTTAGCATTTCTGTCTTTGATTCTAGCTTTTGAAGGAATTCCTTGTTTTTTGATTTACAATTGTCAGATATAGATCCTAGTTTGAGCAATAGTTTTTCCTGTAGCTTGTCAAGGTAGCTGTTTATTTTTGTTCTCGTTTCAAAAACAATGTTTTTAACCATTAGTTCTTGCTTATCAATTTCCTTAGTAGCGGATTCACGATTTTTGGTGAATTCTTGCACGTTAAGAAGTGTTCCTTGGATTTCTTTTTCAAGGTCAGATAAAGCAGTTGATTGTTTTGCATTTTTTGAGGCAGCACTTATTGATATAACACCAGAACATGACTTGTGATTTGACGTGACACAAACCATACATAGGAGTTTATCGTGATTTTGGCAGAACCACTCAAAGTTTTCTCCATGATGTTCACAAATCAGGGAAATTGAAACATTTTCGATCTTACGATAATCTTCTATTGAAATAACCTTATGGTTTCGTAATAATTTGATTTTTCTGTGAACGTTTTCGCAATCTTCACATAACCCTTCTTCGCAATTTGTACACCAACTTCCTGCGTCTATCGTGAAATCATCAAACTTACACGGTCCACAAGGTACAGGTTTGTTTAAAGCCATTTGGACTTCCTGAAATGGAACGACATTTATATGTTAAAAAAAACACAAAATCGTTCTCAAAATGTGTTCTGTAGTTCGCATTTTATAACAAGTAAACTAATACTGTGGGTTCATTATTATTCGTTGGATACCAATTTTCGTGAGTTTCGTGGGAACATGTGAGCCACGAATTCAAATGTTCAACGAATAACAAATTGTCTATTTGTTGTGTATGCAGAGATGGGCAAAAAACACGAAATCAAATACCCATAAAAACGCCAAGTTATTCTTAATCCACAAAAATGGTACCAACGAAAATATGAATCCATAGTAATCAAATATAAATCTTTCAATGTGTCCAGTACTTCAGCTAGAAATTATTGCAATAGATTCTGTTGATTTTTTCGGGGTGTTCATGTATATCACAGCAATACGATAAGAATCAATCACTGTAATAAAATATGTCAAAGCCGATACTTGAATATCAGTATACAGTGAAACTTACTTTAGAGACCACTTGTATTAAGCAAAAACCTGTGTTAAAGACCACCAATTTGAGATACCTTTTGAATTTATAGACCACCTGTCTTAAGAGACCACTTGTGTGCCCTCCCTTAAGTGGTCTCTTAAAACAAGTTTGACTGTATTTGTATCGGCAATATGACGCAACCTTTAACATCTTAACTTATAACTGTTGTTAGAAGTAAAATATAAAAACTTCCAATGGCAATGCCAGCAATGGTGTTAATGCAGCAACAAAAATGCTTCAAAAAAACTACATGTAGACAGGGAGCAAAACAAGTGCGATCCACTTCAAAACTGAACAAGACTTCTAAAATGTGTGAAGTTCGTTTTAGTCCTGATGTGGTCAGGGAAACTCGTCCATAAAGAAGCAGCAACAGGGCGAAAAGATTTCATACTTAATGAAGTAGTTATTAGCAGTGTTATTTTATAAATGTTAATGTATTTAAAAGAATATTTAGTGTTTGATGTGAGGCATTTTGTTAACATAAAAGGGTCAAATTAATCAACATTTCTTACTTAAAGGGTTTTGAACCCTTACGTTCTCAAGAAGGGTTTCAGAGGATGAATCATTATATTTTTCTTCGCAATAAACTTATCATAAATACCAGGATAGACATTTTTTGGTATTTGCGCCAGACGCGCGTTTCATCTATAAAAGACTCATCAGTGACGCTCATATAAAAAAAAAGGCAAATAAAAAATGACAAAAAAAGTTCGAAGATGAAGAGCATGCTTTGTGAGGGAGATGATACATTTAATAATAATGTAAATCCTTTTCCATGGACATTCCTTTTAATCAGAAACAGCTATTATAATCAAACATGTTACAAGAAATTAAACACAAATTAAAATGAATAACATGCATACTATTGATGTAAAAACTAAGTTGTAAGTGAACACTTATATGATAAAATCAAAATGGGCAATTGTAGTTTTAAACAACATGTAAATGACAGTTCAAACATGTTTAAAAGACAGTACATACAAATGTGTATGTATTTATGTAGACCACATATTATTTGAAGATTGGAATTATAAAAATTTATCTTTGTCGTTGTCTTTGTCACAAAACATTTTAATTGTCTTTGATTGTGTCTTGTATTGTCTGGTCATAATACAAACGTGTCAGTACAGTGAAACCTGGCAAAATCGAATCCTGCATAAACCGAAAAGCTGTATTTACTAAACATGTTATTAAGCACGTCAAAAGTAAAATCACAAAAATACTGAACTACGAGGAAAATTCAAAACGGACAGTCCCTAATCAAATAGCAAAATCAAAGGATAAAACACATCAAACGAATGTACAACAACTGTCATATTTCTGACTTGGTACAGGCATTTTCAAAGGTAGAAAATGGTGCATTGCACCTGGTTTTATAGCGCAAAACCTCTCATGTTTATAACAGTCGCATCAAATTGCGTTATTTTTACAACAATGCGTGAACAAAACAGACATAATCGGTAAAATAGTCAAAATATGGTTACAGCAGTTATCACTGTGTTGCAACCTCAAATTGTAAGCGTTGTGAACCTGATAAAACCGAACATCGGCCAAAACCAAACAAAATCTTAAGTCCGGAAGAGGTTCAGTTTAAACAAGTTTCACTGCATTATTTAAATAATGTATGCTTTATTGATTGACACATCAGTTACAAGGTCAGTTTATATATTACTAAACTATCTTTCCAACTTAGTATATTTTGGTACTTTCTGCATGAACGATAAAAAATTACTATCAAAATCTAGTCCAATTTATAATACTTAAAACTGAAAATGATTAAAGGGGCACTAGCTACGATATATATAAAAAAAATAAAGTATGATTTTTTTTAGATCAATCATTAATCAAATTGGAATAATGAAATAATAATTGGCTTTTAGGAATCAATTTCCTTTAATTTTGTTGAAATAAGCGATTAAACATAATTTTTGACTGATTCACTTGCAAGTGAAAACGTCATCATCATTCTAACCGGTATTCATGTGAACTTCAAGTTAACCCCTAGCTAGAGATTGACAACGCATGCATTGTACGTGTACTGGTTATTTAAAGAAAAAGAATGTAAACAATGAAAGTGAAACTACGGTAAATCATTTGATTACTAATTCGATGCACATAAAATCATTCTTATATGGTTAAAAACAATGAGAAACATCTATTTTTAATCTATAAAATAAAATCAAACAGACCTATAAAAATGCAATTGCACGTGTTGGTTTAATCTATTCGTATCTTTATTTTTGTTTACATCGCTTATATGGTCATCTGAGGTCAAATCGATAGTTAATTAGATGGCGTCTGGACTAAAATACACACGAAACGAACCTATATATTATCTACCCCATGCTCTGTAAACTGTTTATTTTAGACTTTTGATAGTTTGGATAAATGTTTTACATTGTTATAAACCAAATATGAGAATTTGAGTCAAATCGGTTACAATGAATTTGACAGCTAGTGCCCCTTTAATAATTTATTCATCTAGGTCTAACCAGGCCTTATATAAAAAAAAACCTGGATATACAGGTTTGTTTATACTCATAGTAAAATAAGTGGTGTGAATACGTTCATATTTGAAAAAAATGATATGATTAACCATAACGTTAAAAAAAAACATTATTCATTCAGAAACCACATTATACATATTCCTACTACAAGTTATGTGGCGGATCCAAAAGGGGCTGGTAACTCCTATTTTTTATAATCAATACTTTTGAATGGGGACAAATGGATGGAGACCCCTTTTTATCCTGGGTTTGAACCACCACCCTCCATTTTTAAATGACTGGATACGCCCATGGAAGTCATGGTGTTAAAATGGAAAGGAACTTGTTAGTGAAATAATGATTTTACTAGTAATACAATTACGATGAAATAAAGTATCTAACAAACAGAATATCTAGAGATAAACTAAACAAACTGACCTGAAATAATTGCGGAATTCCTTGAAATAAAAAAAACGTACACTATGAAACAGCAAATACAACAAATCAAGAGAGAAGGAAATATCTACGTGTCTCGAGTACGGAAATTAATCAAGAATTAACTATAAAGTTCGATAGAAATACACCACCAAAAGATATATAACCAATGAAATGTGCTTAATCAAGCATGAAAACAGTGACCATCATCATAATAGAAAACGGAAGTGAGTAATAATTATGACAAAAATAGTCAATTGTCCAAGTTTGTCAATAAAAAATACATATAGGTTAGATAATGCTTGGTCATGTTGTATGAGTACTTAAAGATCTAGGCGTAGGTTAGAGTTTTGATGTACTTAAAACTTGACCATGTATTGTCTGACCAATTTAGAACATATTGACACACTCGAGTGACCTTACACAATTAACCTCTCCCATTGTTATAACAAAATCTCATTATGAGCTCACTTTAAGTCTTTACGTTGTTATTAAAAGATTTGTAAATCATATTTAATAGTCCTTTTAAACAGATGGAATGAAAAAGTCATGAGATATTTTTGTGGGGGATGTCTTCTGCAGTAGGTTCAATTTATTACTTAATATTTAATATTTCAATATTTAATTGCTGAGTATGTTCTAAAAATTATACAATTCATAATTAATCTATCTGAATATTAACACAAATATGAATTAGGATAAAAAGTCAAATAACAAAAATATCGAACTCCGATGAAAATTCAAAACGAAAAATCCCCAATCAAATGGCAAATTAAGTCAAAAGCTCAAACACATAAAACTAATTAATAAGAACTGTCATATTCCTGACTTTGTACAAGTTGTTCTTATGCAGAAAATGGTGGACTTCACCTTATTTTATCGCAAGTCAAACCTCTCACTTGTATGACAGTCGCATAAATTTCCATTGTATTGACAATGTGTGAACAAAACAAACAGACGTCCCGGTAAAAGGTAAAAATGTCAAAAATAGGGGTACAGCAGTTAACTTTATTTTATAATCCTAATCAATATAAAAACAAACAAATGTATTAACAATGAAAAACAAAAACGTACATATACAAAGCACAACAGCAAAATTGAAAGACAAAGCACAACGATTTACCATAGCACAATAACACAGATTATGACGGGATGTATAAGAACCGAGCAACGCCAAATGGACATTATCATAAAAGACTATTTATATAAATAAATGTTTTTTGATTGAGTTAAGCCTTCCAATTGATATTTTTCGTGTGTGTTTCTATGTTGTGATGTTATACTCGTGATACTATTATCTCAGAAAAAGGGAGAAAGTTTAGTACCATTTTTTAATACCACGTTTAATCCCGCTGTAAATGTGTGCACCTGTCCCAAGTCAGGAATCTGATTTACAGTAGTTGTCGTTTGTTTATGTTATATATCATGTTTATACGTGTTTTTCGTTTCTCGTTTTTTATATAGATTATACCGTTGGTTTTCCCGTTTAAATGGTTTTCCACTAGTAATTTTGGGGTCCTTTATAGCTTGTTGGTCGTGTGAGCCAAGGCTCTGTGTTGAAGGCCGTACCTTGACCTATAATGGTTTACTTTTATAAATTGTTATTTGGATGGAGAGTTGTCTCATTGGCACTCATACCACATCTTCATATCTATATAACTATTAAAAGTATTAGTTTACACAGGCAAATAAAAGAAAACTTCAACATGTTAAATGCGTAAAGGCGTATTTTTAAAAGATGTAAAACAATACCATTACCAAGAACCTATACTTCACGGCCATTGTGTATTATTTTTGAAGTTGATACGGATACATTTATCAACAAGGTCTTGGTATCTTCCGATGAACCATAGATGTAATACCCATGGATGAACTTATACAGAAAAAAAAAGAGGAAACGTTCTTTGAAATAACCAGGAGTTCGTCAACTCTCTGCTCAGACACGTAATTGTGACGTTTTTTGAATACCGAATGTGTTGGGAAATGTAAATTTCAGTAAACATGGTAAACCAGTCTCGAGAAACCAGTCGATCGAATCGTGATTTCATCAAAATGCGACAATGAGGAAAACGAAATCTGAACACAAGGAAGATAAATACATCACAAAATTTTCCACAATTTTTTTTCTTTTCTAAAAATAAAAATCAGTGTTTTAAGCAATATTATGTATGTGATCATTCGTATAAAAATTATAAGAAAAAACAGACGTAATGAGATATTGTACAAGAAAGTTTACCTGCTAAATGTTTTCAGCTATATTTTCTACGACACATCTTTATGTTTTGTAACCATTTAAAGACACAAGTTCAGTGACCTCGATAAGCATGAAAAGAATATAAATACATAACTTATCTAAGCGCGCGATATTTCAAACCAACCGGATCAATACAAACTATGATAACAGTACCGATTCCCCATTGGAATATTTTCCTGTTTAATGCTGTAGACTTACTCCTGTGGTAGATGGCATTTACTAGCCCTGATATAAAAACGGAATTATATATTGCCTTAGATAAATTAAAAAGTAAACAAGATCATGATAAAATTACATATCGATTCCCTTTTGGAATATTTTCCTGTTCATTATTGCTGTAGAGTCAGACTTATCTCTTTGGTGATAATTTTTGTATTATTGTCCTTTATTTTTGTTAATATGCCTTTTCTACATGCCTTTTTGTGTTTCTTTCTTACATAGTACATGTATGACATGGCTCTGTACTTATACATATTTTGCTATGGTTAATGTTTGTTAATCTATTTGTTTGTTTGTTTTTAGAGTGATTAAGATGATATAACACAATTTTGACTGCTGTACCCCTATTATTGACATTTTAACCTATTGGGTCTGTTGGTTTGGTTTACATTAAAGTGTGAGGTTTGGCATGCCACAAAAGCAGGTTCAATCCAACATTTTTTTCTTTAAAAATGTCCTGTACCAAGTCAGGAATATGGCCATTGTTATATTATAGTTCGTTTCTGTGTGTGTTACATTTTAAAGTTGTGTTTCGATCCGTTGTGTCGTGTATTTTTTCTTATATTTGAGTGTGAGTTAACATTACTATAAGACGTGTCACGGGACTTTTCTATACCAAATTCATGAATTTGGTTTTGATGTTATATTTGTTATTCTCATCGGATGCTTATTCCGTTTCTGTTTGTTTTACATTTTAATGTTGTGTCGTTGTTCTTCTCTTATATTTAATGCGTTTCCCTCAGTTTAAGTTTGTTATCCCGATTTTGTTGATTTACGAGTTTTGAACAGCGGTATACTACATTGCCTTTATTTACACATCGTTGTCAAATATATCGAATTTTATGGGACTGTCATATATGTGAGAGGTTTAACAAGCTATAAAAACAGTTTTAATCCATCATTTTTCTACATAAATAAAATGCCTGTACCAAGTCAGGAATATGACAGTTAATTGTTATCCATTCGTGTTATGTGTTTAAGCTTTTGGTTTTGCCATTTCATTTGGGACTTTCCTTCTTGTTTTTTTATCGGGGTTTTTGTGGTTTTACTTTTTGGTAGACTGCATTTACTACCCCTGATTCGGCAGAGGACATTTGAGTGCATTGATAGGACATTTGAGCGGGAAAAAATAGGACATTTGAGCGCCAAATTAGAACCCATTTGAGCGCCAGAATTTTAACCCATTTTAGCGAAAATGAAAATTGTCAAAGCCCATTTTATCGAAATAATTTTAACCCTTTTTAGTAAATAAATAATATATAATAAATTAAAAAATATTTAATAGACTCAAGACAGCACAATATAAAACAAATAAAACATGTCCATTAAAATTCAGCACTAATGTAAAAAGTCTGTTCTAGCCTGGAATTGTAACCTAGAGAAGGTACGTAATGGGTCTAGATATACCCCCTGTACAATACTGTTCATAGAATTGCAATAGGACCTGCTCTCTCTCTATATCTTTTCTCGATCGTGGTGCACATTCCTCTATACTTCGTATCTTTGTATATGTTGTTGTTTGTAATGGGCTATCGAAAATACAGGTGATCGGATTAATCCGGCGCTTAAATTGGCTCTAATGTTGGCGCTCAAATGTCCCCTAGCAGTTGTAATTTTTTCGTTCAAATGTCCTGCCCCCCCCCCCCCCCCCCCCCCCCCTTTTAGAAAGATATTGTTAAACCTTATATAGATTGAAATTATCTATTATTTTTTATAAGTGAACCTGATACTTGTGACAAACACAAATGATAACAACAAAAATTAAACAGATTTGAATAGTACATTGTTGTCTTATTTATATATGTTATTTCAAGTTATCTTTTTATAACTTAACTTGACTAATATGTACAAATTGTAATTTTTTCGAAAAGTGCTAGTACTCTTTTGACTAAAATTCTGAATTTCCTTGATAACTTGTACAATTATTATTGATAAAGATTGGTTCGGAGCCTGATTTTCGGTGGTTTTCATTTGTTGATCATGTTGATGTGTGACATATTTGTTTTTCGTTCATTTTTTGTACATAAATTATGTCGTTAGTTTTCTCGTTTGAATTGCTTTACATTTGTCATTTCGGGGCCTTTTGTAGCTGACTATGCGGTCAGGACGTTGCTCATTGTTGAAAGTCGTACGGTGACCTATAGTTGTTAATGTTTGTGTCATTTGGTCTCTTGTTGAGTGTTGTCTCGTAGGCAGTTATATCACATCTTCTTATTTATAAAATATATTACTGGTAAAAAAATATATTAAAGGTTATTTTTTCTTTCATCTTGAATTATTAAATATAAAGCATTTCCTGTCCTCGTCTGCATTTAGTTTATATTTGAGGAATTTATCAGGGTCACTAGTTTTTCGGTATCAAAAAGATTTGGTAACATAGGATTAACTATAATTGTAATGTGATAAAAAAAAAGTCTGATACGTAGTATTTTGTTTATTTTAACAGTAAAGGTAAAGTGTTTTATTCAACTTCTAAGGTTTTACAAGTCACTTGCTTTGGGGTAGAATGTGCATTTTCATCTAGTCTTAGACATGATAATTTATTGACACTACTTACAAAGCAATCACATTATTTCCACACCCTCCATACACCCCCTTTTAAAATAAAAGGGTATGATGTCTCTATAATGATACTCAAAGCCAATGCTTGTGAAAGAAGTAGGTCCGGTAAGGGCCGATTTTGGCCTCAAATTTTAATTTCATCTGACGAAAGATTTTAGACACTTTTTAAAAACTTTTAAAAGTGTTTATTTCCGTTGATTCAATTAGTTTATATATCATGTATATGTGAAATATTTTAACTGATTTACTCATTAAAAACACTCCGATGTCAAAAATGAATGTGGCCGCATCCGTGTTCATCCTCAAACTTTACATATGTTATGTATTATCATCAAATACAACTTGCATTTCAATATTAAGAATGAACACAAATGCAGTCACTTTCATTTAAGACGGAAACCGTCTAAAATTTAACTAAAATGCTAGAATTGTGAAGATTTCAGTAATTTAGCATGACTTAATGATGCCAGTACCCAATATATGAACACTACGCTTTTCGAGAATTAAATACGTTAATTCGTAAAAGGCGTGCTATATATATAACTTGTATTGTCAAAAATAGCCCCATATTTTTGTATCAGAAGCATTCTACTTTCCAATAAATAACCATGCAATGGTTTACATTTTAACAATTTTGTAATACTGACATGCTTTGGGGCCAAAAAGGGGTCTTACTGAATCTCCTCCTTTACGACAATTAAAACAATCAAAGAAGGCATTATGTACAACCGAAAAGACAAAACTATAGAGACAAATAATCTGAACAACCATCGATATAGAAATGTGTATGGAAGATGATAGTTAGTTCTTAGAATGCGTGGTTTTTCAATCTTTTCACGGCATTTATTCTCGTGTATGCCACGAACAGTTTCGCGTTTTTAGCACATAGACACATTATATTTTAGTAGGACTATTGCAAAGGCAAAATGTATGTTCCCCTTGATTTCATAAACATTTATTCAAGGCTGAATTTTATGTCATTTAGCCCGGTGGACCAAGTTTGCAGAGCCTACCTTTTATACCTCTTTGTATAATTTTACAATGGACTGCAACAACAACTTTCAAATTATTACAATAGACTATATATAGGTCGCATTTCTTTCTAACCAAAATTTTGTAAACGTTGTGTCGTGTTTGTTCTTCTTTTTTAAATGCTACAAAAGTAGAAACAAATACATCGTTTAATAAGTCTTTACTTTACATTCAATAATGCATGCACATGTTGTTGGTAAACAGACTTTTTACAAACGTAGAAACAAACACTCCGTTTAATCAGGTTGAAGTAAGAAACAAATGTAGCGTTTGTACTAAACTGCAGACGCATTTTTATCGTTTTCATAGTTTGTCAAAGTTTATGTAAACTTTGGAAACGTATGTTTGAAAGAAATGATCAAAACATGTGCGCGCTTAGCCGTTTTTATCTTTTGTGTTAGAAAGAAATGCACCAATAGTATGTGAATCTGAGATTCATCAATTCAATTTCTTAAAATTTATAAAAATCATTGTAATAAATTGCTTTGCTCTTCATGGGCCCTTTAATTGGAATAAAAATATCTTATCTTATCTTATTTTTTAACGAAGTCGGGAATATAGCAGTTGTTATCATTTAGTCCGTTCCTAGTATGTTGGCGTTTGTTTTTGTGGCAGTTGAGTGTTTCTGATTTGTTCCGTTTTGTTTCCTCTTATAGATGTGTTTCCCTGGGTTTTGGCTTGTGCTCCGCGTTTGTTTAAGTTAAATCGATTTATGACTATTGAACAGCGGTATACTAGTATTGCCTTAAAATTATTTGCAGTTTTTCGGGGAGGGGGATTTCACATTGAAATTCGTTCACCTTACATCATCGCTACAGAGAAGTAACGTAATGTACGATTATATATCTTTGTTGATTGGTAATAAACTGGCTGATTGTTAAACTCTCCTCACTTGGTTAATGGAAAAATAATCAACACAGAACAAATAAAACAAATATAGGCAACTGTTGGTCACCGTACGGCATACAACAATAAACAAAACCAATATATAAAGCCACCGACATAAGACAAATGTGAAACAATGCAAACGAAAAAAAAACCAACGGGCTGTTTTAGGTAAAACCAATAAACGAAAAACAAATATGACATAAGGCAACCAACAACGACTACTTAATAACGGGCACCTGAAAAGAGACAGGTTTATAAAGAATGAAGTGGGTTAAACAAGTCATGATTGTCAGGGATCTGTCCTCTTGTCGGTTTGACCCTGCAGATGGAGCAAAATACTGCGGAAATTGTTTCTACTTCTCAAATTGGTGTTAACCTGCCTGTAAAAACTACTATTAGGGTTGTGCAACAAACTTTAAGGCGTGATATACACGGTTGTTCCATGTCATCTTATTATTCAATTAATTCAATAAAAATTATTTTAACATTTTAATACAAAATAACTTAATAAACATAATATACAATAATTTAAAGTCCACGTTATAATTCGTCATGTTTTGGTCCAGTGAATTCTTCATGGGAAATTTTCCCGTCTTTATCTTTGTCTTCTGTTTCAAATAAATCGTGAAGGACCTTCTGTTGCTGCTGAGAGGCTAAATCGACTGGTATCCCCTGCTGTACGGCTTGATGGGACAGGTACATGATTAACTGTAAAAGAAGATGATTGGCTATTAAAAATAATGAATGTCTGGTGACTGTTTTTTTAAGTTAAATGCACTGTGAAAAGCTTTAAATTTGTAATGGAAAATATATTTTTTTACGAATAAAGATAGCTTTAGATTTCATATATGAATCAAGTTCTAGTATGTAGTTGCCTTCGTAGCAGCAGATACAAATGTTTTTGGGAGCAACATGGATGTTTTACATTCTGAAATATCGTTTATCGGCTTATTTTTGGCTTTTTTTTTTATCGTTTTTTATGCTTGTTGTGTTAAGTTCATAACCTTTTGCAATTACCATAAGAGCGCTCTTTGTGGTAACATTCACTGGTTGTTGATTTGTATAAACCGCTTGTGTTTTTGTAATTAAACGGGAAAAAAACAATACATCCGCCACCTCTTTTTCACCCCTGGCTTGGCTGCAAACACTTCCACGATTACTAATTCAATGTACTTGAATGAATGAATGAATGAATTCTTTATTTGCAAAGCAGTAGTTACATGCTATAGCAACACAAACATATTTACATTGTGACACACAATAAACAACAGAGAACAATATAATAAGATATTACAATAGAAAAATTATCAACTTAGTAGATGTGATCTAATCTGCCAGGCAGATTTCAAATAATTACATAATTTTCCAACTAAAGATCTAGATTTTGTTCGATACAGATACATAATTTTTGTCACATTTGGCCACGAACAGTAATAATTTGGTAAAAACTGCAGTCGTACATGTCTATACACAGGACACACTATTCAATGTACTTGTTATTTGAACTTTTACAGCGGAATTGGGAGCATACTCCCTGTCAGTGTGTTATATTCCCTGAGCTGTCAGACAAAGTTCATATAGGTCACTGGCAGGGAAAATGAGCCTATATCCAATATAAAGTCAGAATCATAATAACGTTACACTGGGGTGTCTGGATTGCTGCAATGTGGATTGCAGCAGTTATTGATATTCTTATTTTAATTTCGTGTTCAAATGGAATATGGACTCATACACCCAGGTCGCTGTCAAGATAACCAATCGCATTGTAGGATTTGCTGGGTTTTTTTAATCCAGTATAATATTGATGTGAACATGTGTACTAAGTTTCAAGTTGATTGGACTTTAATTTCATCAAAAACTACCTTGACCAAAAACTTTAACTTGAAGCGGGACAGACGGACGGACAAACGAACGGACGGATGAACGGTACAACGAACGGACTGACGAACAGACCAGAAAACATAATGCCCCTCTACTATCATAGGCTCGGCATAAAAATAAAAACAGAATATTTTACCTCGTCTCTTGTTAAGAATTTATCGTTGTCAATATCAATCATTCTGAATACATTTGGTGGCTTGGGTCCATCGTGGACTTGTAGTAATTCTATCTCAAACATTAGATTGGCGTTTGGAGGGATCACTTCACCTGAAAAAATATACATCAATGTTTATTTAGATACGAGATAGAGAACTAAAAACATTGATATAATCTTTGATAAGTTCTATGATAATGGTATTATAGTTCAATATAAAAAAAGAAGATGTGGTATGCATGATTGTTAATGAGACAACTGTCCACAAGAGACCAAAATGACACAGACCTTTACAACTATAGGTCACCGTACGGCCTTCATCAATGAGCAAAGCCTAAACCACATAGTTCCAGATTTTGAACGTTTTTAGAATCACTGAATAGAAATAAGGAGATGTGGTATAAAACCATTTGAACTTCTTCAAGAAGTTACTTTCCCGTTGACCTCCACTAATCGGTAACACCGATTGCAGAGTTATAGTTATATTCTTTAAAAATAAACAGCATACCTGATCCTTTTTCTCCATATGCTAGATTTGATGGAATTGTTAATTTTCTTTTTTCATTGACACACATGCCGAGTAGACCCTCTTCCCATCCTTTGATGACGGCACCAAGACCTAACTGAAACTGGAATGGAACAGCTCCTACTCTCTCGCGACTGAAATGGAAGAAGTATTTCCAAATATTAAAAATTCAAATATTCAATTTCATTCTTTTTGTTATTTTAATATAGGATCATATCGAGTGTAAAAACGGTGACTGAAGCCCAATTTTATGAGGGATTCAAGTTGGAAATGTGCACACATTCAACACTTTTATAACAATAAAATTTCAAAAATGAAACATTCAATTCTTATAATTACATTTGTATTCTGTACTTATGAAAAATCCAGTTAAATCAAGCGTACCGTTTGCTTTCCAATGCATTGATCTAACGTTGTTATAGAGAGTATGATGCAGTTTATTGGGAAATAAAAGGATATTTTTGAAATGCCGCGTGATTAGGTTATTGGCTAATCAAAATAAAGATTCATATGAAACATCGGAACAATGTTGGTGTAAAAACACATGCATACGCAGGTATGTTAGACTATGAAATCAAAAAGTTTAACTAACATGTCAATTATATTCAAAGTCAAATTTTGTACATATTCATCTATTTGGAACACGTAAATGTCCATGTTTCCCTGCTCAAGGTCACAAATCATACTTCGGGCAACAATCACTCATATCAAAATGACAGGTAGTTAAAAATGATATATTTATGTTAGATACACACATCAAAGAATTATAGTTATTGTAATACTATTTGTGACAGAGCTACAATATCACATACTTTAAGTGCAAATATTTTTTGTTGACGAATGATTTTATATTGAACATTGTTTGTTAAATGTATTTCATGGTGCATTTGGTTTTCCATATGTACTTTTCAATCGAAAATTTCATCATTATAATGGAGGACAGCATTTACATGTATTTGAGAAAAACGAAAATGACATATCAAATTAAGGGGCATGCAACCATGTGCTATTCTGGGGGAGGTGGACAAGATAATGTTTTGTGGATTGACTATTCACTTTCATCTGTTGCTATGTATGCTTATTTCTTACCGCGGGAAAACATATTTTCACCTAAGGACACAACTATATTCTCGGCCCCTCTGTGTTGCAGAATATTTATTGTTATCCTGGTGGTGGCAAAGTTATACATTTCCAGGTTTGAAGTGGCTAGAACATTCATTTTTAAAACCATACACCACCCCCTACGCCGTTTTTCCCCACAACCCCAAAAATCAAATGTTCGGGCCCCTTTACTAATTATTTTCACATTCTTTAAATCGCATATGAGTGCATGTGTTTATAAAATTTGGTATGAATACAAATAGTCAGGTGAATGCCTCCTCATCTCCGTTTACATATAGTATTTGCGTCTAGGCTAGGACGCAAATGGCGCAAAAGCAAAGGACCATATTCCTTGAAATTCTATTTTAGGCATATGTATTACTCGAAGCAGTTATAGCAATTGATTAAACAAATGTAAAAAAATAGATTTCGTCCCTATTTTCAATTTACTGTAACTTCTTTGGGTGTTTTTTACGTGTTGTTAGGTTGCTTGCACAGTTATGTAATACCTACATCTTAATTTATTCCGTTTATCATAGGTGGTAAGCACATGGGTTGTTCCGAATGCTTATCTGTTATTATTAGTTTCATTTGTGCTTGAATCATATTTCGGCAAGAAAACACAGGAGAAAAGTAAACCAGTTAACAATAGAACAATTTTAAATGCAATACGATTCAGGACTGTTCCTAATATTTTGTAAATTACTGGTATCTTTATGTTCATGGTATTTGAAAACAAATAAGGCAAAAGAAAGATATGACAAAAAAGGCCAATAGAAAAAATGTACGTACCTTGAGTCGAATTTTGTTCCATTTTCAAAGAAACCTTCATAATGCAAAACAACCATATCATGTTTCTGAACTTTTCTTGCGCAGTCTGGCGGTGGCGCCTGGATAACATCTATAACTAATCCCGATTCTCCAGATTGTGCATAAATTGTACTTATAACTGCCAACCCTAAACAAATTATTACTTCGGACCTCATTATGACCAGTCTATAGTATTGTTCGTCTCGGCTTAGTGTCCCGATTCAAAAGTTTAACATTTGTCAGCGTGCATCCAATTTTAATACAAATTTTCAAAACCGCCCAGGAAGTTCCTTATCTTAACCCACGTGGCATCTTTATAAGTTTCCACGTTGATAAGTATAGGTACTTAAACGGAAGTTGTTAAGATTCTATTGACAAGATAGATAGATATAAATGACTAGAAGATATTCTTACCTGAAGAGTTGAACAAGATAAGGTTTTCACACGATAGCATGTAATATTGTAAATATTTATCACCTTAGGGGCTGATTTTGAAAATTATACAATAGAGAAAATGACATTTATTAATTTTCAAATTTTCAAAAAAAGTTGAAATACTGCTTTTGAGAAACTTAGATGAATAATGATGAAAGTCCTATTATTTTATATTTACATTCCGCCTTGGTAACTAAGCTTCGCTAATGTAAAATAGAGATGTTGATAAGAATACCGATTTAAAAAAAACTTAAATAATAAAAAGTTTTATTTTTTTACGTTATATTTCAAAAAGAAACTTTAATTAAATTTCAGAATATAGAAATTAATGAATGTTTCTATGTGATAAAAATAATGAGAAAAAAAAGTGCAATTTCTACTCCACAAAATATTTAAACCATAAGAAATTTGTTATGTAAAGCTTTTTCATTTAGAAAAATATAGATGTTGCATAATCAGTATAACATGAGGGTTCCCTAGTTGCACCTATTTTGGCACTGTTTTCGCCTAAGATTATTCAAGTTTCCCTTTTGTGTTTGTGGGTGTATCCTTAATAAATGTCTTTCCACTTCGGTAGGAGAGACCTTATATTTATATTGTTTTTCTATTTTTCTATATAGCTACACAAGCTAAAATTTGATTCCATACCAAAAGTACTATATAGTAATCTATAAACGTCTAAAAAAATAATCAAACGTGAAGCAAATCAGACAAGATAATTAACGGTGTGATTTAGGGAGCTACCATTTGATTTTTATGGGGGGGGGGGGGGGGGGGGAGCTAGGATGAAAAATTGTGTCCTGCCTTTTTCTAAATTTGTAATCTCTGTCCTGCCTTTTTATTTTTTACTCTATTCGGTCCTACCTTTTTTTTTCTTAGCTTATCCTGACTTTTTTACAACAATTGTCATCCTGCCTTTTTTTTTTTACTCAAAATCCTGTCCTGCCTTTTTTTCAAATTTCATCATAGCCCCCCATTAAAATCAAATGGTAGCTCCCTTACGACAACAAGAAAAGCATGTTTGTGATCGAAAGCTTAAACACTTCGCCAACATGGGAAAGTAGTGCAACAGCTGTACGACATTAGAAACAAAAGTGCAAAAACACTGTTTGAAGTGGTTTCACTGTAAAATGTTCGACACGAAGCAAAAAAGGCAATTTACAAAAAGTCAAAAAAAAAAAAGAAATATGTTTGTATACTGGTATAATAATTACCAAATTTCAAATGCGTCACATTTGTAAAAAAAGACCAAGAAAGTACAGTTATGTTAGAGTTTATATTAGAAAAAAAGTATAGGACACGGGATTAGACGAGACATGCGTTCTGTAGAACAATAAACAATACTAAAGACAAAATTCTAAATTTTAATCGAATGAATTTTACAGCAAACTCTCTCTGCAATTACTCTTTGATTCAAGAGTCGTTGGTGCTGAGTGGCATCCCATAAACTACTAGTATATATTTACTTTGTTGATTCCTATCTTCTGAGTTAAAATAGTTATTGTTTGAGACATGGAGATTTGGAAACATTGGCTGTGGGACATAAAATGAATCAAACGGGATTTTGCTCGCAAGTCCGGTACAATTCAACATAAATTACAATCAATTGTCATCGAACGATTAATATAATATAATGGTGAGCTAGGAGGTCAAAATAAGCCTAAATATTACAATTAAACTAGAAGTCTCAATTTGGCTAGATGTTACAATTCATCTATAGCTTGAGGTCACAGTTGTGCTAGAGGACACAAATTAGACATAAGGTCAAAGTTGCGCTAGAGGACACAAATTAGACATAAGGTCATAGTTACTGTCTACAACCAAAAACAAAAACGAGATCTTAATATGAAAAAAAACACATGCCTGCTTAAATTTGAAAGGTTGAATGGCAAATATTCTCCATATACCATACAATGCAGTTCGAATCATTCCATTCTTTATTGAAATTCATAGCAGAAACGTAGGTTTCTATCAACCTAGCAACGTATGTATGTATGAATGCAACATTGTATCGTATTTCATGATAAATAAATCTAATATTGGAATGCCCAAAGATTCAAGTTGTTAAGATTTTGTAAATTTCGAGGATAAAAAGAAATATAACAAGAAGGACTTTCTCAAACAAGAAAAGTTCTATCCCGGTGATGTAAAGCTACAAATATTGTATTTTAGATACATGGTCGTACAAATGAATCCCTGTCAGTTACGGAAATGTCATTCGATGCAAAAAAAAGTTTTGCTGACGCTATCTGACAAAATAAATATATATATACTTTTTTTAAATCATTTTTCCGTGATAGTATATATTTAGTTGGTTTTTTTTTTATTTATTCCGAACGCGATTTTCAACTATGATGCCACTTATTCCTCTAGTAATTTTAAAACTACATAGCAACTTGAAAAATAATTTTTTTTTAATTTGATATGAATTTCAAGGTTCTGACTTGTAACATTTTTTTAGTCTATTACTGGCCAATGGTACATAATAATGAAAGCTCGGTCTGGCGAAAGTTTAATATACTTCCTTGACCTTTAATTGCTCTTATTTTAAATATCAATACATCTGCATTACAAGTTTGACTAGTATTGTGCTTATATCTTATATCATGTATTAACTTATGAGGATGTGGATTGGGACCCTTCTTTATTTAATTGAATTAAATTTTAAGCCTTTTTCCCTGTTTTTTAATATTTTTGCCCACTTTAAATATATATATGCTCTAATCCTTACAGTTTAGCAACCCACTAATCTTTCTTCTTTCCATTTTTCTCCATTTTTGTCAAATTTTTCTCCCATATTTCTGTATTCTGTAAAGCCCCATCCACACCCTTCTTTACTGATTTCTATTACCCTTGTTCATTGCTATCTTGGATTCTGAGTAACTATCGAAACAATGCTTCATGTTCTTAACGATTTCCGATAAAAATTGGGTTATGAAAAATAATGATAAAACGGTAAAGTTATATAAATAACAGTTCTAAATTAAAAGACATTCGTCATCCTCATGATGAATTGTTTAAAAAAAATATTAAATGATGACATGTATGACAAATTGCTGTATATGTTTGTTTGTGTATATGTTGCATAGTGTATAGTTTGTATGATGGCTAAGAAAGCTAACATTGGATTGTTTTACTGGGTGGTAGGTTGAAAAGAGAGGGTCATATATAAACAAGGTTAAAAGTGCAACGAAATATGGAAATAAATAGTTATTCTAATTATTCCAATGTTCAGCGAAAAATAAAGAATTTCAGCTGAGTTAGTAAAGTAGTCCCAGATTTCAGTCAAGAACGAAATATAAAAGTATAGCAATATAAGTAATCCAGCAAAAACACTGGAACAATCAACAACTCTTTTTGCTGAACATTCTAACGCGACTAAAAAATCCTTACACCGTCAATCTAGATTAAAATTATTGATTACTATATAGTAATGGCTGCTTACTGCATGTAAATTGGCAAATATTACTGCCGTACACTAATGCATAATCAGGACATATTCCAACTACGCACAATCTCCGCCGCAACGACTAGACGAGGAAAGCTCTACCCACGTTGTATAACTAATCACAGCATTCATAACTAAGCAAAATAATTACATAAAAATTCTTTACTCTGATTTCATATCAAGAACAAATTGTACAGAAGCCTTTTAGGGCCATGCTTATTGACTTTTTACAATTTGACTTGATATAACAGATTATTAATTTGATATAGCAAATTATTTATTTGATATAACAGATTAACAATTTGATATAACAGACTATGATTAATTAATATAACAATTTATTATTTTGATATAACAAAACTAGAGGCTCTAAAGAGCCTGTGTCGCTCACCTTGGTCTATGTGCATATTAAACAAAGGACACAAATGGATTCATGACAAAATTGTATTTTGGTGATGGTGATGTGTTTGAAGTTCTTACTTTACTGAACGATTTTGCTTCTTACAAATATATCTATAATGAACTTTGCCCATTAGTAACAGAGAACTATATTTGGTAAAAATTTACATATATTTACCAAATTAATGAAAATTGTTAAAAATTGACTATAAAGGGCAATAACTCCTTAAGGGGTCAATTGACCATTTAGGTCATGTTGACTTATTTGTAGATCTTACTTTGCTGAACATTATTGCTGTTTACAGTTTATCGCTATCTATAATAGTATTCAAGATAACCAAAAACGGCAAAATTTCTTTAAAAATTACCAATTGGAGGGCAGCAACCCAACAACCAGTTGTCCAATTCATCTGAAAAATTCAGGGCAGATAGATATTGACTTGATTAACAATTTAACTCCTTGTCAGATTTGCTCTAGATGCTTTGAATTCATAGTTATAAGCCAAAAACTGCATTTTACCCCTATGTTCTATTTTTAGCCGTGGCGGCCATCTTGGTTGAATGGCCAGGTCATCGGACACATTTTTCAAACTAGATACCCCAAAGATGATTGTGGCCTAGTAGTTTCAGTGGAGATTTTGTAAAAGATTACTTAGATTTATGAAAAATGGTTAAAGATTGACTATAAAGGGCAATAACTCCTAAAGGGGTCAACTGACCATTTTGGTCATGTTGACTTATTTGTAGATCTTACTTTGCTGAACATTATTGCTGTTTACAATTTATCTCTATCTATAATAATATTCAAGATAATAACCAAAAACAGCAAAATTTCCTCAAAATTACCAATTCAGGGGCAGCAACCCAACAACCGATTGACCAATTCATCTGAAAATTTCAGGGCAGATAGATCTTGACCTGATAAACATTTTTATCCCATGTCAGATTTCCTCAAAATGCTTTGGTTTTTGAGTTATAAGCCAAAAACTGCATTTTACCCCTATGTTCTATTTTTAGCGGTGGCGGCCATCTTGGTTGGTTGACCAGGTCACGCCACACATTTTTTAAACTAGATACCCCAAAGATGATTGTGGCCAAGTTTGGATTAATTTGGCCCAGTAGTTTCAGAGGAGAAGATTTTTGTAAAAGATTAATTTAATTTATGAAAAATGGTTAAAATTGACTATAAAGGGCAATAACTCCTAAACAGGTCAACTGACCATTTTGGTCATGTTGACTTATTTGTAGATCCTACTTTGCTGAACATTATTGCTGTTTACAGTTTATCTCTATCTATAATAATATTCAAGATAATAACCAAAAACAGCAAAATTTCCTCAAAATTACCAATTCATGGGCAGCAACCCAACAACCGATTGACTGATTCATCTGAAAATTTCAGGGCAGATAGATCTTGACCTGATAAACATTTTTATCCCATCAGATTTCCTCAAAATGCTTTGGTTTTTGAGTTATAAGCCAAAAACTGCATTTTACCCCTTTGTTCTATTTTTAGCCGTGGCGGCCATCTTGGTTGGTAAACCAGGTCACGCCACACATTTTTTAAACTAGATACCCCAAAGATGATTGTGGCCAAGTTTGGATTAATTTGGCCCAGTAGTTTCAGAGGAGAAGATTTTTGTAAAAGATTACTTTAATTAACGAAAAATGGTTAAAAATTGACTATAAAGGGCAATAACTCCTAAACGGGTCAACTGACCATTTTGGTCATGTTGACTTATTTGTAGATCTTACTTTGCTGAACATTATTGCTGTTTACAGTTTATCTCTATCTATAATAATATTCAAGATAATAACCAAAAACAGCAAAATTTCCTCAAAATTACCAATTCAGGGGCAGCAACCCAACAACCGATTGACCGATTCATCTGAAAATTTCAGGGCAGATAGATCTTGACCTGATAAACATTTTTACCCCTGTCAGATTTGCTCTAAATGCTTTGGTTTTTGAGTTATAAGCAAAAAATTGCATTTTACCCCTATGTTCTATTTTTAGCCGTGGCGGCCATCTTGGTTGGTTGACCGGGTCACGCCACACATTTTTTAAACTAGATACCCCAATGATGATTGTGGCCAAGTTTGGTTTGATTTGGCCCAGTAGTTTCAGAGGAGAAGATTTTTGTAAAAGATTAATTTAATTTATGAAAAATGGTTAAAATTGACTATAAAGGGCAATAACTCCTAAACAGGTCAACTGACCATTTTGGTCATGTTGACTTATTTGTAGATCCTACTTTGCTGAACATTATTGCTGTTTACAGTTTATCTCTATCTATAATAATATTCAAGATAATAACCAAAAACAGCAAAATTTCCTCAAAATTACCAATTCATGGGCAGCAACCCAACAACCGATTGACTGATTCATCTGAAAATTTCAGGGCAGATAGATCTTGACCTGATAAACATTTTTATCTCATCAGATTTCCTCAAAATGCTTTGGTTTTTGAGTTATAAGCCAAAAACTGCATTTTACCCCTTTGTTCTATTTTTAGCCGTGGCGGCCATCTTGGTTGGTAAACCAGGTCACGCTACACATTTTTTAAACTAGATACCCCAAAGATGATTGTGGCCAAGTTTGGATTAATTTGGCCCAGTAGTTTCAGAGGAGAAGATTTTTGTAAAAGATTACTTTAATTAACGAAAAATGGTTAAAAATTGACTATAAAGGGCAATAACTCCTAAACGGGTCAACTGACCATTTTGGTCATGTTGACTTATTTGTAGATCTTACTTTGCTGAACATTATTGCTGTTTACAGTTTATCTCTATCTATAATAATATTCAAGATAATAACCAAAAACAGCAAAATTTCCTCAAAATTACCAATTCAGGGGCAGCAACCCAACAACCGATTGACCGATTCATCTGAAAATTTCAGGGCAGATAGATCTTGACCTGATAAACATTTTTACCCCTGTCAGATTTGCTCTAAATGCTTTGGTTTTTGAGTTATAAGCAAAAAATTGCATTTTACCCCTATGTTCTATTTTTAGCCGTGGCGGCCATCTTGATTGGTTGACCGGGTCACGCCACACATTTTTTAAACTAGATACCCCAATGATGATTGTGGCCAAGTTTGGTTTGATTTGGCCCAGTAGTTTCAGAGGAGAAGATTTTTGTAAAAGTTAACGACGACGGACGACGACGGACGACGGACGATGACGGACGACGACGGACGACGGACGCCAAGTGATGAGAAAAGCTCACTTGGCCCTTCGGGCCAGGTGAGCTAAAAGGAAATCTGATATGTCAAATTACTTATGGATGGGTTGGGGTTTTCACCCTTCTCTGTTTGACATAAAGGATGTATAAGTGAAACCCTAAAACTGTTTAGAGATAAAGACCTAAATGTGTTTTGCATTGATCATGATCTGAAATCCTTAACCTATAATACAACGTTATTAAGCTGCCCAGTTTATACAGTATAATGTGTTCAAGAGAAATTAGAATTTCTCAATCATTCAAAATCTAGAGCATGTTTCTTTATTAAATCCAATCAAAAATACAAATTGAAACAAATTTATTTAAGACAAATGCAATAACGAATTGACAGCCTGATGTTTGATAAATCCTTTCATGTTCTTATTGAAACTAATAAAGCAACATGCCAGGAGTCGATTTCACAAAAAAAACTTAGATTTATTGTAAGTATACTGATTTGTTCATGACTTAAGGCCAATCTTAGTCGTAAGTTTTTTTTGTGAAATCGACTCTAGGCTTTTTGTCGAGCCTGGAGCCTCCGACTTTTGTCGAAAAAGCGAAACATAGCGATCCTACATTCCGTCGGCGTCGGCCACAAATATTCACTATGTGGTTAAAGTTTTTGAAATTTTAATAACTTTCTTAAACTAATTTTTTTTTTTTACCAAACTTGGACAGAAGCTGGTTTATGATCATTTTAAGATAGTATCCAGAAGTAAATTTTGTAAAAAAAAAAATCCTGTTTTTCCATATTTTATTTATAAATGGACTTAGTTTTTCTGCCAGGAAACAGTATATTCACTCTGTGGTTAAAGTTTTTGAAATTTTAGTAACTTTCTTAAACCATCCTGGATTTGTACCAAACTTAAACAAAAGCTTGTTTATGATGAAAAGCTAGTATCTAGAAAGAAATTTCGTTTAAAAAATTTACCTGTTTTTTCGTATTTTACTTATAAATGGACTTAGTTTTTTTCTGCCAGTTTACATTACATACAGTCAGACTGTCTGCAGTTAAAGTTTTTAAAACATTTATTAGATTAATAGATCTAGACTATCCTTGTTTTTTTTACCAAACTTGGACAGAAGCTTCTTACAATCAAAAGATTATATTGAGATGAATATTTTTATTATTTCTTTTCATCGTTTTTGTTGGGCCTGCGATTAACAGCATTAGAAGGCGAGACATTAGGTTCCGCGGAACCCTTACACATTTTTTAAGAAGGTGAAGCATTTTTCTCCCTTGCATGTTCCTATGATCCTAAAACACCAATAACTGAATAGAACTTTTCATTTCCTTTTGAATTAAAAATATGCAATTTAAATTGATCAAACATTGCCCATAAGGCCCCTTTTCTCCCTAACATTTGTTCGTTCTATAACTCAAGGTCCCAAATACGAAATTGAGGAATTAGTCCCCAAAACTGTCTCGAATAAAGGGAAAGAGGATGATACTATTGGTATAGAAATTCACAATTTGTTGTATCAAATTGATAATTTGTTATATTGTTAATTTGTTATATCAAATTGGATAATTTGTCAAAGTTAAATCAAATTAATATAGTTTCAAGTGTTATATCAAATTGATAATCTGTTTTATCAATAAATTAAGCTGTCATATGATCCCGTACAGATTTTGTCTGTCATTAACTGGATAAAAGGTTCAAATGTTGACATTGTTAATCAAAAACAAAACTGAGGTATTTACCTGAATGTTTGGTAAAAAGGGGGGTCATTTAAAAAAAATATATAATAAGAATGTTTAATAGCTATTTTTCTCTATTATTTATGGATATTTAGTATAGTCCGATGATTTATTTTATTTATAAAACTATTGTTTATTTGTAAATAAACTTTCTTGTCATATTTTTTTTCTTATTTTCGCCAATATTTTTCGCTTCTTGCCCATGGTGACGCTTCTTGTTGCTACATTTCTTTTTGTTGTAATTAGCGAGACCATGTGCGTAGTAATACATAGTTGATGTATTTTCAGCCTTAGAAGTAAATGCTGTCTAAATATCAACAACTGTTTGTAATGTGATCACTGAAAATTAAAATTAAAATAAAATGTATTTCAAAAATTAAAATTTCAAAAGAAACTGGATGTGAACTATTTCTTTAAATAACCGGAAACAGAAGTTGACGCTTTATTTTGAGCAAATAGGCTTCGCAGAATTTTCAAAGCATGAAGTATCCAAAGACGAAATACATCTTCTTTAAACCTTTTGGGGTTAAATGTATGAAAACCGAATAACGAAATATTTCTTAAATGTTGTTCATCATGTTTAAAATTAGTGATACTTGTTGAAGATTCCATTGCAAGCGTAAATAAACAGGTCCAAGCATGAAAAATATTTTTCAACCCAGTGCTGAGTGCATTAGTTTTCACATGTAAACATGATTACAGTATACCATGTCATTTGTCGATCCCTAGTGTTATAAGTCCATAGTATTTTTCTTTGTACTACTTCTTTATTACTGCCAATGTCAATGACATATTATTAACACACACACTTGACAAACATAACAAAACCATTTTAGCTGATGAACCCAGATAATTTTTATTCCTCAGGCCTGTTGGTACAAATTATCTCAATGTGCAGATTTTGCTCAACATATTTTCCTCTCTGTGCTTTAAAATGGTATGCTCTGGTAAACTAAGATAGGGAGACACTTATTTTTATTTTTTTTTGTCAAATGATAGAATTAGTTGCATTATTCAAAATGTATGGAGTACTGTTGTTAAATTCCATTGATGTTGCAGTGCTCTAGCTACTAAGTTCGAACAGGGCGCAGCACCCCCCCCCCCCTTTTTATTGACACCCGTGCCTTTATTCTGCCGTCCTTAAGGCGCTATGCTGTTTTAATCTGCAATTTCTGCCTTTGAAATACTGGTAAATTCGTAATTCTTTCATCAACGGGAAGTTCAGCTACCTGTGCAAACTGTCAAATTAGGTAACCCATTAAGTGCATGGCTTCTGACAGCTTTGGTGTCAAAGACATTGTTAATTAACACCCAATTACCTTAGCTTTAGCCTTTAGGTCATACATAATTTTTGTATATCAACAAAATGAGTTACTTCCCCTTATTTATCACCTTTTCACATTAATTTAATGCAAATGCATATCAGAATATCAATTTAATTTTTCTTAACTTGAATACACTTCAAAAATAATTATTTTGAAAATTATATTTTGCATCTTTACTTCCATTAACTGATCTATCAAGTGCAATGAAGTATAAAAAAATCACAATATCTGCTTACATACATTTACTTGGTAAGATTGGTATTGTAACAGCAACAATATAATATGAAGGAAACAGCTTCCTAAAAGGATTTCAGCATCATGACCATAGATGAGGGGGGATAGGAGGGGTCTTGATCCCGAAATCCCGGACTTGAAAAAACGAAATCCCGAGGTCCCGAATTTCAATAAAGCAAATCCCGACATCCCAAAATCCGAAAAAAATGATTCCCTGAACCCTGAAAGGGTCAATCCCGAAATCCCGAGCTTAAAAACACCCGATCCCGGAGTGCCGATAAATGTCCTATCCCCCTCATAGATTTATGAAGTCAACCATATAAAATAGTGCCAAAAGTGTTGAAATATATTACTCCATTTGAACTGAAACTTGAATTTACAAGAATGCATATTAATAAAAGTTATGTGCTAATTAATTATGTAATATGAGGCTTGAATAATTGCTGTTTTTTTTTGGGACATTAATTAACAGGGATGATTCCACTATATAGTTTAGGGCCGCTTAGCGGCCCTTAAATCGGCTAGCGGCCCCAAAAAATTGTACATGAAAATGAATTCCCAATATAAAAAAAAATATCAATAAAATAAAAGTCGATATTTCTGGAAAAGTTTCTGTCACTGATTAAGGCAACTATAACTTTTCAAAGTTTGTTGTCAAAACATTTTAAAATCCGGATAAGAATGCTGTTGACGACCCCATTTTATTAACAACGATTTAATTATGTCAAAATGTGGCAAATAATTTTATCAGCCGAATTCAATTGATTAATATCTTATAGGAGTATTCGATCTTGTAAAAGCAGATCGCCCAGCAGGTTGATAAAAATGTGTGTCAAAGCAGACCTCGACAGAGAGAAAATTCAAATTTTGATATAACATTGATGGATAAAGTTTAATGGGCACCTATCTCGTAAAAGCAGATCGCCCAGCAGAGCCGGTTATATAATATGATGAACACTTGTTTTGCAAAAGAAATTATTTCCTCAAAAGACAAAAGTTTGAGCGTTTTTTTGAAAATAATATTGATGATAGACCATTCATGAAATACGATGTCATCATTATGGAACTATTTCAAAAGTTTTGAAGATGATTCAAATAATTTTAAAGAACACTGGTTCAATGCTTTAAATATCTTATCAATTAAGTACATGTATATGAACTTTTGTAATTGCTTTTCTGAAGTCGACAATTGACCAGTTCAATTTAAAATCCATTTGAATCAAGGTTAATTTATAGAGATGACATGCTGTTGAAAAAAAATACCTGACGAATGATTATTTTTAGTGGTTTATGTTAGTTGAAATATATATTTTTGTAATAGGCCTAGGTAGCTATCATGTTCAATGATATTCATGCAATAACAGTAGCCCATCCAGAATTATTCAAAATGGTACAACTTACATGAACATCAGTTTACAAGTTAATCTTAATAATATACATTTTCCGTTTTTACAGGAAAATAATGTTATTTCGTCTTAGATTTTATGCTTAAAAAATTCCCAATTAGAATAAAAATTCCCAATTTGATGTTCAAGGGACCCATTTGAAAACACCTGGAATCATCCCTGATTAACACGTAAAATTGCCCTTTTTTCAATGACATTTATGCGATAAATTGCCCTTTTTCTGACTGGCACCCTGGCCTTTTCAAATCCTGGCTAGAACACTGTGTTGCCAGTGGGATTCAAACCTTCAATCTCTGGATCTTAAAGCCCCGCTCTGGTCTAACCAATTAAACATTGTAAACCAAAAAAGATTTACCCTATCTCAATCAGTAACTCCATTAAACTCAGTTAGATTACCTAAGACCATGGAAGTATTGTATTGACAGAAACTTCAACAAGCAGACTTCGAAAGTTTATAGTGCGATTCTGCTAATTAACTCGACATGTTGTATGGATGTATGCATGTGTCCAATCAAATTTTTGGAACATCTTGAATGATCGTATTTACCTGACACACCGAAATAAGCCAATATGTACTTTCAAATTGTCAAGGAAATGACATTTACCATGTTTACTGACCATGTCAAGTCAGTTTTTCACGCTTTTGCTGTGTTAAAACAAATAAAAATAAAGCAATTATTATCTGATTTTACAGCTAACTTTGACAAATATTTTACTGAATTGTTTACCGAAAGAAGTTTCCATGTTCATTTACATTGCTAGGCAGTCAAGGATATAACTATATAGGGTTATTACAGAAAAATAACTTGTACATTGGTTATTGTGGACTAAAAAATTAAAGAACTGTGATAACATATATATATGTTACATGTTTCAAAGGGACAATTTACATCATTAGTTTTGTTAAAATGTATTCAAGTTCTATCGATATTGCTATTGTCTTTATGTACATGATGTATACTTAACTATAGAAAGATATAACAGTTCATAGTTTGCCAATTTTGCATAGTACACCTATGTTATAACAGAAAAAATATGCCTGTAATAACTAAAGGGTGTTATCACAGCTTCTCGATATCACTCAAAAAAATTTACTCAGACATACATCATATAGCACTTAAGTTCAATGTATTTTAACTTTTTGTCAGAAAATAATGACCAGAGCATGTAATGAGGTTCTGCGCAAGCTTCCCAGTAATTCCCAAGTGTCTGACATAACAAGTTGCATTCCTTTAATAACTGAGTCTGACTGGTAGGTAGATAAGACCTTCTATATAAGATCACTTGATAAGATCAGTTGATGTAAGTTATTCAGGCGAAGGAGTTATCAAGTACTACTGTGTACAACTCCAAGTCTAATATGAAAACCCTCCTTGCATGTCATGGTCATTCTATGACCTGGCCTGTTCAAACTTTTCCATGCAGTAGACATTCAACAATGTTCTTGTGTTTGTTTTAATTTGTTGCTTTTGAACAATAAAATACTGACTGTAAACCAACTTATTTTTGCAAGCGATTTATCATGTTTATTTTCGTGACTTTTGCGAGTAGAAAAATAACGCGAATATAAATCGTTGCGAAAAGGTAAAACTTGGATCTTTCCATCTTAAACTACATCATATACATTCGAAAATTGCGAAACTAAATAGCTGCGAAGTGGACTAGGAAGGATAAAACACGAAATAAAGTATCCGCGAAAATAAGTTGGTTTACAGTATTTAAAATATAGAATAGAAATACAACATGAAGTTTTGAGTAGGTCAGAGTCAATATTTCTAAATCGTTTTTATGCAACGTTTAATTTTCATTGCAGTTTAAATTTGTTGAACAGTATTATTAAGACAAGAAGTCATGAACATGATTAACAAAAAGAAGGATTCACAATCCAATCCAGTTAAATCTAAGGTATTTATTACTGGTTATTCATATATGCAGGTGATATCAAGATAGTATGATGTTATGTGGATGATTTGATTTCCACTGTGATTACCAGTCTACCTTAGAATCAGACAGCGGTGAGAACATGACAAATAAAAACCTGCTGAAAATATAGAAAGGTGCATGAATATAACATTCATTCCTTTTCCTGTTCTGGTATTTTAAGATATATATATTTGGTTGAAATGTACTTGAAATTAGCAATTAAGGGGGAATAACTGTCATTTACCATTATTCTAACCATTCTAACCAAAAGTTAGAAATTTCTCAAATTACCAGACACACAGAAACGAAAGATCTACCATGCCTAACTCAGGGTGATTGTTACTTCAAAATATGATGGTATGGTCAGTGTTGTTTTTTTTCTGCCATATTTTGAAATTATTTTACAAAGAATGAAACTTAACAAGCTTGTTTACACCTTAAAAATATTTACGTAAGAAAAATTCACTTTATATTTAAAAAAAAATCTTACCAATTGAAATAAAGGTTACAGGAAATTGATGTAAGCAACTTCAGGTCACTGCAGGTTACAGCCTTCTAACATAGTAAACTTTGAAAGGATTACAAAACAAGAAACAATGTATGAAAAAAACAACAATTTTAACAGTTAGTATTACTTATAAGCTATTAATTAATTGACAAGACAACCGTTGAACTACAAGGACAAAAAAACAGTTTACGTGAACTCATAGTTTTGGAAAGTAGTGAACAGAACAACATTAGAGCAAACTGTAGAAATCAGCTGGAAAGAACTTGACCTATCTGGTCCATACAAAAAGCACAGAAAAGCAACTTTAAAAATAAAAGACATACATATATTTTTAGTTACTGCTCAAACTTAATTTGAACTTGACAGGTTCCAATTAAAAATAATATTTGACATAATATTTTCTAATTAAAGGCAACCAAGCAGAAGACAGTTGCAGTGAAATCAAGAATAAAAGGAGCACCAGTAAAAAGGTATATTACGGATTACAAATGTGTCGAGGTTTGTGATTGGATAACAACACAGAGATGTCAGTATATATTCAGGAAACTGCCGGGGTATATACGACGTTTTTATCCCCAATTGGAACCTCAAAAACGTCATCATAACACCGGTTACTATGTGACGTAGTCAAAAGCTATCAGACTGTCAGAGGCTCACAGAGGGAAAATAATGACGTGCTTCAGTCAATAATACATTTTTGATACAAAATCACGCATTTTACAATTTTAATACTTAAATTTAATGTTAAAAGTGTTATTATAAATTATTACATACACGATAAAATTATGTTCACAGCAAATTAGAAAATCCTTCACGTATGCCGAACATAACAGGTTGGGTTTTTCAATATATATGTGTTGTCAACAAATACATGCACTGGATAATAACATTAAGTCAGGGTTAATCCGTAATATATGTGTAATTCAGGTCTCAGAAAGGGTATATACTGTGACATTCCCGGCTTAGGGCTTATATCCCCTTCGCCTTCGGCTCAGGGGATATAAACTCTAAGCCGGGAATGTCACAGTATATACCCTGTCTGAGACCTGAATAACATATAATATTTAGAGTTACAGGGATAAAGGTCTAAAAAAAGTTGTTACACATAAATGTTTGGTGTAGCTATCAGTATAAAAAACAATTACTAAAAATATAATAAGATGTGATATGATTGCCAATAAGACATTTATTCATCTAAGTTCAAATGAAGTAGATAAAAGCAATTTCAGGCAACTCTATGGTCTTCAACAATGAGAAAAACCGTTACCATATAGTTGGCTATTAAAGGGGCACTAGCTGTCAAATTCATGGTCACCGATTTGACTCAAATTCTCATATTTGATTTATAACAATGTAAAACATTCATCCAAACTATCAAAAGTCTAAAATAAACAGTATACAGAGCATGGTGTAGATAATATATAGGTTCGTTTCGTGTGTATGTTAGCCCAGACGCCATCTAATTAACTATTGATTTGACCTCAGATGACCATATAAACGATGTAAACATAAATAACGATATGAATAGATTTAACCAACACATGCAATTGGATTTTTATAGGTCTGTTTGATTTTATCTTATAGATTATTTATGTTTATCATTGTTTTAACCGTATAAGAATGATTTTATATAGATCGAATCAGTAATCAAATGATTTACCGTAGTTTCACTTTCATTGTTGACATTCTTGTTCTTTAAATAACCTGTTCACGTATAATGCATGCGTTGTCAATCTCTAGCTAGGGGTTAAAATGAAGTTCACATGAATACGGATTTAATGAGGTCAACTAATTCACTTGCAAGTGAATGAGTAATTATCAATGTTTCTTCGCTTAATTTGACAAAATTGAACCATTTTGGTTGCTAAAAGCGAATTATTATTTCACTTTTTCACTTTCATTATTGATTGAACAAAAAAAATCTTACTTTAGATTTTTTTATATATCTCGTAGCTAATGCCCCTTTAAAGCCTTGAAATGAAAAATATAATACAATTCAATAAAGAAATTTAACGGCCTAATTTATAACAAAACAATTTACTAAAACAAATATGACTGACATTGACCAACTATATCCCCTGAGTCAGGGGCCCAACAAACATGCATGGCACATGTATGTTATGGCAAAAAGTAAGAAATTAGAAGGCATCTTAGGATGAGCCAAAGCATTTACCACAGTGTTGACAAAACATAAAAAAAGACTAGCATCAGATCTCTAAATTAGAGCAGCTGAAAGCTGAGAGGTAAGGTATACTAAAAGAAGGAAGCCGTAATTGTTTCATAACTGACTGAAGAAATAAGAAAATAAATGGAAGCTCAAATGTACTTTTATCATGTTTATTGTTTGTAACTAGATTAACATGAATAAGGAGTTAAACTAATTGTCATACAAATTTGAAAAATGTATAAAATTGTACAGTATTCTGGTGAAATCAATTGCTCAGAGCATCCAGTCTGCATCTTAAAACTATTTCTTTTTTTTCCAGATGAATTTAAATACAAATAGGTGTTAAGTAATCCAAAAATATATTTTGAACATATTTAACTATCACGATATATATTAAACCTTGTACAATGTTTTGAACTACCTGTATGATCGTAAATCTCTTTGAAGGCCAAAATCTGCTGTGAAAGAAAAGACAAAAGTTAAGCCAGCACCTATTGTGTCAGCTGGATATTCGTTATACTCTGCGACATCAGACAATTCAGTTAATGGAGATTTTGATACGTGTAGTGAACTACTGGCCAGACTGAAAGAAAGGAGAAAAGGTACTAGTTTGTATGTGATATATGCTATAAAAAAGAAGATATGGTATAATTGCCAATGAGACAACTGTCCACTAGAGACCAAAATGACACAGACATTAACAACTATAGGTCACCGTATGGCCTTCAACAATGAGCAAAGCCCATATCGTATAGTCAGCTATAAAAGGCCCTGATAAGACAATGTAAAACAATTCAAACTGTTTATTAAAATGAAAATTTACACTACTTTGTCAAACTTGGATCATCTCTGAAACATATTAAAACATATTATTGGCAAATTAGAAAAAGATAGCAAAATTAGATTCAGCTCAATTTTTTGTAAAGAACTGTATGTGAAAAAAAAAGTTTCATAAGATTAGTTGATTTTCAGTATTGTTAAGTTTGTTCACTTGAAATCGAGTTGGAGAAAACGGTTTAACATCAATGTTTATTATTTTCTAAAAAAAAAATACCAGAAAAAAGGCCACAAAGAACAATTTTGTATTGTTTGTTATTAACTGGTAAATGATAACCATATTTTTGAAACTGCAAAACGATTGCTGGTGAAGGGCAGAATGAAAATAGTAAAAAAAAATTGTGTTTGTTCATATTAACTTCAGAGTGGAGCCAATTAAATTTCACTGTTTATGAACTTGAGTTTAAAATGTGTCAGTACACGCATATACATATGCAAATATTATATTTTCAGTGACAGGAAGTCATGTCCAACGTTTTATAGATAAATTAGCCTCTTCTGATGACAGCCAACAAACAGATCCCTCCTCTCATTCTAATAATAGACTTACTATTGTATTACCTTCTGCCTATGATCAGGGTCTGTTTGATTTGTCTTACTTGTTTGGGTCTGTTTGAGTTGTATTCAGAAGCCTTTTTTCACTGGCATACATTGCTTGTTTTGTGCTGTATTGCTTTTTGCACATGGTTTAATTCGTTTTGCTATTTTACATTTTGTTTGAAATTGTTGCACAGTGGCTAGACTATTAGATTGAATAAGGAATTTATTGAATTTAATTTATGAAATTTTTGTCATTGATAATTGAATATTTTCAGATTTATTTATAACTTCATTGACTTCTATTGTTCTACATAGAATATGATATGCAAGCATATAGTGTAAATTCATAAAAATTTCCAATGTTTTTATTATTGCTGAAAATGTTAACAAGATAGGTGTCACATAAATGAAAACGAGCAATTTAATTCTCTTGTGGAGAGTTGTCTCATTTGCAATCATACCACATCTTCTTTTTTTAAATTTAAAGTTTGACAGCATTATATGTATGCTGCACATCCTAAATAACAATAATCCACATGTGTTTCATCTGCCCAACAAGTCTGCCAAATAAACGCAATGATAAAGATGCTCAATAATTTCTGAATTAACATAAACTGAAAAATGATTTTTAAAAGATGTCTAAAATGCAGATACAGTATGTGATGGCTTTATGATATGGCTATCATATTTCATAAGGTTCCCAAATTCTCTATGTTTTATCAAGCTGAATGCTAGAGCATGGCAGTCAAAAGAATTATTTTAATATTACATGTTATTTGGTTCTTTTTTCAACGGATATATTGATTTTTTCATGTTTATGGTATACCAAGAAAATGTATGCCACTATAAAATTGAGAATGGAAATGGGGAATGTGTCAAAGAGACAACAACCCGACCAAATAAAAAACAACAGCAGAGGGTCACCAATCACTATGAATGATTGTTGTATGAATATATGTACACTGGTCACTGGATTATATCTGCTGTAAACATACAAGTTAAAAGTAACGGTTTATACTTCTTTACAGTTATTTCTCAAGAATTGGACGTTCTCTGTTCAGCAATTGGTAATCCAGATCATTATAACTAACAATAACTATCCTGTATATCTGTGTAAAATTAAATTGTGTGATCACTATCCATCTTAAATAATCTTTCTATCACATGTACTGCTACTTCCACAAATCACAACTGTATGAATGTATACACTACACACATAAGATTGTTTGTTATTGAAGTTTTGCACTTCTGATTTTTTACCTTTGTGAATGACTTTTAATACTTTTGTATACTGGAGACATTTAGGGGCCCAACCTTCCCATAATAGAAAAGATAAACTTAGGCACTGGATATTTTGTACTAAAATTAAGGGGCTCAGCAGTGGTGGATCCAGGAGGGAGGGTTCCTGGGGTTGGAACCCCCTTTATTTTGGACGATCAATTCATTTGAATGGGGACATATAGGTGGACGCCCCTCCTTTTTCTCCTGGATAAGGAACCCTCCCTTTTAAAAATGACTGGATCAACCCCTGCTCAGCCAAACTTAATTGATCCAGCCTGGCATAAGCCCTTTTTCCCAGTTCATTTAAAAAATGTTTAAGTAGCATTTTATTACTTTATTGATGCAATGGGAAATTCATTTGATTGTCATTAACAATCACAAATGTTCTCAATGATCTGTAGAATATATTATTTTAAATTGACCATGCATATGAGTTATGACATCAGAATTGAACATAATGTTATTAATTAATTAGTTTGTTCATGCTATGATAATTTACGGTTTGGTGACTGAATGAGTGTTCTTTGTTTTCTGAGTATCAAGCCAAGGCATAGCAGGTATACTTAAGGAAACAATATTTTATAGTCATTTAATGTCTTAATAAAAATAATCTTTTTTCCTGCAGCACTTAACAATAATAAATAGAAGATGTAGTATGATTGCCAATAAGACAATCTCCACCAGAGACCAATTGATGTAAAAGTTATCAACTATTATATTCAGTATTCGCTTGAACATGTTGATTATTTAGTAATGAATTTATGTTTTAATACTGTTAACTTATTTGTAATACATATTTTTTTGTAATTTTAGAATCTGTTCAGTCTGATACCAATGCCCCTTTCAATCTGAGATTATCCTCTTCTACCCCTGATCCAGAAAAAGCAACATTCCTGGCAGAACAAGGCAACATTTTCCAGACTGTTCCAGAAAGAGATAGCTCTGGTCCAATATTAACCAAGGAAACAGCTACGAATAGACAAAATTTTCCCTTAATTACTCATGGTCAACAGGGATTCAGTTTGCCTACAAGTGCAACAAGTATAAACATACCATTTGGTAGCTATGGTCAATATACTGCTGTTGGTCACCAAGGGAACACAGCAGAAGTGGTAAATACATCAAGTTCAGGATTTATACCTACATCAAATACTTACACGAATGTTGATATTCAGAACTGGGCAAGACGTGATAGTGATATACAAACTTACCAGGCATATATACCAAGAGAATCAACAGGATTTTCTGTAAATGCTAAAAACCCAAAAGACAACAATGATTCGAAAGGAAACTCATCTGGCAGTTCTGGTGCCAAAGAAATTTCACACTTAATCTCTAGACAACAAAGTATCAATTCAAGTGGAACTGATTATGTTGTGTTGCCATGGCCTCAAGGGGGAACAGCTGGTAATGCCGTACCTCCTGGCACCCCTGTTTTCCAGTTACAAAATGGACTGTTCCAAATCAGACCTGCTAATGTGCAGAACCAAGGTCAAACAACATCTGCACATGAACAGTTAGGAATAGGACAAGTAAAAAGGAAAACACCAAGCCCAGTTCAAAATGATTTAGGAGGCAGCTATTTAGCAACTGATGCTTTCCAGATTCCAGAAAGGGACAATGGACCATCAGTTCCTCAAGGAGTTAGAAAGGTCTCGTCAGTTGGATTGACACAGGAAACTTTGTCCTCCATTACAGGCACAAATTCACCCCATCATACAATTACACCACTCAGTCAGCGGACAACTTCTGTTACCATAACACCCAGAACAGAATCTTCCGTTAACGCTGAAAGTGTTCATAATACATCAAGCAATAAAAATTCTGATGGAAACCAGTCAAAAGAGAATCCAGACGAGAAAAAGGATGTTCCAAATAGTTCAGTAGGCATTAAACAGAATTTCGATGTAAACAATAAACAAGATTCAAATATGGTTGGCAATTTTTTCCAAGGACAGAGTACAAGTTCAAGTTCTGACAAAGTGAGAAACATAAGTGACCACAAACAGAATATTAGTAACCAGGGTAACAGGAATCTAGTAGGTCAAAACATAAGTGGACATAGTTCTCAGGGTCAAGGGCAAATGTTTCTTCTTCAGACTTCTCAAGGAGGTGTAATGGGTAATAACTCTTCATTCCAGCTTATTCCAGTATCAGTCTTGCCAAATTCAAATTTGCATAGTGTAAACAATGCCTCAGTTGCAACAACAACTTGCCAACCAGAAGTAAATGCAAATAAACAGCAGGAAGCTGTTGAAATACCAGGAGAAACAACTCATGCCAATATTGCAAATCCATGGAGTAAAGTTAAAATGGATGCTGGTTTGAAAAAGTTGAGATACCTATTGGGAGAGTTAAAGGAATGTGGAAAGATTGGCAGTAAGTTTTAATGAAATTTTTTTAGACCGATATAAGTTCTGCTTTGAATATGAAATAAAGAAGAAGGTGGGGTATTATGAGACAATTTTCCACCAGAGACCAAATGATGTAAAAAATAATTATAAAGAACTAGAGGTCACAATATGGCCTTTAACAACGAACAAAATCCATCCTCTGATGTCATACAACAATAAGTTCAAGGTTCTCTGTCTGATAAATTGCAAAATTTCACCAGAAATTTGATTTGTTTGAAATTATTATGTAACATCTACAGTCATGACAGTACACTTTAGTTTCAATTGTTAAGTGAAGCAATGATGAATAATGTTATAAGTAAATCACTCTGAAAAATCTCTCTGTATGTTTATATGTAATAAAAGTTACTTCCCCATTAATCATGTGACTCTGTGTAAAGTGATTTCAAATGACTTTGATGCAATAAGATGAATTTAGATAAATATAATTTTTTTCAGAGGATGTTGAAGTATCAAGACTAGTTAAGGAAGTTGAGAAAACCATAGAAACCATTCCAACACTCAGTAGTAAATTCAATTTAATGGCAGAAATTGATCTGTGTTTACAACCACTCAGAAATGAAAATTGTCAGTTAAGGAGGTAAGCTTCATGTCTTGTTGGAAGATTTTTTCAATCAGGAGGACAAAACTTCTACACGGAAATAAAAATCTCAAGTTTTATTGTTAAATTAGGTTTGTTTTAAAACTATGTTGCTGCCGTAAAACTTCTCCTATTCCAGGTTGCTAGTATAATTTCTTGTTAGCTTATTACCTAAACAAGAATATTAAATTAGAGAGTGAAAGCTTACATTTTCTGACTCTTGGATATTAAAATTTTTAATTTTAAAGGTAGATACATATTTTTCAAAACAAGTCAAATTAAGAATTGAAAAGTATATCATTTTATGTAATATTAAGATAGCTCTTTTCGAGATTAAACTGTTTTTAAATAAACAATAAATTAAAGAACATGGTCCACTGTTGATTATCAGTTGACCAAAAGATTTTTACAAAACAGTTACTTTTTTTCTAACATGTCTAATGTTTCCTGTTGTGATGCTAACAATTATGTTTTTTTAATTCATTTTCAGACAACTGAGACTTGTTAACCAAAAAGTTAAAGAAAAAGAAGTTGTGAAAGAAAAAGCTGCCTTAGATTTTGATGGTAAATTAGGAGAAATGATAAACTAGAAAATAGTTCTGAACTTATAATAGTTCAAAAAAATGACAAAGTTATAGGGGAAATGGAAATTCAATTGTATCTTTTGATACACATTAGATTTTTAAAAATACATCTTTGTATGCCCCTGTTGTAGCGGAGGGGGCATTAAGTTTACCCTTCCATCTGTACAATCATACATACGTCGATACATCCCAAAGTTGTTTTCTGTTCTCTTAAATCAAATTGCCTCAAACCAAATGTTATAAAACTTATACACAATGCTAATTACAACTAAACACAGATCAAGTTTGAATTTTAGTGGCGTCATTTTAATCTTTCTAGAGTTGTGCTCCTTTACAAATGAAAAAAATGCTATATTTGTTTCCGTTCTCCAACTTAAGTTTACCGCAACCTAATGTCATGAAACTTATAAACAGTGCTTATTACCACAAACACAGTTTGAATTTGGGTAGGGTCACATGTGTTGTTCTAAAGTTATGCCCCTTTACAAGTGAAACAATAGCTGCATTTTTCATTTCCAACTTAAGTTTGCCTCAACCAAATTTTATGAAACTTTTACACAAAACTCGGATCAAGTTCAAATTTGGGTACCGTCACTTTTACTGTTCTTCAGTTATGTCCCTTTATAACTTTACATGATATGCAAGCGGTCACATCATTTGTGTCCCATAGACACATTTCCATTTATTTAAGATCAGTTCAGTCATTGGAAAAATGAGGAAAGTAGCAATTTTACTCTCCGTATTTACGGTAATACAGGAATATTTTGCTTAAAGATATTCTATTATTCGTTGTAAATCTTTTTGATTTTCTTCTCAAATTAGAAAGTAATTTAGTTAAATCTTTGAAGGGATTTGAATTTCAGAATAATGTCATTTCATTTGAAAGTGAGGTTGAGGACCCATGGGCACCTTAGACAGTTTTCTTCTCTTTGTCTCGATGATACATTCCCTGTTTCTATTCTCTATTCTATAAGTATCTTTATTTTGTAGGAATGGGGTTATGTGAGGTTGCTCTATTAAAGTTTGCCTATTTTGCTATACACTCGTCACATACCTATCATATTTGAAACATTTTTAAAACTACTTTCCAATAAATTTTGGAGGATTTCACTAATGAAGTTCTTACTATGAGAGGTTCTTTCTCTTTCAGTGATACACCTTCAAGCCAGTAATGCAGCTTTACAAAAACAGGTCAAAGATGAGAAGGAGACCAAAGTAAAGCTAGCCCTGGAACTTAAGGATTTACACTCACAGATAATGAGAATGAAGATAGAAAGAAATAAACTTCTGGCTGCTCTCAGTGAAAAGGTAAAGATGTATATAAACATTATAACTTTAAGCAGGGGGTAAAGATTTATTTTCAATTTAAATTTCAATTGCTACAAGCACATTATTCATGGTTCATATTTATGGACAAGCCTTGCCTGGTAAACTGTTTGCTACCATCCAATCTCCAATTGTAGGTAGCTATTCTTCACTACATTTTATGTATAAAAACAAATAAGATTTGGTGAACATAGTTTTTAGACCTAATGAAGGTCACTTATGGATAACCCATTACGGTAAAGTAAAAAAGCGTGCTTTTTGTATCTAGAATTTTTTAATGAATGTATATTTTAAAAGCATACTTGTAGTTGTTTGAATTCTGGACATTCTAGTAGAAAATGAGATTCATCGTTGATTCAATGTTAAGAACAAATATAATATGTAGTGTCTTGAACCTTGTTTGTTTTTAGGAAACAGATGAGTTAAAGGTTAAACAGGAATGTTTATCAGATACCCAGCGGTTCCGACATGAGATTGAAGAGTTACAACGCCAGACAGATGGTATCCAGATGAAACATGAGAGTCTGGAACAGGAAAATCATATTCTACAAATCACAGTCCAACAGAGAGATACAGAAATCTGCAAAATGCAGGAAGTCGTCAAGTAAGATGTGGCCATTTTATTTTCTAACAGTATTGAATCGTTTAATCGGTCTCTTGGATATGTTTGTAGCATGTTTGCCTTGTATGCTGAAGATGAAGGTTTTTATCTGATCTTCAGCCCTGTCAAATTTGCCAGCTCACAAATCCTTAATAATTATACAAATATGACGAAGTACATACAAAAATTTGTTGACCATTTATATGTTGTAATTTTGTGGATAATGAATTTTATGGTTTTATGATTTGCACCTAAGGGCTATTCAAGAAAAAAATGTATGGGGGGGGGGGGGGGGTGGAAGGCAGTTTTTGTCAGCACCCGCCACCCAGACAATTGTAATTGAGAATTATAGTGTGAAAAGTTGCTCTGATACCCATCACCCATGTATTATTAATACAATGTTCCTTCCAACCCCCCAACCCCCCCCATACATTTTTTTCTGGAATAGCCCTAAGATGAAACTTTAATATTTTTAAAATGATTCATTTCACCCATGAATTCTGCACAGGAATAGTTATTAATCAACAATTATTGAAAAGTCTGTAGTTCTTGTTGCATGTTTGTAAATTGTATATCTGAAAGACCAATTATCTTTGTTTTAAAAACAGTGAAGTGAAAGATTGTGTGGCCTCACTGATCCAAGAGTTGGAAGAGAGTAAAGTAGGAGATAAAAGCTTTGTATCTAACAACAGCTTTAGTTTACAGAAATTAATAAAAGTCCTTGGTGAAGATAGTGTTGCAAGGTAGGTGAAGATAGTGTTGCAAGGTAGTTAATTACAGATTATTTACTCATCAAAACATAAATGTGTCGTTAAAGCTGATATATTAGAACATATTTTGGCCACCTATTTAAATGGCGAAAATCAACATCACACTTGACCAACATATAAAAAAGAAGATGTGGTATGATTGCAAATGACTCAACTCTCAAAAAAGAGACCAAATGAAAAAGAAATTAACAGCTATAGGTCACAGTATGGCCTTCAATGATGAGCAAAGCACATACAGCATAGTCGGCTATAAAAGGCCCAGAAATCACAAATGTAAAACATTGACTCTTTAAGCTATCTATCATGATTTCTATGCACTTGTATGATGTCATTCTTCAAAGGAGAAAATACATGTTTTGCCGCATTGTGCCCTGTAAATTCACTAAAAATAAAAAAAATATACCATTTATTTATTGATAAATTTTTTGTAGATTTAAATAGAAAAAAGGGTCTTAGATATTGTATTGATGACATATATTGTGAGATTTTTCATATTTTTGATCAAAACAGACTTACTGTCTTACCATTTTGACTAAACTAGCAGATATACATCACTCTAATACTCAGAATTACTTTTGCCAGTGGTTAAGATAATGCAAGCTGCATATGATGTCCTATGCACATATAGCATGTATAGTCGTATTTTATAAAATTTTATGTTTTATTGCCGAAAAAAAAAGTACATATGAAAATTGTATATTCTTTATAATTATAATCTTAATGTTTTTATTTTTTTCAGCTTTACACAAAGTAAACACCCTTCAAATCGCCAACAGTACAATAATACTCATCAGAGCCTGTATTTAGTCACAAAGGAACCACCGAAACCAACTCCAAGACTAACCAAGCAGGCATTGGCAACTCATGACAAAAAACAACCTCATGGTGGCAGCCGTGGTAAAATTTTTACCTATGACACTCATCATAATGAAGACTTCAAAACTAGCAATTCAGACACTGAAGTTGAATTAAATGTTGTTAATCATGGGCATGGAAGAACACAATCTCCTGGAAGGAGAAGACATAGTTTATCACCTCCAAGTAAAAGAGTTCCATTAAGGGAGAGAAATATAAATAGTGGAAAGCATAAATCACCTGAACCAAAAAAGCAGACTTCAGCAAAGCAATCTCCGCTAAAAAATGAGAATGTAGGAAAAAACAGAAGAAATTTGAATCGTTCTTTGTCTCCAGCTTATACAAGAAATCCTAAGGTTGCTTTTGATTTCTCTAAAACTTCATATAGACATGATAGTGATGATTTTCAAGAGGAAAATTATTTAGCGTCAAATGTTCAACAAAGCTGTAATCAATCTGAAGCTTCTCGCTATAGTGTTACAGACTATTTTAGAAAGTATCCTCAGAGTCAACCAAACAGCAGTGATACTTATAGAAAACGTCTTCATCAGAGGTCATACAGCCAACCAAATCATTATGAACATTCCAATAATAAATGGACTTCAGCACCAGTTGCATCACTGCCAAGAGAATTTACTTCTCCGGTTCGAACAAGTAGTAGAAATAATCCGTCTACCTTTTCTCCGCAGGACAATTTGTATCACGGAACTGCGCTAGATAACTCATTAAGTGCTATTACTGACGATAATATATCTAGTGTGTCAGAAAGAACGTCTACCTCGACAGCTACAACTGTTAACGATACATCTTTTAGAAGGGGCATTGCTGCTCTTGATGCAAATATTCTCAAATTGCAGCTAGCATTGCAAAAAACTAAGAGCATGCTATCATGATTTTGGTTTTGTGAATCAATATTTAACATGTTTAATTAAGTTATTTATTATGAGATTTTTGGTAATATTTAGGCTTAAATTAAAATATTGTTTGTTTGCCCTTTACCGACCGACCCTATCAATTCGTTCCGCCTGAAAATCTTTTATTTGTATTTACCAGCAAGATTTTATTTTATTTTATTTTTTCTTTCCTACCAAAAATCTTATATTTGTATTTCCCGCTCAAAACTTTTTTATCGGAATCCTTGGGTTTTATCTTTACGTATAAGGTCCAGTCCATTTGGTATCACCTGAGCGTTTGACATTAAAACACTTGCATTTGAAGTTTCAAAGCATTTGTTTGAATTCGATGTTGAACGCTTTCTGAAATCATGATATGAAGTACGTTACTCTGTACCTTTAAACTTTAAAAAGAGCAGGGTTCATTTATAAAAAAGTTCGTTTGATACAAAAGTATTAACGTGTGTACAAACTAACGGACGTTGTATTCTATGTAGGGATGGCCTTTTGTGATCCGCATATCAGAATGATTATAGTTAACGATGCCGCTATAATTTATTTATATCTGACATGAACCAAAAGTGACAAAACCCTGTAATGTGGAGAATATCTGGCAGTAAAATCGCCAAGTTTTCCATACAGATCATTTAAAAATGTGATGCAAAATACGTGACAATTGAGTTTTAGGTCTTATAGCATTTTTATTGGAAACAAAGGCACACACGAAATTTGTAACACTCTAGGGACTTTTTCTACTAGTAATATATGTCTGCCCGGACATTATCTTACCAGTACAAAGTTATCTCTTATATATTTTTTTTCAAAACTAATAGTCCCAGCGGAAAACTTATTTGCAAAAACAAAACGGACAAAAAAAATGACATTATGCAGATTTTGTATCTATAAAATAAAATATTTTACCTACCTGCCTACCCATGACAAATAATATACCGAGCCAAGTTATTTTTTTGGGGAAAAAAATAAAATATTTTACCTACCTACCTACCCTGTTTCAAAACATAGGGTCGGAAAAGGGCAAACAAACAATATTTTAATTTAGGCCTTATATATATAATTATGTGGAATATTTATATAGTTTTGAAAATAGATATACAAGTGAAGTTTATACGTTTTTCGTTATAATTGCTGTTCAATTAACATAGTCAGAGACAAATCAGGGTTTCATATTTGATAGTTTTATAGACACTTGCAGTAACCCTTGAAAATTAGATATTTTCTTTAGTATTCTTACCTACAATTTACTTTAGGACATAGAGAAACATTAGGCTTTTTTTTTTAAAATATACTTTATTTGAAGGAATGAAGTCGCAACTTAGATCTGCATTTATGAACCAAATACATATAAAATTGAGAATGGAAATGGGGAATATGTCAAAGAGACAACAACTCTACCAGAGAGCAGATGAAGGCCACCAATAGGTCTTAAACGTAGGGAGACAATCCCACACTCGTAACTGGGCTTCTGCCGGCCACTAGATAAAAATCTGTACTAGTTCAGTGAAAATGAATGTCATACTAAATTCCAAAACATATATGAACTTTAATAAAAAAAACTTACAAAAATAACAATGGCCAGATGCTTACAAAAAAGATGTTTGGGAATTGTCAATTAAGATGATGGATAAATATTAAGAGGATAGTTGTCTCCCTTGCAATCATACAATGTGATGTCTCTTTATTTTATAAAGATGCCAATATACAAACTACAACAGTTACTACAGAAAAATAACAATGAGATACTACTGCATAGATGTCAACATACATTCTCAGATGATAGACAAGTATCTTTAGAGGTCCATACAAGCAGAGTATTTAAAAAGATAAAAAAGCCTACCAGATATTTTTCTTCAGTTAGTAAACTTATTAGAATGTTACAATTACAAAGGACAATCAAGCCAATTAAGGTAGGGATAGGAAATGATTGGGGAATGAAGACCAATGGAAAGGTTTATCTTGTACTACTGCATGGATTTCAACATATAGTTTCAGACGATAGACAAGTGTCTTTAAAAGTCTATCAATACAAGCAGATAAAAAAAGCCTACCAGATATTTTTTTTCAACAGTTATTAAACTTATTAGAATGTTACAATGGACAATCAAGCTAATTATGGTAGGCATACAAACTGATTGGGGAATGAAGACCAATAAAAAGGTTTATCTTGTTTTTTTGATACTGTAAATTTGGAAATTATGGGTGCATTTATTATTGTGATTTTATCATTTTGGACTAAAATGCGATTCTAATTTTTGCATTATTGAGAAAAATCCTGTTTGACTTATATAAATACTTTCAAAATGAGAGTTTAAATTATTGCAATTACAACGTTAACCCGCCCGCATTTTTGCAATAATAAAAACATCACAATAATTTCTGAATTTACAGTACCACTAGACATCTCTATTTTTATACGACCGCAAAAATTGAAAATTTTTCAGTCGTATATTGGTATCACGTTGGCGTCGTTGTCTGCATCGTCATCCGAATACTTTTAGTTTTCTCACTCTAACTTTAGAGTAAAAGTGAATAGAAATCTATGAAATTTTAACACAAGGTTTATGACCACAAAAGGAAGGTTGGGATTGGTTTTGGGAGTTATGGTCCCAACATTTTAGGAATTAGGGGCCAAAAAGGGCCCAAATAAGCATTATTCTTGGTTTTCGCACAATAACTTTAGTATAAGTAAATAGAAATCTATGAAATTTAAACACAAGGTTTATGACCATAAAAGGAAGGTTGGGATTGATTTTGGTAGTTTTGGTTCTTTGTTTGATTTCATCAAAAATTGAATAATTGGGGTTCTTTGATATGCCGAATCTAACTGTGTATGTAGATTCTTAATTTTTGGTCCCGTTTTCAAATTGGTCTACATAAAGGTCCAAAGGGTCCAAAATTAAATTCTTGGGCTTCTTTGATATGCTGAATCTAAACATGTACTTAGATTTTTGATTATGGGCCCAGTTTTCAAGTTGGTCCAAATCAGGATCCAAAATTATTATATTAAGTATTGTGCAATAGCAAGAAATTTTCAATTGCCCAGTATTCAGCAATAGCAAGAAATCTTCAATTGCCCAGTATTCAGCAATAGCAAGAAATCTTCAATTGCACAGTATTGTGCAATGGCAAGTATTTTCAATAATTGCACAGTATTGCGAAATAGCAAAAAATATCTAATTGCACAATATTGTGCAATAGCAAGAAATTTCCAATTGGAGTTATCTTTCTTTGTCCAGAATAGTAGTTGAATCAACTTAAATCATTGTTTTATACAATATACAATGTATATTCATTTTTACTACCAACTGATAAATTAAAACAATCTTCACCATTCAGTGATAACAAGCACTTTTTTTACATTTTAATATTATGATGTATTTAAATGAGTAGTTATTGCTAGGGGCCATTAGAAATTTGAACAGATCAATTTTGGAATAAGGGAAAGGGGGATGTGAAAAACAAATTGGGGGAGGGGGTCAATTTTTCTCATTTCAGATTTCATAAATAAAAAGAAAATTTCTTCAAATTTTTTGAGAGGATTAATATTCAACAGCATAGTGAATTGCTCAAAGGCAAAACAAAAATTTTAAGTTCATTAGACCACATTCATTCTGTGTCAGAAACCTATGCTGTGTCAACTATTTATTATATTGATGTCAATATACAAACTACAACTATAGAAAAAAATTAAGATAATACTACTGCATGGATGTCAACATACAGTCTCAGACAATAGACAAGTGTCTTTCAAGATCTGTCCACACAAGCAGGGCATTAAAAAAGATAAAAAAACCTACCAGATATTTTTACTCCTGTTTTTATTAATCTCATTAGAATGTTAAAAAAGACAATCAACTGAAGCCAATTAAGGTAGGCATAAGAAATGATTGGTGAATGAAGATCAATAAAATAGATGATCTTGTACTTTTGATATATATGTAACAAAGAGGCTGCTGGCTTCCTTGTTACAGGGTCATTATTTTTTTATGTAAAATCATTAGAAAAACGTTGAGGTCAGCTAGAGATGCTGAAGACGTAAACTTAGCTCTGGCACTGAACTAATACCAAACTCACAGCAAGATTTTCTAATTTAATTCCAAACCAAAATCACATACAATGGTAAATGTTTCTATATTATGACTCCTACTGTAATAATACAATTCTATTGATGTTACTATCCTACTCTCTTCTTACTTATTGAATTAACAACATATATACTATTTTATCATGACAAGTTTTGAGTAAACGAATTCACTCTAATTAGTACAAATTCATAATTACAATTATGTCAACTAATAATACTGATGCTGATGAGAATGTCCAATTAATTACATAACATGTAATTAACTCAACTTGAACTTGTCACGTGATGATTTCTCTAAATTTATGACACCACAAATAATTAGAACTAGTCCAAATCTATACAAAATACTGAAGGTCAAAATAACTCAAAATGCCTCTATGACATATAGATTAAACTATAAACTAACTGTACATTATTTGAAGTTTGGATAGTTGTCCAAAAAATGCAACATTCTAACTAGAATAAATTAAACATGTATTTAAGAAAATGTTACTATTGCCTTTATTTAAGATGATAACATGAAGAAGAAGAAAACAAAAGAAAGAAGAGTTAACTAAAGTTTAAAAAGAGAAAGAGCTGTGAATACGATATACAGACCTGTAATATTTGTGGCTGTTCTTTATAGAGTATATTTTTGGGACAGTTGTTGTCCATAGTTTGATGTGTTTGAGCTTTTTATTTTGCCATTTAATGTGAGGAATCCTGTTTTTGAATTTTCCTTGGAATTAAGTAGTGTTGTTATACTTTTTCATACAGCAACATAAACAATAGAACTTGAAGACACATTAGGGACAATGCCAAAATACTGCAGGATATCAATGCAGTATTTGAGTCTCATCATAGTATAAACTACATGTAGGACACTGATGTGCATCCCAAAAAATACCTGAAACAATTTTGAAATCAAGAAAAATATAATTAAATTATAATTGGCAATATATGTGTATTAGGCCAATAAGGAAGATTTCAAGAGACGACCTAAGTCCAGCATCAACATAAATACTTTGAAGGGGAAAGAAATAAAGAAAACTACTAAGTAAATTGAATTTGACCAGGCACGTTAATTTCCTTACCCTTTACATATATGTATTACCTGTTTGTATCATAGAAAAGAATGCAGATACATGTAAAATATACATTTTCATGAATTATAAATGTTGTTGTAGTCGTCCTTCATGTAAAAAAATCAATGGGTTAGAAATCTGGTAACCAGGGGCGGATCTAGCCATTTAAAACAGGGGGTTGGGGTTCCCAACCTAGAGTAAAGGGGGGGGGGGGTTCCAACTATATGCTTCCATTCAAATCCATTGGTCATCCAAAAAAAGGGGGGTCCAACCCCCTCCCCCTCACCCCCTGGATCCGCCACTGGGTAACCATCAAGTTTCTGTCCCTTACACTTGAAAAACTGCTGGCCCAATGTCCAAACCTGACATTTACATCAATCTAACTTTTTGTGTGTTTTAGATTTGTTAAGCATGTTCTGTTGGTATAAATATAACTTATTTCTTATGAAGCACAAAATTAATCTTGAAATTTTATTGGTTATAACACCCCATAATAAAACAAAGTCCCCCAAATTTAAAATGTATATTTGAAAAAAGTTGTAAATTAAAAATCCCCCCTCCCCATAAATTAAAAAAACAACATCCAATTGAAATTTATCTAAATTATTTTTTTCATAATCCCCCCCCCCTTTTCACCACTCAAAAAATATATTCCTGAAATACCAGGATTTTTTTTTTTATTCATGATATGATGCAATAACCTTGAAATCTGATTGCTTTGGTTGGGTATAGGGGGGTATTTTAAATTTATAAAGATTTTTATCAATTTTTGAATTTGACCTTAAATAGACGTTGTGACCCTAACGACCTTTTATACACGTTGTATGTTTTCATTATGTGTGATCAAATGTCCATTTATGGTAATCACGATCCAATTTAACAGTTATTGATTTATCACGACCCTAAAATCCTGATGACTGACAGACGGACAGACGGGCCAAACGCATGACACCCCTGCTTCTCTGTAGCATGATGTATATATATTTGCTAGAGCCTGAGAATATAGATGTGAATTTCAGAAGGATATCTATTGAGCTATAATTATTTCCCATTAAACTTGAAAAATATATCAAGTTTTCTGTTTCCTGTGAAACTTTGTAATTCTAACTTACATGTCTATAATTATATTCACGGAAAAGATCATACATTGTATACATAGTTATGATGTTCCTGTCTACACGGTATTCCAGGATTTTATTTGTTTTACTTTGGAAAACAATCGTTTATTTTTCTTTTATCTGTTTGACAAAAATCATCCTGTTATATATGAGGCCGTGTTTACGGGATTTACAGAATAGAGAATAAAGAGCAAAATATATAAAGAAAATAGAATAATGGGGGGTGGGGGAGGGTGTGTGTGATAAAATATAAAGAAAATAGAATAATGGGGGGTGGGGGAGGGGGTGTGTGATAAAATATAAGGAAAATAGAATAATGGGGGGTGGGGGAGGGGGTGTGTGATAAAATATAAAGAAAATAGAATAATGGGGGGTGGGGGAGGGTGTGTGTGATAAAATATAAAGAAAATAGAATAATGGGGGGTGGGGGGAGGTGTGTGTGATAAAATATAAAGAAAATAGAATAATGGGGGTGGGGGAGGGGGTGTGTGATAAAATATAAAGAAAATAGAATAATGGGGGGAGGGGAGGGTGTGTGTGATAAAATATAAAGAAAATAGAATAATGGGGGGTGGGGGAGGGTGTGTGTGATAAAATATAAAGAAAATAGAATAATGGGGGGTGGGGGAGGGTGTGTGTGATAAAATATAAAGAAAATAGAATAATGGGGGGGGGGGGTGGGGGAGGGGGGGTGTGATAAAATATAAAAAAAATAGAATAATGGGGGGTGGGGGAGGGTGTGTGTGATAAAATATAAAGAAAATAGAATAATGGGGGGTGGGGGAGGGTGTGTGTGATAAAGTATAAAGAATAACAGCATAAATTAAAAAATTTAACAGTTTACGGTAACTTATATACTGGTTACAGGAAAAAATACAATGTCCAGAATACAGGTATCAAGTAATTACATAAAGCCAATTGATTTTTAAAAAGTTGAAGAATAACGAGCAATTTTTCTTTTAGATAGCAAATTAAGGACACCCCCCCCCCCCCCCCCCCCCCCCTCAAATCCATGTCTTATGTTTTCAGTTTTGTTAAAGTTTTGTAGCAAATCGTTATGGCTTTCAGCTTTTGTTATCATTATCTTGAATGACTGCAATCCCTAAAGTCTTTGATTTAACGTCTTACTGACGTGTGCTTGGTGTGGAATCAGCAGATACAAATTTTAAGTCGTTGGTTTTTCATAGGCAAGCCGTCATGATTGCATACATCCATTGACCAACCATTTATCTTTTGTGAATAGTTGTCTCATAGGCAATCCTACCACATCGTCTTATTTTTTATATGAATCAAACCTATGAATTCCCATACTCACACGATCTGTATGTTGAATATGTGTATGGTATATTTTTACTCTTAATACGACGCCCTCTACATCTCAACAGTTCATGGCAATCCTGTTTCTATTCGACTGCGTTTTGATAAGCAACTGGGTATTTCTGAATTATAAATCGAAACATATGTAACACAGATATAAAACATGAAACGCAATGAAACTTTTATAAATAACATTTGAAGTCACATTAACCGTTGGCCAAGACCACACATATATACTAATATAACCAGCTGAATGACTCCTCCGGGTGCGGGAGTTTCTCGATCGCTGCATCGAAGACCCAGTGGTGGCCTTCGGCTGTTGTCTGCTCTATGGTCGGTTTTGTTGTCTCTTGGACACATTCCCCGTTTCCATTCTAAATTTTTAATAAAACAAGAATAATAATAATATCTTTATTCGGGAAACAAACAAAAACAAATTTTGGTCATGGCAAATACATAGTAAAAACAAACATAATGAAAACAGTAGGTATATATTTATTGCAAATCTAATTGTATAAATCTCTCTTAACGACTCTGATATCAACTAGCTGCAGCTGTATATGGCAAAATTTTGGGTCTTCAAATACTTTTCCACTTAGAACTTTTTGGCATTTCTTTTTTATTTATTCAAGCGATACTTAGGAGTCTTTTGAAGACAAAACGCGATTTTGCGTACACAATTGTAATCCTGCAGCATCTATCATGAGTTCATTCAGGCTTGTCAGTCTATAGGAATAGAGTCATAATTGATTGATAGAGTCGTCTGTTGGTAGTAATTCCGCTGTTCAAAAGTTCAAATAATAGATTGAGAGAAAACAAATCAAAGTTACAAACTGAAACCGAGGGAAACACGTCAACTATATATATATAAGAGGAAAGCAACGAAACAACAAAAAACAAACGACAATGCAAAATACATAGAAACGAACTATTAGATGACAATAACTGCCGTATTCCTGATTTGTTCTGGACATTTTAAGAAAACATGGTGGGTTGAACCTGGTTTTGTGGTTAACCAAACCTCGCGCTATATGGCAATGTTGAATATATACTGGTAAAATGACAACTTTACATGACAGGAATACAGTACGAAATACAAGAACACTCAGGACAGAGAAATACTAACCTTTAACCTTTATCATGAGACACCTCAGTGTAGTGGCTGTTCGTGTGTTATAGGAGATACAAGGTCTCAGCTTTGAAATTTAAAGATGGTATATATATATACGCTTTTAGCTAGTGATTCAGTTTCTTTTCCTAGAAATTCCATTGCAATAAGATTTATTCGTTATTTATAGTGTTTACTTAAACAGCAATTAGCATTTACCATGTTTACCAAAAACAATGAAGACCAATGGGCACCTATTAAATTTATTACTTTGCCATGTTTGCATTAGGCATGTTAGAGGAACATGAGAACTCCTGATAAATCGCCGAATTATATTATGTACTACTAGATTATATATGGAAATTTTAAAATAGACACAGTTTTTAAGGTTTTAAATATAATCATAATAATCTCTAGCTATTGTCAAATGACAAATATAGAAGACGGCAACACGGATCGACCCCCTTAACACGAACCTTGACAAAAAAAAAAACAATTACCAAAAAAACACAATTTGGTTTTCCGGATGGGTATATAGAAAACTTCCTTCTCTACATACATGACATAATATTAGATATATATATTAAACAAGTCAAAGAAATTAAGATATAACAAAGATTACAGCTATATATATATAACGTTATACAGATAACTCAGTGCATTTATTATAAAAATAAGAAGATGTGGTATGATTTGGGGGAAAAAAGTTTGTTTCTAGTTTTTGGAGAAAAAAATAATTTGTTTTTGGTTCTGAGAAAAAATATTGTTTGTTTCAGCCCCGTGATATAAAAGGGGGCCACAATGACGTACAATAGTAAAACAATAGAAAACTGTTCAATCATCTATAAATCAGATTTCTAGAATAATCGAAATGAGAATTTGGGACGGCAAGTATGTTGTCACGTCTAAATTCGTCATGTTTCAAAACAGACGTGTCATTAGCGATCAATGTTTACGTCACTCAGATAATTTCTAAAAATAGAAAATATAATATTAATGCGCTAGTATCTAATCCGTCGCATTAAAAATATTAGCTTTGCTTAAATAATGCTGCAGACAAAATCTACATATAATAAAATTTTGTACGAAATTTAGAATAACACATGCATATTTGTTTTAATTTTACGTGATTTTTATGGAAAATCGTCAACATATTGCACTATTTGTTCCTGTACATTCAGATTTGTGTTTAGATGGTAATGCGTCATATTTGTCAACAAGAAAGGAAGATGAAAGTATAATATTGTGAATTTCTCGAATACACATTAATTGGGAACATCGACACTTAGCCACATGGTAGAAATGGATGAACTTATTGCAATAAATGTGCGATACGAAGGGGACAACGAAGCCTCACAAATATTTCAACTAAATCCAAAGACACAATGGCGAGATCTGGAAGCCATGGTAAAGTCAGAAATCTTATGTCATATGACCTTTTTATGAAAGTCGTCAAACATAACTCTTATTTAACACGATTTGCATCATTAATAACGTTGTATTCAAATAAATACACTATTTAGATGAAATCTGAATTACTGTACTTAAAAACGAAAGCTGAATTTGAAATTATCATATATTTGCTCAATCAGCTGATCAACAATGACAACATCATGAACATGTCATGATCAAGATGCAGATTCAAGGCAAAGGGAATTTTATGTATGCCTGTTAATATTAAGTTGTTTTCTGTATGTCAATCACCTTGGCATGTCTGTAGGTAATTCCAGGGATGATTCCAGGTGTTTTCAAATGGGTCCCTTGAACATCAAATTGGGAACTTTTATTCTAATTGGGATTTTTTTAAGCATAAAATCTAAGACGAAATAACATTATTTTCCTGTAAAAACGGAACATGTATATTATTAAGTTCAACCTGTACACTGATGTTCATGTAAGTTGTAACATTTTGAGTAATTCCGGATGGGCAACAGTACTGTTATTACATGAATATCATTGAACATGATGCGCCAGTCTATCATCTTAGCTATAGTTACCTAGGCCTATTACAAAAACATATATTTCAGCTTACATAAACCACTGAAAAAAGCAGTTACAAAAGTTCATATATATAATTGATAATATATTTAAAGCATTGAACCAGTGTTCTTTAAAATTATTTGAATCATCTTCAAAACTTGTGAAATAGTTCCATAATGATGACATCGTATGATATGAATGGTCTATCATCAACATTATCTTCAAAAAACGCTCAAACTTTTGTCAATTACCAGGCTTCTCACAAAAGAAATCAAAGTTACTCAATTTTATTATGGCACAATATATACACAAGACAAACAGATATATTTCACAGCACAGGACAAACACTCGACTATACCACTGACAGTCACATATAACATGTAAAGTTAATGTTAAAGAGCAAATATAGCGTCTAGCCATTAGAAATGATAAATATATTCATCCAAACAGCTCGAATAAACACATGAGCTAGCCGCCAAGCCAACGGCCGCCAAAAAATAAACAAACAACTGTGTTGAACAAAGAATTAAGCAGATTAATTTTAACTATCATATAAACAATACACAATTTAAGCTTGTTAATCTAGCATGCAAGAAATAATTTCAATGAAAAATTTCAAATGTACCGCGAATCCTGAAACAAAGAAATATATAAGAGCGTCCTGTATCCAGGTAACAAATTGACCAATCAAAATAAGGAATACTCGGAACAATTTCTTCCGAGTAAATATAAACAGTGATTCACGTGGTAATTATCCATTTTTATAAAATCAAAAATTACACTTTTGAGGAAATAATTTCTTTTACAAAACAAATTTTCATCATATTATATAACCGGCTCTGCTGGGCGATCTGCTTTTACAAGTTCGGCGCCCATTTAACTTTATCCATCAATGTTATATCAAAATTTTTTTTTTTTTCTGACGAGGTCTGCTTTGACACCCATTTTTATCAACCTGCTGGGCGATCTGCTTTTACAAGATCGAATACTCCTCATGCACTGCTCCTATAACATATTAATCAATTGAATTCGGATGATAAATTTTTTTGCCACATTTTGACATAATTAAATCATTGTTAATAAAATGCGACCGTAAACAGCATCTTTATCCGGATTTTAAAATGTTTTGACAACAAACTCTGAAAAATTATAGTTGCCTTAATTGGTGACAGAAACTTTTCCGAAAATATTGATTTTTATTTTATTTTCCTGAATTGGGAATTCATTTTCATGTACATTTTTTGGGGGCCGCTGGCTGATTTAAGGGCCGCTAAGTGGCCCTAAACTATATAGTGGAATCATCCCTGAATTCATTTCATCTCTCATAGAGTCCTCCAATTTATCTAAACATGCTAAAGAACTATATATATATACATTCATTTGACATTGTAGTACTGGACTACTGCACACAGTAATTTCATAATATTTTGGATAAAGCTTCAACTTAATACTTAATTTATTTGTTGCTCAACTTCTTCTTTATTCTGTCAAACCAATTTAATATTTCCTTCTAAAATAGTAAAACTTTTGTGTTTAAAATTTATCAAATAAATAAAATCATGAAAATTCAATTTAAAATTTTTCAATGTCAATGAAATGTTTATTATGTTCAAATTTCGAAAGTTTTCAGATGAAAAATGTAGATACATTGTATTTTGTGAAACCAAGTATAATACAGACATTTTCAAAAGGTCATCATGGTCATAGATATCAGGAATTAAATAGAAGATAAAACAAGACTCAGGCTTAAATTTAATCTAAAACACTTACATAATATGATAGCATTTTTGTACATGTATGTAAATTGTATGTTGTCTTTCAGTTGAAGGTCCAGTATGACTGTGAAAATGTGGAGGTATTCTATGTGGATACAGATGGTGACTATGTAAGTTTGATAACATATGCCTAAGTTATTTTTTCCTGTTACAAAAATGTATACATAGTATAATATTATATAAGTCTTACAATACATTAACTAATCAATCTCAATTAATTCAATAATTGTTTAGGCCAAAAAAAATATATGTCTGTTTACGGTTACCTGACCAACCCTATTTTGAGCGCTGACCCTAAGCCATTTTATTTCCGTCGTAAAGTGAATAATAAACTGAACTTGAGTTAAAAGTGAAGATAGTGTTGCCTGATACATCCCAATGTTCATAATCATGAATATGATAGCTGTTTTAAGGAAATTCGCAACTCCTGTGATGAAAAAAACATTTTGCCGCCATTTTTTTCCAATCAATAACAAAGGGAAATAATCCAATCATTAAAAAAAGGGGTAAACTCGGCCGATGGACAACTCAGACCACGGCAAGACGGACTGCACAACTCAAAATCATGGCACAAAAATAAAATGGAAAAAAATAATAAAATGGAAATACCGACCTACCTACCCTATTTATTTTGATGATGTAACCTTAAACAGGCATATATTTTGTTTGGCCTTACCATAAAAGCCAGTATAGATTGCTGAAATAACATTCCATTTATGATTTATATGTACATTTTGTACTTCTTTCTTTCTAAATTTTTTCTTTGAAAACTAGCGTAAAGATTACAATGAATGAACCTACAACATGTACAATGGATAAGGTTTATATTTCAAAAGTTGTGTGTACATGTACAAATGTAGTAGTAAACTGTGAGACAAACCTTGTTTTATGATCGTTTTAAGACTAGCAATAAGAACTCAACCCAAAATATTTAGGTTCTTATTTGTGGGTATTATCAGACTGGAAGGCACAATAATGTAAGAATTGCTTCAAGCAGAATAACAACATCAACTTGCTGTCTTGCTGTGTATTGTAGACAAAAGAATATCTAATTACAGATACATAATCTGGTTTATAAATACATCCAGATAATTAGCCATGTGTCAGTTATTATAAAATATAGACTCAAATTTGAATGAAAAAAACAAAACACAATATATCAAAGGGCGATATTTTTTTGCGCCAAAAAGTAACTCATTTGCGCCACAACATAATTGCGCCAATACTTCTTTTGCGTCACCTGATTTTCAAAACTGTAGGTATCATTTGCGCCAATAAAATAATCATCTAATTGCGCCAATTCTATTTATTTTTATTTATATAACAACTAAGTGATTGACTTTCTTGATCGTTACACAATACAAAGTCATCATCTGTGTTTGTAACAACACCGATATCATTCTGTGAAATTCTGCTTGATTTTTCACTTGAGCAGGATGCAGTTTTCTTTTCTCTCTATTTATATACATTGACTGACGCACATAATTTAAATCTTTCTTTTCTAAATTTTCTTCTTCAATTTTGAAGAGCTCTGAATTTGTTATTTTTGAAGGTCGCTCTGACATAATATCGGTTACTTTTCTTTTGCATGCAGTTCTCAAAATTTGACGTTCTAATTTCTGGACATTTAAGTTTCATGAATATGATCTAATTCTCCATTCAAAATAATTGTACACGATTCATAGATCTGTGAATAACCTCGCACAACACGACTTAACTGTACATCTCCACCTTATTTCTCCAGTTTCCTTTACAAATGCCTGATGGAATTTGTGTTCTTCAACAATGACGACCGGTTTTCCTCTATCAGACTCTATTTTCTTGAATAGTTTATCAGACATCTTGACTCGTGAACAAACATTCTATTACTAAACAATTTATTTTTTGGTGAGTTTTCTTAAATTTGATGAAGTGTTCAGTTAAATCTTAAGTGGAAAGGTTAATTTTAGTACATGTATGATAGAGGTAAAACATGTACAGGTATGATATAGGTAAACAATATTTACAGGTAAATGTGGCGCACTTTCATTTCATTTATTGGCGCAATTAATACCATCAAAATAAAAGAGAGTGGCGCAATTAATATCTTTTCAAAACTGCAATTGGCGCAAATTGATTCTGCCCATATCAACATAGGTCTAAGGTATGTCTAATGTCACTGAATTGTAAGCAGATCCTGCTCCACCAGTGGCACCCATCATAAAAATTTCTAGCTAGGTAGACTTACTTTCAGCAGACACCTGTTACGTGTGTAATGAGTCAAAATGATGACAAAGTACATTTTTTTAATTGTAATTTAATCAATTACATTGAAAGTAATCAGACCCATCTCTGGTAATGACTTCTTGCCCACAATCTGTTTTGCTTTTCTTATTTAGATTATTTTAAGCAGTCAAGAGGAGTTAGTAGAAGCTTTCAAAGTAAGTACATTGATGAAAGATTTTCTGTAGAGATTCAGTTTTGTTAGCAGCTGAGCTTTTATGAAATGTTAAGCATGTAACAATGTTAAATAGAAGTCAGATCAGCATGATCAGTGTGTCGTTCCCTTTTATTATATAGTTAAAAATGAAAGATCAGACATGAAGACAGGTAAAGTTGTATTTACCTTAGCTTTAACATTTTTAAGTTTAATAAAGTTCAAGTTGCATATTAATTTATTAAAACTATGCAGTAAATGTGCAATGTTGGGTAATTGTCCCCAGTGAAAACACATTGAAATAGGAGGGGGTTAATCTGTCCTTGCTTGTTATTGCTATCAGTTGTACAATTCTTGTCAGACTTTTATGACACTTAGATCATATTTCAGCAATGTCTTAGATGAGTTCGAAAATCAGGACTGATTAGATATTTGTAAATACATGAAATAGTTATGCCCTTTGGAATAATGAATTATACAGGAAATTGCATTGTATGCTCTGAAGCCTTCATTTCTATAAGATATTTATATAAATTGTTTTAAGGAACAAAAAAATGTTTTATTTAGTTAGTAACCTTAAGCTTGTACTTGGCAGTAATTTGCAATTGAATAGAATAAGATCAAATATGTGTAATTAATGCAGGGGACATTGGAACAACTTTTTATGGCAAATAAAAACAAAAGCTGAAACATTTCTGTAACTTTTGTTTCAGGTTGCACAGAACTGCTCCAGTACTCTACATCTTAAACTCAGAAACTTTACAGGACAACCAGTAGAGCCAGAAACACACAGGGGAGATAATTCTCTACAGACACCAGGTGGAGACACTGATGTGAAGATAATGATGGAATCTTCTGTTGACCCCAAATCTGAACATCGGCAGAACACAGAAGCTCAGAAAGAACAAGAAGGAGATTCTAGTGAGGCAGAGTTAGAGAAACTAGAAATGTGGTAAGTAACTATTTATATTCATTATTCTATTCTTATTGAAATTTTTTAGTTGTTTCAGGAAAAAATATACATGTATGAGCTGAAGAAGTGTCTCTAAAGGCATCCATAGAATCTGCTGTATATACATACCAAAGGTTAAAATATGTTCTGAACATAACAAACAACCTAAGAAATGTATACACAAGTGCCTACATCTACCCCAAGAATTTTCCTGGACATCCCATACATATTCTAGTCCTCACGAAAAACTTTTGAGTCTATTGGTCTATAGAGGTGAACATAGAATGGTCGGCCTATTGTTGAGTGGGAAGACTGATATTCATGTTTTCTTGCATACTAGAATTAGGAATAAATATGGGGAATGTGTCAGAGAGTCAACAACCTTACCAAAGAGCAGGCACAAACATAAGGCCACTAATGGGTCTTCCACAAAGCGAGAAAATCTTGCACCCAGAGGTAGGTTTCAGCTGGTCCTCAAACAAAAATATTTACTATTTCAGTGAATATGGACATCACACTAAACTCTGAAACTTATAAGTGAACTAAAATTTAAAAAAAACCCAACATATTAGACTAACAAAGGCCAGAGTCCCTGCTTTTAATAGGATAGAACAAAAATGTGTACATTGGTCTAATGTCTGTTTCTTTGTCTGTTTAAAAAAAATGTTTACTTTAAAGAAAATAATCAAATACCCAAAAAAATAAAAGAAATGATGAATAAAGAACTGATCCATACTGTTTTGTAAGATAATGCATTTTCTTAAAATACACAGGCTCCATGAAGATAGTAAGCCTCTGATAAGATCTAAAGAAGTAGAAAAACAAATGGCACCAACTGTTGACATTGTTACTCCATCAGAAGATGAGAAGAAGGAGGCTGGAAAAGTGAAGCCATCTGATGGACAGAAAGATGAAGAGACTGGAGTAGTTTATGTCAAGGTACTATAGTTTTTCAGTTGAATTTCAAAAGGCCATGTGATCAGTATTTGGATGTTGAATTATAAGAAATTGTGAGCATAAAACCAAAAATTCCCAAAGAATACAGCAAAATTATCCAAGGTCAACATTGGCTGAAGGAGCTGACAACATATTTTTTTTGTAACTCCTAATAGAAGATCTCTGGAAACTTTAATATAAACAATCATATTATTTCTGTTCTTGTAATATTTCTTCATGTGTGGGAGAAATATTATATTATAGGAACTTCTATTCCCTGACAGAGTTGCATTCATATTGTATTATATAATCATTTCAAATTTGTATTAACCAGAATTTTACAATTTATCATTTAAATTTTCCTTTACAATATTTAGTCAATATCAACAGTTTATGTTTTCAATGTTTTAGCCAAAGGTAATGAGACAAAAAGTTAGAAAGTCTGAAAAGACATTAGAACATGATCGCATGTATAAAAGACGCCATTGTAGAAGTGCAGAGAGGTCAAGACGACTCAGATATGAAGAAGAGGCTGAAACTTCAGATGATGCTGCTATGCCGTATGATGTGTTCATCAAATACATGCAACAGGTATGCTTTTTCAAAACAGAAATACTCAGAGTAAAGTTTATGTGGCAATTTGATTTAAATGGACACAAGTCTGTGCTGACAACTACTAGCCCTGCACTAACCTGTCAATAGTCCAAATTGATTTCCTTATAAATGTCTAGTAATAACTTAAGTTAGTAAGATTTTAATTGTATGTTTATCCTTCAGGGATCACCACAGAAATGTTTTGAAGGGTGGAGCTCATAAAAAGATATTTGAACAGCTTAAAAAATATTTATAAATTGTAAGCAGTTTGCAGTAAAGTTCTCTTGATAGCATTATATACATGTATGTCTGTACAAAAATGTCTTTGAATTGTAGGTTTTTTTTTAAAGATCAATGAAATGAAACTGCTTTAAGTTTATTCTCTAATCTTATCTCATGATATGATTTCAAAAATGTAATGCTTATCTTGAGAAAATGATTGATTAAAAGTGTTTTAACACCACTTTGAGAAAAATGAAGAGTGCAAATCCTTTATTACTTGTATGTCTGACACTCCATCTTTTATTACAGTTAAAACTTGAATTGAGAACAGAAATTGTAAGAGATGTTACCAGGAAAACAGTGAAACAAGTATTGAAAGGATTAGATGGGGCAGTGATCCAGTCCATGAAGGGAGGTAACTCTGAAACTACTGTAGAAACACCTGCATCCCCAACAAAGATAGAAGATACTCCTATCTTATCACCAGTAAAGAACAAAGAAGTGGGAACAGTAGAAGCAACAACTTCACATCGTATGTATCTAGCAAGCAAATATTCACTAATCTATATTTTTGTATAATGGTCATATCCTACAAAAAAAACGAATGTTTCATATGCTGTATAAAACTACTGTCTGTGAGATATACTTAGAAGGTCAAAGTTGTGTAATGTTGAAAAACTGTGTATCTTGAAATTTTAGCATGTTTATTTTGTGGTAGACATATTACAGCAAAATAAGGCCTACATGGACATTTCATTGTCAATTAAAATGCATTGTGCAAGGCTTTGAAACGCACAATGAACACATTGAAGATGTAGCTGAACAGTCTAAAAGTATAATAATGAACACATTGAAGATGTAGCTGAACAGTCTAAAAGTATAATAATGAACCCATTGAAGATGTAGCTGAACAGTCTAAAAGTATAATAATGAACACATTGAAGATGTAGCTGAACAGTCTAAAAGTATAATAATGAACACATTGAAGATGTAGCTGAACAGTCTAAAAGTATAATAATGAACAACACCCAACACAACAAAATAAAAGTATACACTAAATAGTATTACAAGTTCTCCTCAGATAAGTAATGTTTTGTGTCCTTTACTCATAGAATACAGATTGTTGTACATTCTTGATCAAGTATTTCACTTTGTGTATTTACTCTTTTTTGCAGCAATATACTACCATGAACATGTGACCTGTGATTTCTGTGAGAGGACCATTGTAGGAGCTCGATACAAATGCTGGTATGTTTATGAAATGTAAAAACATATCTTTTGACACATTGCTATTTCCATGGATTTTATAAGCATTCAGCAGGGTTCTATGGATATCCTATTTCTATGAACTTAAAAACTACTAAAAAAATAACATACTTCGTTTAAATAACCGGACAAACATTCTAAACAACATTCATGAACAATTGTTGAGAAAGCTAAAATCCAAAATGCATTTTGATACTGTGGATTCATTTATTTTCGTCGGTATTAATTTTCGTGGATAGAGAAAAAAAGACATTTCGTGGTATACATAAATTCGTGGATAGCTGATAACAACAACAAAAAAATCAGATATGTAATTCGTGGATTTGTTTTTGATTTAGGAGATCATATAACCTCCTTGGTTTAATCAATAATAAAACAAACAAAAAAGAAGGAATTCATTGAAAAAGTTTTGAATTGTCAAAATCCTCGCTTGGTCATTTTAGGTTAAAGTGTTCATTGAAAACTTCTATTACAATAATGGACAGAGACAACTAATTATTTATTTGTTTTACAATTCATAAATGCTTGTCGGAATTCTATAAGGCAATCAAAACTTTATGATTGAAAGCTCATTTCCCTAATCACGATATAATAAACAGTCATATAAGTAAAAGGTGTGAAAATAAATGTTCCTGTCATAAACAATATTACCTACGGGCAATATCCCCGTACTTAATCCTATTGATTTTCAATCACTAGTAAACCAAACTATGACACGGTAATTAACAACTTATTTTCCATGAACAGTTTTAATCAATTTTAAAAAGTAAATTATCACTGATATTCGATATATTTATTATTGATTTAATTAAACTACTTGTATCTTCTTTCAATAAAAAACATGTGTTATGTTACAATGTTTATCGCTAGTCAATACTATACTAAAACTGCATAACATAACCGGAAATAAACATCCGACTCCATACACATTTATCGGGATTATTCTTCGTTGAATTCTTAAATTCGTGGTTCGCTGTGACCCACGAAACCCACAAAATTGGTATACCACGAATAAAAATGAATCCACAGTATGTTAAAAAAAAATCACACAATTTTATCTTGTTTTTGGATTAAAGATGATATTGCTGTATAAAAGAAATAGATTGTTGCCATATATACATGTATATAAATCATGAATCTATGTTATAAGAAATTGATTAAAATTTGATACTTATTTGGATGTAAGGGGTATTCCATTAAAATGTATGTGGGAGGGTAACCAAGAACTATATTTTTATATAATTTTGCATATATATAAACATGATAAATGTTAATAGGCGCATCCTGAAAAATACCCATGACCCTCATTCAATAATTAAACTTCCCTTCCTACCCTCCCATATACATTTTAATGGAATAACCCTTATTTTATTTTCTTGAATGTGCATGATGTCATTGATTATTTTACAGCAAATAAACTATTTATCCAGTAATTTTTTTTGGTACTTTTCTAGTAATTGTAGTGATTATGATTTATGTGAAGAGTGTGAGGCCATCCATGGAGTTCATGACCCCAATCATGTGTTCCTGAAAATCAGACGACCTGTTAGACTCCGCAATAAAACTCCTCTTCTTAAACAGATTATCTACAGATCATCTTCAACTGAACATATTGAAGCCAGACAACCATTGTTTGAAAGTGCTGAAAAATTACTGAAAGCTAAAATGGATAAGTAAGTTACGATAGGAATTATTTTGTGAATATTTATTTTTACTTATTTAGTGATTGATATAAATCTTGAAAATTATTACATAAGTCAATGCAGACTTTGACAAAAACCATGAAATCAAATATTTATAAAAAAAAATACAATATTTCATTAATCTGCAAAATTTGGTATTCATGAAAATAAAGGAATGCACAGTTACTAAAATAAAGCATCTGTATATTTATAATCAGATTATTCTTACAATGTATAAAGAAAGACGTCATTTATACTTATTTCATTCAAATTTAGATTAAAGGCTCAACTATCACACAAGCAAGATAAACTGAGGAAAAAGGAAGAAAAAATAATGAGAAAACAAAAAAGGAAAGAAGATAGACTTCAACAGTGGTTAGAATCTTCGAAACATGATGTTATGCAAGTCAGGCATGCAACTGTGTAAGTATAAGAAAGAGAGATAGAGAGAGACAGATTGAGTAAAGGACTTCAGCGATAGTTAGAATCTTCAAACAATGATGCAGTGGCAGTCCAAATTTCCCTGACCATCATCCCGAATGGCCTTTGTTATGACAAGACCTACCTATTGTATTTATTGTTAACTTGTTCTTGTCCTGAACATGCATGAAATATTTGCCACTGGACGTTAAGCAACCAACAATCAATCTAACAATGATGTGATGCAAGTTTACATACATAACATACAACAGGGTAAACTTAGTAAAAAAGAAAGAGAAAATGAATGATAGAATTCAAGGGAGAGAGAGAGAAAGGAGAGGGAAGAGAAAGAGAGAGATATATACAACAGGGTAAACTAAGTAAAAAGAAAGAATGAGTAATAGAATGCAAGAGAGAAAGGAGAGGGAAGAGAGAGAGAAATATATATATACAACAGGGTAAACTTTAAGTAAAAAGAAAGAGAAAATGAGTGATAGAATTCAAGAGAGAGAGAGAGAAAAAGGAAATAATGTACCATGCTTGATGTAATTATAACTCATAAATGCAACTGTGAACATACATATTTAATGGGATTTTGAACTAAAAATCGGCTATTGATTTAGGGGTGTATTGAGGGGGAATTGCTGCCTAACAGTGTCCGTTCATTAACATGAAAACATTTTGAAGAATTTTTTCAAATCTAGATATTTTTACACATATGTTGGTCTAAAATTCAGAATATTGGAAATTTTGCAAATTGATGTCAAATGCATGATGATGGACCATTATTTTTCAGTGAACTTTTAATGGCTGCTGTTTTCTCCTATAATGTTACTATACAATGATAGTTGTAAATTGTAATATAAATCAGACATTCAAATGTGTTAATTCATAGTTTTACACAAATTGTGGTTTAAATTTCAAAATGTTGAGAATTTTGCAAATTGTAATCAAATACATCATAGAAAATTATTTTTCAGTGAACTTTTAATGGCTGCTGATTTCTTGTATGATGTAACTATACCAGATGGAACCAGAGTTCAACCAGGAACCAGACTAATGAAAACTTGGAGAATAAGAAATGCAGGAACATCTAAATGGACTGATTCAACAAAGGTACATTTATATAAACTACTATATAACCGTAGCTCTTTCATATTTTATTTGGCTTTCTCAAATAAGAAATTTAAGCTGTGATTTCTGTCACTTATGTGTTCCCCTAATTAAAAACAAGTGATTCTGACTGAATTCATTAGGAACAGTCTTTTTTGCCAAGTTCAGTTATTTGCCTTGTAATTAAAGAATCAGAAGTTATTTACCTTAGGAAGTACTTAAATGTTTATTGCTTATGAAGAGCAAGTGCAAAGGAATAGGTTCTTTAAAATTATATAGCATTACTATATAGGTGTAATACCACCAAATCATGGTACGTCACATCTGGTTGCATATGAAAATAGGTTGAAAAAAATATTCCCTTGAATTTGTAGGTAATTAATTCTACATTTTATTGCAGTTAAACATTTCTTGGGTATTTCAAAGCACCATTATTTTGATACGACCCGCAAAATTTTTGCGGTCGTATATTGCATTGGTATGACGTCGTCGTCGTCGTCCGAAGACACATTGGTTTTCGCACTAAAACTTTAGTTTAAGTAAATAGAAATCTATGAAATTTAAACACAAGGTTTATGACCATAAAAGGAAGGTTGGGATTGATTTTGGGAGTTTTGGTCCCAACAGTTTAGGAATAAGGGGCCAAAAAATGGCCCAAATAAGCATTTTTCTTGGTTTTCGCACAATAACTATAGTATAATTGAATAGAAATCTATGAAATTTGAACACAAGTTTTATGAACACAAAAGGACGGTTGGGATTGATTTTGGGAGTTTTGGTCCCAACCGTTTAGGAACTAGGGGCCAAAAAGGAGCTCAAATAAGCATTTTTCTTGGTTTTCGCACCATAACTTTAGTATAAGTAAATAGAAGTCTATGAAATTTAAACACAAGGTTTATGACCATAAAGGTTGGGAGTTTTGGTCCCGACAGTTTGGGAATTAGTGGCCCAAAGGGTCCAAAATTAAACTTTATTTGATTTCATCAAAATTTGAATTCTTGGGGTTCTTTGATATGCTGAATCTAACCATGTATTTAGATTTTGGATATTGGACCATAATAGGTAAATGTCCAATTTAAAAATTTTAAGTTTTTAAGTTTAAGTTCTTAGACCACATTCATTCTGTGTCAGAAACCTATGTTGTGTCAACTATTTAATCCCAATCCAAATTCAGACCTGTATCAAGCTTGAATGTTGTGTCCATACTTGCCCCAACTGTTCAGGGTTCAAACTCTGCGGTCATATAAAGCTGTGCCCTGCGGAGCATCTGGTTTTATTTGTGATTTCTATAGAATATTTGAAACTTTAGGTTACATGGTTACTAAAACTTGTACACAAGTTAAATAGGGGGGGGATTTGATTGGTTAACTTTCAGTGATGGTTATTTTCTTGTGTGCAATGAAATATTATGTGAATTTTTTTCTACGGTACTGGACAAGATAAAACTTTACCCATGCCAAGTATTTTTTTATTTGAAACAAAGATAAATTCTGCACCATTTTTTGAAAAGGGTAAATTTAACAATGACTAATAGAGGAAAATAGTGGTATTACACCTATATAAAAAGTTTCCTTGCTCATATTTTAGCTGAAAGTAGTATATGATTGTATACCAACTGTTCGCAAGGAAGAAAATGTACCAAAATTGAGACCAGCAGAAGAAGGGGAGATAACTGTTGAACTTGTAGCTCCTCAAAAACCAGGTAATTAAAATTAATATGTACATGGAAAACACATTGAAATTTCATTGATGTATGGGCATTCAAACTTTTTTATGCCCCACCTACGATAGTAGAGGGGCATTACGTTTTCTGGTCTGTGTCTCCGTTCGTTCGTCCGTCTGTGCGTCCGTTCGCTTCAGGTTAAAGTTTTTGGTCAAGGTAGTTTTTGAAGAAGTTGAAGTCCAATCAACTTGAAACTTAGTACACATGTTCCCCATGATATGATCTTTCTAATTTAAATGCCAAATTATAGTTTTGACCCCAATTTCATGGTCCACTGAACATAGAAAATGATAGTGCGAAGTTCAGGTTAAAGTTTTTGGTCAAGGTAGTTTTTGATGAAGTTAAAGTTACATCAACTTGAAACTTATAGTACACATGTTCCCTATGATATGATCTTTCTAATTATAATTCCAAATTATAATTTTGACCCCAATTTCACGGTCCACTGAACATAGAAAATGATAGCTCGAGTGGGGCATCCATGTACTATGGACACATTCTTGTTTATGAATAAAATTCAAACAATTGCCTCTTTGAATTGGATGGTTACATACCTCATTTTCAAAGTGCTGACCTGGTTACCAAGCTTTTGTGAATTTCTTGGATACAGGGGAACCATGAATTTAAATGTTCAAAGAATTACAAATTTCCCCAAACCATGAAATTAAATTTCCACTAAAATGCAAGTTTTCATCAATTCACAAAAATGTTTTCGCAATAAATAAATTCACAGTATGTTTAAATAGAACATCTTTAGTTTGATATATAAATAGAAGTTTATTAACACAGAATAAACCACACCATTCTCATTGACATTCACCTAAACTTTTCTCTTTCTAAATATTATGTGATTAATTGAATCATAATTATACTTTGGATACCAATTTTTGTGGATTAAGTGTCTACAGGTGAACCACGATTCAAATGTTCAACAAATTACATATTTGATTTAGACTTTGTATGCATAGATTGGCAAAACCACGAAATCAAATATCCAGGAAAAGGAAACTTAAAGTTTCCTCAATCCATGAAAATTGATTGCCATGAAAAATAATTGAACCCACAGTAACTGAGAAACAGCAAATGTCAATTAATTAGACTTATGTTTGATCCAGAAGACTGAAAAACCTACTTCCTCATGTACAAGACATTTAAGGTGATGTAATATCTTAGAAACATGGATTTATGATTACATATTCATAAGAAAATGAGAAGACAAATTAAAAAAAAGTTGGTCCATTCTTAACAAATACATATATTGACTGTGTAGCTGCACTAGTAAACCTTTTTTGTGCAGCCTACCTCATGAAATTTTCTTGCTGTGTTAAAAACCTATTAGTGACCTTGGGCTGTTTTCTGCTCTTTGGTTAGATTGTTTTCTCATTGACTTTCCATTTTCCATTTTATTAATATTTTTCAGGTCGTTATCAGAGCCATTGGAAAATGTTTGACCACGACAGATCATTCGGACATCGTGTCTGGTGTGATATCATAGTAGAACCTAAAGAAGTCCTGGAACCAACTAAAGATGACACATTCAAACTTGTTCAACAGTCTCAACAAGCAGAAAACTTGGTATGTAAAATTTACATTGTAGAAGTGTCAATAGTCACACATTAATCTTTGGGTGAACTATTTGATTGAAATGATATACTGTGAATTCAGAAATTTATGTGATGTTTTTATTATTGCAAAAAATGCGACAGAGTTATAATCGCAATAATTTAAATTTGCGTTTTTTTTTTTTTTTTACATGAATAAAACAGGATTTTTCTAAATATTGCAAAAATTAAATTGCATTTAGTCTAAAATGACAAAATCGCAATAATAAATGCACACAATAATTAATGTACGCATTAATTTCTGAAATTACAGTATATATCATTTCAATCAAATAGTTCACCCAAAAATTAATGTGTGACTATTGACACTTCTACAATATAAATTTTATAAAATTTAGCAATTTGACATATCTCAATTATTTAAAAATAGCTTTAGGTAACAAACATTTAAAATGTTATAGTGTAAATTCACAAATTATTGTAAGGTTTTAATGCAAATGATGTGACTCGGTTTATTGCAATAAATAGAACTCGCATATTTATATCTTATACATACATGTATCTGTAAGCAGATTTTGCTGACATTTTTGTAATTAATCTCATACATACATGTACCTGTAAGCAGATTAATCTCGGACATATTTTTGTCCATTTTTTTTAAAATCACAAGGATAATGAATGCTGGCAATAAATTCTGAAATTACAGTTGCTAGCCGTTTTAATTTATTGACTGAATTAAGATATGTCTATGGTCAACTCAGTTATTACAAAAATACTATTTCTTTTGATTATAACATAGAGAGAACAAAAACCATTTTATCTGGTATCTGTTCTATTTTCTCAGCATCAGAAGAGTGAATATGAAGAAATCCCTGAAAGAGATGTGAAAATATCACAGAAGGAAGACTTCCTGTTAGAGCCAAGCCAGACAAGTTTTAGATCCAGTGAGGAAATAGAAAAAAGGGAACCAGGAGAAGGAGAGGAAAATATAAAGATAGTCATGGCTGACAGTGTAGCTGAAATAGCTGACAAAATGGTGGAATTTGTGTGTGAACAGATGGATAGGAGTGAAGCTAGAAATGTTGAACATTTTATGCCTGAAAATAATAACGTGGAAACCATAGCTCCAGATAATGAACCCAAATATGTTGATCAAGAAAAAGAAAATGTTGATTCTGGAATTCCAGTGGAATTTGCCAGACATCAGGAAGAGGTCAGTGACATTGGTAACAAATATGAAAGTACTGGGAAAAGTGGAGATGAGTCTGACTTCAGTGATGGACATGGGTTCCTTCATGTACAGGGTCCTGATCTGATTGCTTTTGAGATGGTAGAGCCTGGCGAAGATGACAAGTATGAGAATGCTCTTCCTGTTGAAGAGGAAAAGTTTGAAAATGCAGAAGGTAAATATAGTCAATGTGATTGTTCTTATTGGATACTTTTGAATAATTTGTCAGAAATATTTAGCATGGCTTAAGCTAGATAAAAGGTTCGAGCAGATTTCTAGGTTGACAATCAAAACCAAAAGTCAAATAAAGCAAATTACACGTTGGCTAAAAATTAAAACAACAAAAGGATAGACAGGAAAAACATTTTATTAGAAACTAAAGAAAGAACAAAAAAACCTTAATAAAAAAACAGTTAGATAGAATTTAAACTAAAATTGTTTTTAATATAATTTATATACCAATCGTTTGATGTAATTATCATTATGTCCTAGCAATTAAGGAAGTTGGAGATACTGTTTTTAGACTGTCTGTCAATTTGTATGTGTGTCCATCTCAATGCTTGAATGTTTTATCTTACATTGGAAACATGCAGCACTTTCAACCAGAAAAATTATCTGGAACAATAAATATACTTCGAAATAATAAGAAATTAATTGAACGATATATTATTAATGTAAAAAAAATGTTAATCTTTCAGAATATCTAAATGATAGAAAAGAAGAAGTTCAGATAGAAGAGAGACATGTTCTGTCTAGAAGTAGTAGTGTTGAAGTTGTAGATATGACACAAGATGAATCTGCAGCTGATGAGGAAGTTCAGGATCATGAATATCTGAGAAGTTTACAGAATCCTGTTACAGGTATGTATGAAATTCAGGATCCTGAAATCTGAAAATGTTTGCAGAATACCCTGTAACCTATAGGTATGATGTTCAGGATCAAGAAATCTGAAAAGTTTACAGAATCCTGTTGTATAAAGTTCAGGATCATGAATATATGAGGAGTTTACAGAATCCTGTTAGAGGTATGCATATATATCAGGATCTTGAAATCTGAGATTATTAAGTTCAGGATCTTGAAATCTGAGATTATTAAGTTCAGGATCATAGATATCTGAAAAGTTTACTGAATCCTGTTACAGGTATGTATAAAGTTCAAGATCATTAATCTCTTAGAAGTTTACTGAATCCTGTTACAGGTATGTATAAAGTTCAAGATCATTAATCTCTTAAAGTTTACAGAATCCTGTTACAGGTATGTATGAAATTCAGGATCCTGAAATCTGAAAATGTTTGCAGAATACCCTGTAACCTATAGGTATGATGTTCAGGATCAAGAAATCTGAAAAGTTTACAGAATCCTGTTGTATAAAGTTCAGGATCATGAATATATGAGGAGTTTACAGAATCCTGTTAGAGGTATGCATATATATCAGGATCTTGAAATCTGAGATTATTAAGTTCAGGATCATAGATATCTGAAAAGTTTACTGAATCCTGTTACAGGTATGTATAAAGTTCAAGATCATTAATCTCTTAGAAGTTTACTGAATCCTGTTACAGGTATGTATAAAATTCAGGATCATAAATATTTGAGATGTTTACAGAATCCAGTTACAGGTAAAGTTCAGGATATAAATATCTGACAATTAAGCAGAATCCTGAAAAAGATAATCTGTATAAAGTTCAGGTTTGTTGAAATTATACAATTCATATTTAGGGTAAATGCTTCATTTGCTTCTAATTTTATGTTGGACATATGGATGCTCAGATTGAGATTAGGATGTCATTAAAAATAAATGAACAATGTTAATCAGAATCCAATTTATCCCAATACATGTAAATTTGATTGTTTTTATACTTTATATCTTTCTAGTTACTGTCAATGAAGATGAGGATGATGATGATGATGATGACAGTATGACTGATAGTTCCTACGACATATATAATGATAGTGAAGATGATTTCTTGGTTGTACCCATGCCTGCCTGTTTCAATTTGGAGAAACCCATCAGCTTTCAACAACCAGAGAGTCAGTCTGAAGATGAAAGGGGAGATAACTTGGATGATAATCATAACAGAATTCATGTTGCTGGTATGGATTTATATAATTTAGAAATAAATGTCTATTTGGAATGTACAGGTTACTTTGTGTATCATTAAGTGTTTATTACAAATGATTTATACTGAGGATTCATTAATTTTGATGGTTTCATGGAAATAGTAAACAAACAAATTTATAATTTTACAAAGTAAAAATTCCCTCTTGGCTTGAAACAGCATTTGTAAAATCAAGTTTCCAGGAAATTGGAGTCAACACCATCACTTTTTGAACTGCCTTTTGCAGTATGAAGTTTAGAACACGTTATTCTTAATTTCAAAATACAGTATTTTACCAAAAAACACCTTATCAGTTTAATAATTTGATTTTTTTAATTTTCATTTATTGTCTAAAAGGAATGCATTACATAATAACTGTGTTCTTGGACCTTATGTTATTGCCTTGTTTTTTTAATATTTTCTTTTCTTTCAGATGAACAGACCAGAGTATCTGTAGATGATATACTGACTACATCTGGTACCATAGCCACACCCCCTTTGGAGCCAGAAGCTGTTGCCATGCCTACACAGGAAGTAGATGACAAAACCATGATAAAGAAAGAAGCTGATCTTGATGATTTCTTTGGAACCGAATCAGTTGAAAAAGACAATCTTGTTGTATGTAATTTGTTTTCAATTTATTTTCTTTTATTGATTTACATTTTCATATGCTTTAACCTGACAGGTTTCTGTAACAAGTCCAATATTAATAAAAAACAAAAGCAAATAAATCACCAAAACTATTAAACATTCATGGATAAATTTTTGTTTTAAAATATTTTTTATGTCCCTTGCAACTGACCTTTTATTAATTTAAATCTATTTTGGGAGTTATTTGAACTTTGTCATTTTTGGGTAAAAGCGGTTAAATGTTATAGTTATTTAAAAATAACTCTTTGCATCTGAGGGGGCATCAATTGTGTCTCCTTGACACAATAACGTCTCAGAGAAAGTCCTACATTGACTTTGTTATAATACAGTTACTTCAGAGTGGAGTGAGGGGGCATCACTTTGTCTAGTTTAAATAAATGTTATATTTTAGAGAGCATCTTTCAGTAGTGACAAGTTTTTTGCTTGTTCAAACAGGAATAATGAGTAAAATAAGAAACCACAGGAAACATAAAATAAGTCCTCAAGCCAGCCGTGTGCATTACTTGAACAAGTAATATTCAAAGCTACCTACACATGTAATGTTAAAAACAAGGGTCTATAACATATTACATTGAAAGATTTTGTATATTCTATTTAAAGATGTGTCCATACAGATTGTACCAGCATAACAATTTTTCTTAGACATCTGTTAATTATTTTTCTCATGAATTATAAAACTTTATATTCCTATCATCTTGACCTGCTTACAGTTAATATTGACAAGTTTGGGTTAAAAAATGGTCTCTCTTGGACTACTGTAAATTCGGAAATTATTGCGAGCATTTATTTTTGCAATTTTTTTCAGTTCAGACTAAAATGCGATTTAAATTTTGTGATATTGAGAAAAAATCCTATTATAAATAATTCAAAATACGAGTTTAAATTATGCGATTATAAACCTGTCACATTTTTCGCAATAATAAAATCATCACAATAACTTAATTATCACAATTACTTCTGAATTTTCTCTTTATTAAATTTGTAACGATTTTCATTGTAGAGTGCAAGCGAAACTGACAGTGAAGAAACAAAAGTAGTAGAAATTACTCAACATCCTGGACAAGCAGACAAATCAGAAGAAGTTACTTCCCCTGTTGTAACAACACAACCAGAGGGAGCCACTGCAATGGAAGGACAATGGGATAAACAACTAGAACAAAGGTACTTTAACAAGTTTTTGTATACATAAGAATAATTTTGAGAAACAAAAAAAGTAATTACTGGATTCACTTAAAAACTGCAGTATCACAAATGATATGATTAGGAAAATCACCACTCATACTTTGTTTAAAAGTGGCCTCAAAGATGTGCTTCTATATCTTTTATTTGTTGAATCGATCTTGCAAGACCCTAATGTACCACTTAAAACTCTTAGATACAAAATGTACATTGACGTGCAGCTATTCTGTACTTGTTTCTTATTTAATTGCTCTCATGTTAACATCTGGTATAAGAACATGTATGCTTCAAAAATAAAAGTAAGATTTCTTATCAGAATTTTATATTGCATTAATAAATTAAATGTTAGTCCACTAGGTTTCAACATTCAAAGGGGCATCAATTCAATTAATGTAAATTTCCTCAGTCTACACGTTACTGTCAGTACAAGAAAACCATATAAATGTAATCATTTTCATGGCATAATATATGGCTCTTAATTCCAGATATTGTTTCCTTGATTGATGTGAGTGCCTTATTTTACAAAGTATTAAGAGATTATATTACATTTATAAAATAGCCTTTGTTAACACAATGAAAAACACCATCAAAATAACCTTTATTACGTCAATAAACATATGGTTATTGTTAATTGTGAAAACAGAATTCTCCTCAATCTTTTTGGACAGTAAAGGCAAAAACGGTTCATGTTTTTCTTTGTATTTGCAGACCAGCAGAACTTGTCAACCAGATGATGCACACTGCAGTAAAAGCTGCCAACAAAGCTGCTGCTAATGCCTATACTACAGCTAAGGAAGTTTTCTACACTTGGCAGGCAAGAACATACCAGGTAGGTCAAAGGTTATTTAAGGTCAAAGAAGTTGTCTATACTTGGCAGGCAAGAACATACCAGGTAGGTCAAAGAAAATGTCTACACTTGGCAGGCAAGAACATACCAGGTAGGTCAAAGACGTTTTCTATACTTGGCAGGTTAGAACTTACCAGGTAGGTCAAAGATGTTTTCTACACTTGGCAGGCAAGAACATACCAGGTAGGTCAAAGAAGTTGTCTACACTTGGCAGGCAAAAACATACCAGGTAGGTCAAAGAAGAAGGAGTCTACACTTGGTAGGAACATACCAGGTAGGTCAAAGAAGTTTTCTACACTTGGCAGGCAAGAACATACCAGGTAGGTCAAAGAAGTTTTCTACACTTGGCAGGCAAAAACATACCAGGTAGGTCAAAGAAGTTTTCTACACTTGGCAGGCAAGAACATACCAGGTAGGTCAAAGAAGTTGTCTACACTTGGCAGGCAAGAACATACCAGGTAGGTCAAAGAAGTTGTCTACACTTGGCAGGCAAGAACATACCAGGTAGGTCAAAGAAGTTGTCTACACTTGGCAGGCAAGAACATACCAGGTAGGTCAAAGAAGTTGTCTATACTTGGCAAGCAAGAACATACCAGGTAGGTCAAAGAAGTTGTCTACACTTGGCAGGCAAGAACATACCAGGTAGGTCAAAGAAGTTGTCTATACTTGGCAGGTTAGAACTTACCAGGTAGGTCAAAGATGTTTTCTACACTTGGCAGGCAAGAACATACCAGGTAGGTCCAAGAAGTTGTCTACACTTGGCAGGCAAGAACATACCAGGTAGGTCAAAGAAGTTGTCTACACTTGGCAAGCAAGAACATACCAGGTAGGTCAAAGAAGTTGTCTACACTTGGCAGGCAAGAACATACCAGGTAGGTCAAAGAAGTTGTCTACACTTGGCAGGCAAAAACATACCAGGTAGGTCAAAGAAGAAGGAGTCTACACTTGGCAGGAACATACCAGGTAGGTCAAAGAAGTTTTCTACACTTGGCAGGCAAGAACATACCAGGTAGGTCAAAGAAGTTTTCTACACTTGGCAGGCAAAAACATACCAGGTAGGTCAAAGAAGTTTTCTACACTTGGCAGGCAAGAACATACCAGGTAGGTCAAAGAAGTTGTCTACACTTGGCAGGCAAGAACATACCAGGTAGGTCAAAGACGTTTTCTACACTTGGCAGTTTAGAACTTACCAAGTAGGTCAAAGGTTATTTAAGGTCAAAGAAGTTTTCTACACTTGGTAGGCAAGAACTTGCAAGGGAGGTGAGAAAGTAAAGTCAAAGGTTATTTAAGGTCAAATTCAGTTTTCATCACATGACAGACAAGAACACACCAGGTAGGTCAAGATGTTAGATCAAAGAAGTTTTGTAGGTTTTCTACACTTGGTAGGCAAGAACTCGCTACAGAGGTGAGAAAGTAAGGTCAAATGTTATTTAAGGTCATAGAAGTTTTCTACACTTGACAGACAAGAACTTACCAAGTAGATCAAGATGTTAGGTCAAAGGTTATTTAAGGTCAAAGAAACTTTCCATACATGGTAGGAAAGAAAGTACCAGAAATGTAGGGAATTAAGGTCAAAGGTTATTTGAGGTCAAAAAAGTTTACTGCACTTGGCAGGCAAGAACTTACTAAGGAGGTGATTAAGTAAGGTCAAAGAAACTTTATATACATTGCAGGCAAAAACGTACCAGGTAGGTCAGGAAGTAAGGTCAAAGGTTATTTATGGTCAAAGAACCTTTCTATATATGGCAGTCACGAGCCTAGTTTATTTTTGCCTTACAGAACTTATGTTAAAATTTTGTATGATGGCCCAAGAAAGTTTCCATACATTGTTGTCCAGAACTTATTAAGAAAGTAAGGAAGATAAGTCAAAGTTTCTTTCTACCTTGTGCTAAAAAGTTTATACTACAGCCGAAGTAAATATTTAGTCAAAGGTCTATGTTATCTCTAGCCACTCCAAACTCCACCACCAATATAAACTGGGTCACCATTTAATTACAAGAGTGCTTAAAGTGACATTAGACACCAATAATCAGTCAATCAATCAGTAAATATGTCAAATCAAAATCTTTTTATGACAACTGAAGTATATATACCAATTTTTATTCAGCTAAATGTTCTGGTAACTTAAATAAATATATTGTGCTGTTATTTTCTGTAGAATGCTAGTGGAAAAACAAATAGTTACAAACCTCCAACATCGTCATGGAAACCAAAAGAGAGTGACTTTAAACCACCACAATCTGACTGGAAACCCAAAGATGAAGCCAACAAGGAAGCAGAACCATGGAAAGCACCAAATGCAGATTACAAACCACCAAAATCTGAGTGGAAACCTAAAAGCGACAAATGGCAACCTCCAAAAGAAGCAGGACCAATGGCTAAACTTAAAGAAATGGGATTTTGCAATCGTGAATTGAATGAAAAACTTCTGAAAAAACATAACGATGATGTGGAGACTGTCGTACAAGAATTGTTGTCAACAACAGAAAACGATTGGATGGCACAGCGACATTAGTTTGCTGTTACCATGGAAACTGACTCAATTTATAGAATTTGCTTAAAATCAGTGGATGCATATTGATACAGAGTTTGACAAGAACCTTGTGTTATAAACTTTTTGTTTTGAACACTTATTTTTAATTTTATTTTTAATTACAGTGTTTAATAGATTATACACTATCTTTATTGATAGAATTTAAAGGAATTTGTGGATTTTTTTCTGCAATTTACAATTTAAGGTATACATGTACATTAACAATCTAAATCTTAAGCTGAAATTAAAATCTTTTTTCTTTCATATCTTTGTTTTCCTCTATTTATGTTCTGAGAAGCCATTAGATAAAAATATAGTTCTTTTGCTTACTGTTTTATTGAAGAAAATATATAGGAAAATATTTTTTTGATTCTTTGTTGATCAAAGGTTTGTGACGTCTCTTATGCATATTGGGCTACGAATGTACATATAGCTTGATAATGAAATGTTATATTTTGTGTTAAGTATACACAAGTTATTTAACTAATTTCACAACATTATCAATACAATTGTTATGATACATGTTCCTATGTTTAATGTTGTTTCTTCACCAAAAATAATTGTTAGATATATTTAAATGTGATTTTGCGTCTTTTATTAGTTAGGTGTACCTAAAACCTTTATATTTGCTCTAGATCATAGCCAAGGTCTGATAAAGTGCATCAAATGAAAATGCTTTTCCTTTCCTTTAATTAGTAGAAGTGTATGTACAGATTTTGAGTAATGAAAAATCATTTCTTTTCCATCTCAAAAATTTATTCGGGAATTTGATATAAGAATTTTTCTAATTCATTTTAAATGTAAGCATCCAGTGTTAAGGAAAAATTAGTTGAAACTTGATACTTACTTTTGAAGTTGTACTTCATTTTCAATTAGGAATCACAGTCGAAAAATATTCTTAGAAAAAAATCTTCTCGCTATATTTATTTTATCTTATGTATGTAAATAGAATCGTTATTATGTTTATGATACATGGTGAATTCTGTGATTGGTTAATTTTTTGTTGTTGTTTGGTTATCTCCCCTTATTCGATTTTTTATGTATATTCTTTTATTAATACTTTAACTTTTATTTGATGATTTATTGATTTTGTGTATTAGTGCTTTGTGATAATGGGAAGATTATTTCATGTATACAAGATTTTTGTGTAAATATTTGCTATTCAGTGGTTTTGTAAAATTTTAACCCATGAGATCTGATTGAAAATACATAATTAGCAATTATAACATGTTAAAACAAATATTTATGTTGTTTATCAGTTGTTATTTACAGTTGGTATAGTGCACAATATTAATCAGTTTGATATTTTTCAGACAGATCACTCTTTTATAACCCTGTTATTTAAATCTCAGATAGAAATTTTAGAATAAGCTATTTAAAAAATTACTTATAATTTGTGAACACTTGAGTATGTTGTATATAAGATATATTCATTTTATTTTATAGAGGACCTTTTCTTATCTTAGGTTAAAAATATTTGTCAGTTTGAAGATGTATGTTTTTTTGGGTTAATTTTTTCCAAATAATATCTTTTATATACTGTTAATTCTGAAAATTTACATGCATTGTGTGATATTGAGGAATAGACAGCCTTAAGAGATTCATTGCAATTTCAGGAAAAGCTATTTAAAAAAATAATGAAAAATTTGCAAAAAATATCACTTTTCAATTATTGCAGTATTAAAAACACAGCAAAAATTTCTGACAGCACTGTTGATTTTTGAAAGACATGCATCTATTTATCCATACAGATAGTCATTTAATGATGGAAAGTCATATTAATGTACATAATAAACTTTTGAATATTTTTTGTCTGGAAATTTGTATCAAAATTTATTTCAAAGTTACAAAGAATTACATTTCCTACTAAATAGTCTGTCATGATATTTCAAATTTTTCATTTATTGGTTACTAAGGAAACATGATTTTATTAGTCTATTGTTTCTAAGGATTACCTCCCCTGCACTGAAAGTTGGTAGTTTAACAAGCTTATCTGAAATGGCATGTAAACTGACTAACAATATGTCTTAGGTTCAAATGAATAACAAATATCTGCTTTATAAATATCAATTCACCTTTGTCTAAAGTGTTTTGGCCTTGGCCAATAAATTTGCAATTGTATATGAAATGTTTAATATTTAAAAACATATGCATAAATGAAGAAAAAAAACATTGTAATTTTTATGCAAAATCTAGAATTTTCAAAGCTTATGAAAATAAGTAACTTATACCGTTAAAATGATTGCATTTTTCAAAAATGTATATGCAAAATAAAAAATTTACAGAGCTTATGAAACCTTAATAGTGAAGGAAATAAGTTAATATGTTCTGATAGAGTGATAGTGAAAATGACCTTATTTTAAAAAACAATTTTATTTGCACCTAAAAGTGAGAACAGTAAAGTAAGACATACCAAGTATTTTAAACAATAATTTTCTCTTGTATGAATACACTAAGTATTGAAAATGATAGAAATATGTAACTGTGAAGACATGGCTAAATGCGAATAAAAAGTATCCTAAAAAATACTCTGGTTTACAAAATGTTGATCATAAATCAGTTTATGAATTTTAAAGGTATTTTTAGATGCAGTGTAATGGTATCAATAGTGAAATATGTTTATTTTAATGGAGAATTGCCCAATATGGCAATGATTTTTCAGGCTTTAAAAAATGTTTTGCTGATTTATAGAGTATGTTAGCAAAGCATATCTAGAATTTATAGCAGGTTCACATAGTCTTTCTGTTAAATTAAATGTTTACAATGTCTTTCATAACAATAAACATTATTGCATATATCTACAGGTGTTTTTTTTATGCCTCCACCGCCAGCAAAAGAGACATTTAGCTTAATACATGCTCTTCTGTAAAAAGAACTGTGCATTCGTCCAAAAAATTTGTGGCTGAACTGTAACTTAAGTTTGTCTTAACCAAATGTTATGATATTTATTACCAAAAAACACTTACCAAATTCGAATTTGGTAATGATAATATCTGTCACACAATTTTTGTTTTTCTCAAACTTAAGTTTGTCTCAAACAACTGTTATGATACATATTACCAACAAACACTTATCAATATCGAAATCGGGTAGTGTCACTGTAACTGTTCTTGATCTATGTCTCTTAACAAATGGAAAATTTACTTAAATTGCATCCCAGTCAAAATGAAATGATGCCATATTGACTGTAAGTTTTTCTATTACCAATATTTGCTCTAGTAGTTATGTATATAGTTCGGCATTGCTGAGATAAGTATTCAGGCATTTTTAGTAGGTCAACATGTGTCATATGGGTTAGGTAATCTTGTATTAATACTTGTTCTGAGTTTTGTCACTCAAAAATAGCACATTTTTCTAGTAAATCAATTGATCATCTAATATATATATCCCAGGAGCGGATGTGTGATTTTTGTCCTAAAACTGAATACCAACCAAGCAATACATATATTTAAAACATGAATGAAGAACATTGAATCTTTCACTGAACCACTTTACATGATTATTAAAAATTCAAAACATTTGCTAGAATGTCTTCTGATGAAGGGTTTCTGTCGTAAGACAGACAATTAAACCAGGAGTTTAGGATGGAAAATTGGAGTTATCCATTCGAATGTTCAATGGAACACCTATAACGAGTTAGTTGACAGTTATGAAATTAGTTTGAAACAGATGAACTTGGATGCATGAGTCTTTTCACAATTGACTAGCATGAGCAATAGTCTGGCTGCCACCTGTGGAACAGAATCTCCTAATAACCCTTTAGAATCATTTGGGATTATCCCCGGTTTTTGTATGGGATATTTTGTTTATTATTCAGTTTTCGGTGCAGTTTTTTGTGGTCTTCACTGACTTGAGGCGTACTATCAGTTTTGTTGTTGCTTAGAAATCTTGTCTTCAACGTAAATATGAATGTTCCCCTGGTATATTCTGTCCAATTTTCTTTTTGTATTATGTTTATACACATTGTCAAGTATTTATTTATAACTTATTGCTTCTTTGAATTTCATGCATGCTCAGAAAAAAATACAATTGGTAGTTCCTTTAATAGAGGCTGTATGGGGGATGATCAATGAAATTTGGAGTGCCACGAAGAAATAATGATATATTCGATAAGGACAGAAAATTAGCCGAACAACATGCTCACGGATCGTTGAAAGAGTTTCTGCAAAAGTTTCTTACCGAGAAAAGAGCGTGGCACTCTCTTTACACGAAGAATCAAATTTGACGTCCCTAATCTGAACAGACATGGCTGCGAACTTGTACATCCCGCAAAGCCAAACGAACTCCAAAATTTTCGAGGGTTTTACAGTTTGCAAATTTCCGAAGTTTCCCAAACAACCCTCTGTGTTGATTTACAGAAATTAATCGTATAACAATATTTGATATAAGCATTGCAGTGCCTGGCTGTTGGCCATGGGCTGGTGATATTATCTGTTTCAAAACAGGAGACATATTCACTATGTGTTAGATTCATTGTTCGTATATAATAATAAAACATGTATCTAACTAACGAAATTATGAATTATATAAAATATTATGGAAACACTTATTCCGATTTACCATGAGGTTTATCATATTAAGAATGAAAGAGGGGAGCGATACATATATAACATATTTTGAAGAACTTTCAAATTATGTTTATAAAAGCCCCTCCAGTAAATTCTAGTGTTTACATAAGATTTAATGACAAGAAAATATCGACACAAAATTCGATATATAAACTTTGATATCAGTTATTCAATCTTTTAAATTGCATTATATCTTTAGTTTTTAATAAACTTAATTTCTTCCATTTGAAGTTTTGAATATGTTATCTCCTTGTAAACCAAGGTATGGGATTTTGATGTGACAAACATATATGTCATTTACAGTTCAAATTCATTCTGCATAAACATTAAAGTGTTCTAAAGATTTCCATAATTGTGTATCTCTTTTTATCTGTTTATAATTACTAAATGAACAAAATGTACCTAGATATAGTAAAACATGTTTATGACTAAACAAGGTCACATTATTAAGTAGTGTTTTGATTAGCATGAATACTTTTCATCAATCACTAACCTAAATAAATTCCTGAAATCTGTTTGTAGAAAACTTCAAATCATAATATAGAATTAGTTAATATAATGCACAAAAAGATAATATATTTTTCAATATTTTCCGAAGAACCTTGGTTGATTGGGTGCAAAATTCTTCATAAAAACTGCATCCGTTGATTTGTCGTTTATTCATAACCGATCTTATGTAAGGCAGATACGGTTTAATACTTAAGAGGGTGGGAGTAATGATGAAAAATATTTTTTAGTTGTAATCGTTGTCCTGTCTTTCTATTCTTCACTCAATTCGGTCCTGCCTTTTTACTAATTCATCCTGATTAGGTTTACATAAACTGTCATCCATTCTTTCTTTTTGCCAAATTGTTCATCCTTCCGTTTTCGTACGAAAGGATATGATGGCATATTTTCAATATAAATATTCAATAAAATACAATTTTAGTATTTCATATAATTCAGAATTTTCAAAATAGTTAATTGCCAGAGAAATACCGTATTAACATATTCAATAACAATAAACGAGTGCTTATCGACGATGGTAAAATCCTCAAGAAGTTAAACGTTCACAAGCAATGTATATTTGGGTACAACAGGATTCAAATAATCAAGTCAGTTTGTGTAACAGTATTTTTTCGACAATGTTTGCCAAGTGAAAATGCTTAAGGGAAGTTTCGAAAGAAAATATTGCATTTTTAGAGAGGTTTACATAAACGACAATGATTATCTTTTACTCCCTAGGGGAAAATCAACATCCTGATAGTTATTCCGTCAGTAAAAAACACTTAGTATTAGGTGCACAACCTTGATTCATTCAGTTAACTTTAGAATCTTTTATAATCACTTGACAATTGTAAAATCTTGGTAAAACGATAGCCAAGTATCATCATGACACTTAAATTTTAAAGCTTGACTAACATGACAAAGACGATAAGATAATTATTTAAATATCACAACAGTATTAGAAAACATTAAAATTTTTCAAATGTGTGTATGATTATGGTTTATTTTTTATGTTACTGCCAGTGTTATAAGTAATGGCATTGTATGGCTTAATTTAGGTCTTTCCACTTTTCTGTGGAAAAACCCATTGTTTTCTTCTGATTATTAGGTCTTTCCATTTTTCTGTGGAAAGACCTATTGTATTTGTTCTGATTATTAGGTCTTTCCACTTTTCTGTGGAAAGACCTATTGTTTTTCTTTTGATTATGGTTTTTTTCTTCCGCCTAATTTTGTTCTTGCGATAAATATTTGTTTCGCAATATATCGCTTAGATATCTGGTATATGATATTGAACAGTTTATGCGCTTTTGAAATATACCCTGCGTAACCGGATACTTTTCTTTGTAGGAGTTATCTCACCAAACACTGTTTTACTTGTGTCCACTACTCCTTCGTAACCGTAAAAGATTACGACAAATTTATTTTAAAAAATTGCTCGTTATATCCTTCACATGATTTGTCCTATTTTGACCGAAGCAATATGAACGCTCCATATGAGAGTTATTTCCCCTTATGCATTTGATATAATTGATCTCAGACTTGTAAATCAAAATATATGAAAATTCTTCAGAATCTAAAATCAACAGAAGAAATGATAACCGAACTAAGGGAACAAACAATACACATGAAACAGTTTTCTTCTGACATACAAGTATTTCTGGGAACGCGTCAGGTTGATAAACAGATCGTACACGAGGTAGGGTCCATAAAGAGGGAAGTCGGTGCTGCCAAGGACTATGAATTAAAAATCTATTGATAGCCTAATCGAAAAATTATCCAAGGACGTTGAAGAGTTTGGAAAATAATGGTTTCAGAATCTGCCACCAACCTTGATTTCAGAGAACCTAAATTCGATCAAGCTCAAATCGAGATCAACGTTCCAATGACAAGAAACATATCCGACATCAAACTACAGCTTAATAAAACATTTCAAATGACGAGTACACATACATTGAATGTTTCAGGTTGTGTCATATTGCCTAATGGTCATTTGTTAATTGCAAATTCCACAGAAAATAATCATTTGATAGAGTATAGTGATTCAGGTTTACACATCCGTGACATCTCGGTCTTTAGCAAACCGAACAGTATAGCAGTGATAGATCTTAATCGTATTGTTGTGACATACGGAGACGCGTTGTGTGTATAAATAATCAATAGCAATACACTCAACGTTGAAAAAAAAATCAATTTACAAAAAAGTTGCTTAGGAGTATCTTATGAGAAAGGGAAACTTTATGTAGCACATGGAAACAGTATACAAGTTCTTGATCTATCAGGAAATCAACTAGAGACATTAGAATTTGCATCTACAACATTAAGTGGTACATGTATCAACACGTGCCGAGACAAGATATTTTACACAGATTACAAGTCATATAAGATACATTGTTGTCAGTTGAATGGGGACGAAATATGGTAGTTCGAAAGTGATAGCATTAAATTTCCCGACGGTGTAACAGTAGACAATTACCTTAACATTTACGTTGCGGGTTATGTTTCGGATAACCTAACAATAATACAAAATGACGGGAAAACCAGTAAAACTCTTCTGTCAAAATCAGATGGATTGCTGAATCCAAAAGCTATTTACTATGATAAAGATACAAGAACATTACTGATATGCAGTAAAGACGGAAAGGTAGCAATGTACAAAGTCGTTTAAAACTCTTAAAAAAACCATCGCATGAAATAGCTTGCTATAAAATCAATATACGATACAGTTAATAAATTATTATTCAAATTGTTTCTTTTAATAACATACATGTATTATGACATTAAATGAAGAGTCGATTTTGAAAGTTTTAACAGTAAATTGTCCACATAAAACGCCATGTACAGTAAACATGTTTACAATTAGTTTAATGTTATGTACACTGGTTTCACATTACATTTGTTCACATCTATACACTTTGTTTAATTACATGTACCTGTACATAAGATTTGTTCACACTTGTAAACTAATGCTGTGTTCACACAAAATGCTTGTACAGTAAACATGTTTAGGAGTATGTTCGGTTTGCCATCTTTATCCGCCAATAATTACACAATACATCATGTATGCTACAAAACGGAGAAGAAGGATTGAGATGTTCAGGGTGTTTTAGAAATCAATTTATGCGTGAATCGTTGACTGATCAGTGGCAAATATTTCTGTGTCCAGTCAATTCGGGAAGACATTTTCAAATGAATTATGTGTTTGGCAATATTGATGCTTTGAGTCTGGATTAGGGGTTCAGAGAATGTACAGTCAACTAAAAAAGGGGGTTAAAAAAATATTCTGATTTTAAAATGGATGAAAAAATATTCTGTTCAATGAGGAAAAATATTTCTGAATCCTGATTTTCCCCATACCTTATAGTGTTAAATTTTGAACACAACTATTTGATTGATAACCTTGAAAAAATAAACAAAAATATCGTGCTAATCGCGAAAATAAAATCTATGTCGAACATAAACCATAATCCCCTTCCCGCATGTAGTTAAATGGTTGCTCCCTTATAAGGCTACTTAAACGTGTTTTCTTTTTATATAAAAAACCAATTAATATATCGAGATGAAGAAATGATTCAGGAAAAAACTACATACATAATTTTTTTTTATAAATATCAATTTTATTAAAAGAAACATTTCTTATATAAATATACATGGTAAAATGCATGTTCTAAATACCTTGTAAACTGAACCACACAAGTTCTACATTGACTTTCGACTACATGTAGACAAAAATGATTTAAACTACATCTAAACATTGAGTTTTATCAATGGGAACGTAATTGTGTTTAGTTTACGTGTGAATCACCCTTACACAACACCGAGTTTAGGTCAATAGGAATACGGCCTATATGTCATTTAAAATGTGCATTTTGTAGAACAGAATGCAATTTTTTTTCGGACAACTTTTCTAGCAGTTAGGGAACGACCATTTTACTTTAAAAAAGGCGGTTGGTGAATTTTCCATGAAAAACATTCTGATCCCCAATTTGATAAAAAAAAAAAAATCTGGTCATATAGATGACAAAAACAAAATTGAATCCAGATTTACCTCATACATTAAAGTGTTAAATATATAAAAAAGAAAATATTTGATTGCTAGTAGCGAAAAAAAGTTTTATAACGAATAGATATATCAAGTTTAGACAAATATTTCTATAGAGAAGTTTATCAATAATTGTTATAAATATCAATTTTATTAAAAAATCATTTCTTCCTTAGATAAACATTGTATAATTACATGAATTAATGTTCTAAATGCCTAGTTTTGTGTACGTTTGGCCTACACAAGACCTACATTGACTAACGACTGTATGTAGACAAAACATGATATAAACTACATGTAAACATAGAGTTTTATCAATGGGAACGTAATTGTGTTTAGTGTACGTGTGAGTTACATTAACACAACACATAGTTCACAAAAACGATGAAAAATACAGAATTTATGCAGTTTTCTGTTTATATTTCCATCGCGGAAACATTGTGCGCAGCCAAGAAACAACAAAATAACTGAACTGAAGCTTTATTTTAATTATTGACATAATCGCACCAAATATAAAGTTGTTTCTTTGGTGCGCATATGCTTTTTCAATCTTAAATATACTCAAAATATGATGAAAAACAAAGAAAATCATGAAATTTTACAGAATATGCAAATTAAGTCATGTTTTGTTGCCATGGCAACTTGTTCAATGTCAAATTTGTTTTGTTTTTCTGAATACCTTGTACCTTAGTTAAATTTTCAGTAATTTAAGAATATGTATGGTAACTTTTAAATTTGCAGTAATTTTTGGGCCAAATAAGGGCCTTATGTCCACCTACTCCTTTGGAAACCCTGAAAGGTCCTATGCTAACAATAAAAATAAAATTAACATACATCATTTTGTATATTATTAAATGTATATTTATAAAATAACAAGTTTCAGCTAGATAATCAAAGCAAAATCAAAATATGATGAAAGCTCATGACTTAGTGTCTTTTATCAGAAATGCGAGTAGAATACTGGATGCATGCTATTTGTGATATTCGGTGGCATTAAACCTTTATGTTGTCAATAAAGGTGTTTTCTTTCACCTCTATTTTTTGTTTAAGTTATTGTTAATACCTTCCTAACAGTTGAATGTAACAATCATACTTTCCTCTTGATGATTATTCTGAATTATTAGAAAGAAAATGGGGAGAGAAGAGTCAATTTTTGACAAAAGACAAATAAGGAACTGTGAAAATATAGATTCCACCACAGCAACAAGTGTGTAACGATATTTCTCCACTAGAAACAATTAAATTTTAATATTGAAAGGACGAGGCTTGTTGTTAGTAGTGAACAAATATTGTAGTATACGAGTTATAGTGTAGTAATCTGTTTCTCTTTTGACTATTACTCTTCCTTTTTAAAGATTTTTAGAAAGTTGTGTTCTTTAAATGTGATGTCATCAGGCATGGTCGCCTTTTTTTTTTATCATGACGTCAAAATAGGAAAAATAGGAAACCAAGAAAATTTGACGTCATATTTTAATGTTGACCTATCATTTGACGCGAACAAATATTTCACCAGTGAGGAGAAATATTTGTCTCGCACCGATCACAAAAAGTGGGAAAAAAGTCCCAATCTTAGTTGCAGGAATATTGCAAAAAGCACTCAAACCAGTAAATTAAAGGTCTGAAATGGCCTATATCTGTACTCGACTGTACATGTGTACTGAAAGTTACTGTATTTCACTCGATATAACTCGACTGTAGTCTAAACCATACTCAAGCAAGATTCCTTCTGCCGATAAGATCAATTCGATGATACCGATTGCCAAAAATGTCACTATCAATTGCAAGTGTAACCATATTTTTGATCGATGTTGTTAAAGACCACTACCCAAACATCATCCAACTGAATTCGACTTTATGACTTCCTCACGACTCCAACCCGACAAACTATTTTAAATCCTATTCGATTATTCCGACCAAATAACGACCTTTACACTATATTTTCTCGACTAACTATGCTAAATCGAAGCCAGATCTCTACCAGACCAGATCGACATAATATAGTAGGGGTCAGAGGGATAGACGGAAATCAATCGGGTTTGTACAATTTAAATACAGAAAACCTCTGGATTATTTATACAAGTGCTAAACCTGTCTGTCCGTACGAACATACGTCCCAAAATTAGTTTCCGTTCTCTAACTTTAGTTTGTCTCAACCAATGATTATGAGTCTTATAAATCACAGATCAGGGTTGAATTTGGGTGTCGTCACTTTTAACGTTCATGAGTTATGCCTCTTTGTTATGTTATGTGCCAGCCGGGGGAGATTATCTGTGTCCCATGGAATAATTTTCTATTTAATTAATTATCAGTATATAGTTCACGGAAGTAAAAGTATTCATTTAAAATGTATAACATGTAAATATCGCAGTTGCATTTGTAGGCAAAGTGTTAAGAACTTGAGAGAGACAGGTAAATACCTGGAGCGGAACTTGAAGAGTGTTGAAGACGAACAAGAGGGGGAAAAGCAACGGGAGCCGATGTATGATAGACACTGTCTGGGTAGTATGATAGTAGTCTGTTGTTATTTATGTATTATTGTCATTTTGTTTATTTTCTTTGGTTACATCTTCTGACATCAGACTCGGATTTCTCTTGAACTGAATTTTAATGTGCGTATTGTTATGCGTTTACTTTACTACATTAGTTAGAGGTATAGGGGGAGGGTTGAGATCTCACAAACATGTTTAACCCCGCCGCATTTTTGCGCCTGTCCCAAGTCAGGAGCCTCTGGCCTTTGTTAGTCTTGTATTATTTTAATTTTAGTTTCTTGTATACAATTTGGAAATTAGTATGGCGTTCATTATCACTGGACTAGTATATATTTGTTTAGGGGCCAGCTGAAGGACGCCTCCGGGTGCGGGAATTTCTCGCTACATTGAAGACCTGTTGGTGACCCTCTGCTGTTGTTTTTTATTTGGTCGGGTTGTTGTCTCTTTGACACATTCCCTATTTCCATTCTCAATTTTATTGTCTGGGTAGTATGATCGACACTGTCTGGGTAGTATGATAGACACTGTCTGGGTAGTATGATAGACAGGTGCAAGAGCTCACGAGAGGGGCCCCCAATAATTATATCAAATTCCTGAATAAGGACACTGATATGTATAGGAGTTTGAACCGTATTTAACAGAAAAAGCAAAACATAAAAAAAAACATAGGGTTATTTCAACAGAAGATTATCGCAAGATTGAAAATATTACAATTTCACAGGTCTGTGAGTATCATGGAGAAAACCTGGAGTGGTTCTGTAAAACTCACTACAAGGCCTTATGCGTCCTTTGTGTCCCGCCAAATCACAAGGCATGTTCAGATGTTATACCGATAAGCGTTTCATAATCTTATATGAATGAATGAATATTTTAATATTAAAGTGCAACCTGAATTTTAACATGCAATGACGTTCACATATACAAGTAATTTTCAGTCAGCCAAATAGGCTTATGATGCACTGCATTGTGTATAATTATTGAAAATAAAATAAATTATAAATAAATAAATATGTATAGTTCGTATAATTAAGATGTTTAAAGTGTATAACATTAAAAAAAAGGTTATGTATAAAAGGGACGAAAGATACCAAAGGGACAGTCAAACTCATAAATCAAAAATAAACTGACAACGCCATGGCTAAAAATGAAAAATGACAACAGACAAACAATAGTACACATGACACAATAAAGAAAACTAAAGAATAAACAACATGAACCCCACCAAAAACTAGGGGTGATCTCAGGTTCTCCGGATCCTGCTCAAAATGTGGCACCCGTCGTGTTGCTTTTGTGATAACAAATCCGGTAAATAGTCTAATTCGGTAGGTCACATTCATGAAAGGGAAGGGGGCTGTAGTTACGACGTAAGGAATATATCCGATATCATTTGTAAAACGGTGTGGTAGTTCGAAGAGGAAAAAATTGTGGCTAGAAACACAGCTATGAACAATCAGACTTTCGGCTGTGAAAAAAAAAATACCGGGCTCTTTATTTTACAAGCAATGGGCACAATTTTGTATCATATCATATATTTCTGATATAATCTGCTGTACCTATTCACATACTAGTATTCAGCATGTATTTCTTGTATAAAACATACTAGTAGTCATTTGCGGAATCCTGGTCTATACCTAGGATTACACTTTAGACTTACGATTACAGGTGACTAAAACAAAGGGTCATCTCAAAATACAAAAACAAACCCACAATACAGAAACAAAATAGCAAATAGTGTTTTCTATAAAAAAAAAGAAAGAAAAGATGTAAGTAACACGTTTACATTTCTGAAGCGCTTTTCTGTATTTGCCATCAGGACCGCACAAAGTCAAATATTTCAAGACAAGGATTTATGAGGACCGAAGGTGTAGATAGATGTATGATAAATATATTATCAGCAGGAGCAATAAACTTTCCCCACGAAACAGGATACTTTTAATTCAATGGTTAGTATATGAAAACTAGCAAAAATATTGTTCAGAGGATACTCAACAAACTATTTAATTTGAAATATTAATGTTGGTGTCGTTTTTGTTATGCACGATTACAACTTTGTATCCGCAACTGTTGCCTTGACGACTTAAAACGATTGTGATTGTTATGCCTCATTTATGGGCATTATGTTTTCTGGTCTATGCGTCCGTTCGTCCGTCTGTCCGACTTCAGGTTAAGTTTTTGGTCGAGGTTGTTTTGATGAAGTTGAAGTCCAATCAACTTGAAACTTAATACACATGTTTCTTATGATATGATCTTTCTAATTGAGAGTCAAATTAGAGTTTTTATCCCACGGTCTACTGAACATAGAAAATGATAGTGCGGACGGGGCATCCGTGTCTGCTACACTTTTGCATTTTTGTTATCCCTTACAATCAATTGAATAGATTTAAGTATAAACTTTGTGTTGAAATGAACAACGTCGTAGTGAAACTCACGGGCTGTTCCGGGGGTTGGAACACCCCTTTTCTTGCCGATCAATGCTTTTTGAATAGGGATATATGGTCGGACCCTCCTTTTTATTTTGGGTTGAAATCCTCTTTAGAAAACTGCTGAATCGACCTCTGCGTCGTCAGTGCACTCTTTAATATATATAACAATTTCATGAAAATAGTACCGGTCTCGGAACAGGGATAAAAGCTCATGTTTCGAGTTTACCAGTTCCACCCAATCGACATCGCTAAAAAAACCGTCCATACTTAATAATTCCCAAGATCTTTCATTATCAGTTAACATGACTTTTCAAATACAAACATTTCTTTATTGATGGTGTTATTAAGCTGTAGTCAGAACCGTCCAAAATAGACCTATAACGCTGGTGTTGGAAAGTGGAAACATGAAATCAAAAACGGACAAGAGCAAATCAATTTACAAGTCTTATCTGAAATGCAGTAGTAAACAATGAAACATAGGTATTTTCTGCCAAAGATCAAAACTGACTTGCATGTGTGATCAAAATATTATAAACTTTAAAGCGAAGTAATTAACTAATCCATAGAATTTGTTTTCAATTTAACGTATGGATTATGCTCGTAAAAATACAACAGGAACTGAATTAAAAAAAAAAAGGTTTTTGTTTTTTCTCTTTTTTTTTTTTAAATACGAACTGTTGAAATCAACAGCATGATACGCCAAAAAAAAAGTACACATATGGAATTCATCAGCTGATTTCTTAAAAACAAATGTGTGTATGAAGCTTAAGTGCAACAACCCTTAATACAAACAAACAAAAGATACCCATACGCATTAACACAAAAACAAAACAACATGATCACCACTTTATTCTAGAAACTTCAAACGTAGTCAAATGTTTTAGTGAGAAATTATGATTGGAACCTACATAAAACGAAACAACATTTAAAAAAGACTTTAAATTGAAAACCGAATTGTATCATCTCCCCATAATGATAAAATTTGATGAAAATTAACCAGAGTTATACTACATTAATCAAAGCGAGGGTCTAGCAAACAAACTTTAATTAGAACTTAATTACAGTGAGTTGCTTGTAGGTGTTATGGTAAAATTTTACCTATAGCTCAACCTGTTTTTAAAATTGTCAACACAATAGGGACATTTAAATTGACCAGTTGGTATTGTTAGATTTAAATATACCTTGATTCTACCTGTACAGATTTTTATTCACCTAACCCAAAGTTTCAGCATGCTTTTTTCCTGAAAATTTTCTTACCTAGGATTATTCTATTAAAAATTGATAGGGAAGAAAATAATTTGGTTTTCATTGTTTTAAATCCCTGATATATTTGATTTATCTATTTTTTACCTAAAATTCTAAATCAGTAAAAGATTAAAATAAATATGTATTACTATGTTTGAAAATTTAAACTGTTTTTACACCAAAATGCTTCTTTAAAATTCGAACCCTTATACATAGTATTGTCCAGCTGCCAGTGAAACAAGAAATAGCTGTTCAGGGTGTTTACAGTTTAAATTTTCAGAGGGATATGTTGTTCTTTTCTTCACATGACCCTTCAAGATTCTCATTTTGGATTATTATTTGCAATGTTTTAAATCTTTTGGTGTCATTGTGCATACAATTTTGGATTTATTTTATTTGAATTCACTACTCAGACTTTTTATAGCAATTTTGCTTCTTAAAATGTGATGTGTTTCTTTCAAGATTTTATTGTCATGAAGGACATCAAGGAGGAAATAATTCATTCAAACCGTTTTGTGGGGCTTACATATGATGTTGTACATATAAAATTCGAAATAATTTTGGGGTATACCTTGCTTTGTTTTTTCTTTGAAATCTATTATAATATTAGTGGGAGTTTTGTGCATAAAATGCTGTGTTCACTAAAGGAATTCAATTTTTCATACGATGGGATTTAGTTATCTATAACATCTTTTCAATGTTTGGAAAAAGAAATGTCAGCCATGTAGTTTAGAGGAATAATAAATAACTGAAGAAGGCCAATGGCCGAAACGTCTGAACAATTGGTTTATTTATACAATTATAAAAGGTATGTTCCCTATTGGAATTTTGAAAACAAGGATTTAGTTATGTCAAAGATTTAAAGATTTCAAAACTGGAATTCAAGTAGGAGATATAGTGTGAGTTCATCCAACATGTTTCTGTGGCTTTAAATGTGATTTTTGAAATATCTATTACAAATTTAAGATCATTCCCTATTTAAATGGGATCTTGGAAATGAAATAAAATGTTAAAGTAATGCAGTGGATATAGTCTAATCTAGTGATAAAGTGAAAAATAAAAGTAAAATATTCTAAAATATTCCTAACGTGAGGAAATGTTTTTTAAAAGTGAATGTGAAATTGGAAATAGTCATTATAAAATTCTGAATCAAATATTGTTTGATTTGGAAATTATTATAGGAAATGAAATAAAATGTTGAAGTAATGCAGTGGATATAGTCTAATCTAGTGATAAAGTGAAAAATTAAAGTAAAATATTCTAAAATATTCCTAACATGAGGAAATGTTTTAAGTGAATGTGAAATTGGAAATAGTCATTATAAAATTCTGAATCAAATATTGTTTGATTTGGAAATTTATTATAGGAAATGAAATAAAATGTTTACTGTGGATATATTAAAATCAGGTGATATATAGTAAAAATATAAATAAAATATTACAAAATAGAAGTGAGGATAACTATTTGGAATATAGTAATGGAAATGATTCTGAATTATGTATAGATTCTGCACCTGTTAAATTAGGATGTATATAATTGGAAGTTAATCAGAATTTATACTATGGATTTAGAAAAAAATCTAGTGAAGTAGTGAAAAATGAATAAAATTGGGAATTATTTAAAATCATTGGAATTCTGGATGAGATGTCAAATATTAGTGTAAATAAATTAATGAAATTGTTTATTCAAATATGATTTTGAGGTTTCATTAAAGTGAGTGAAATATTACGACTGGATTATTTAGGGTATTAAACACTGCTAGTAGTGGCTATGCAAACATTTAGATGAAATGTAGTGCATTTTAGGTCATGCAATTTTAAATTACATGTATCCCTATTCAAAAAGCATTGATCGGCAAGAAAAGGGGTGTTCCAACCCCCGGAACAGCCCGTGAGTTTCACTACGACGTTGTTCATTTCAACACAAAGTTTATACTTAAATCTATTCAATAAAATATATGATATGGTCATTCTTGTTTGGCTTGATCACTCATTGAATGACAGTAAAATAAAAATTTCTCAATAGAATAATCCTAGGTAAAAAAAAGTTCAGGAAAAAAGCATCCTGAAACTTTTGGTTAGGTGAATAAAAATCTTTACAGGTAGAATCAAGGTAGATTTAAATCTAACAATACCAACTGGTCAATTTAAATGTCCCTATTGTGTTGACAATTTTAAAAACAGGTTGAGCTATAGGTAAAATTTTACCATAACACCTACAAGCAACTCACTGTAACAGTAAAACAATTTTCCACTGAAAATGAAGGTTATCTTATTCATATATAAATCTACTAATTTTATTTAATATTATGAATTTCTATGAAAATAGATAAACATGCTAGAGTACGTTTGAAGCTGTCAGGTTGAATTTATACGTCTTACATTTAATTGTTAGAGCTGTTAATCTTTTCTGTAAATTTGATTAGCACGTTTCTGTAAAAAAAGATATATTAGATTAATTTTGTTCGGATTAGGTAAAAAGACCAAATTATTGTTTTAAAATGCAATATTTAAAATGTTGTGTTATCTGGCAATGGCGAAAGAGGAACAGAAATTACCAAACAAAACTTGAGTAACATTATAACACTTTTAATCAATTTGAAAAAGCGCACTTTTATATTTCGAGTCACTGTGTCTACCAACGAACTATGTGTAACTATAATTATCTTACCTCCTATACATTTCCAGGAATATGATTGGTTAAAAGCGTCCGCGTGCAAACCGTGTATATTTGATATTAGGTTAGTAGGGAGGCGGGGCTTATCTCATACACGGTTAGTAGTGGAGTTACGTCCCTTTATATTCCTTATTAGGTAAGAAGGGGGCGGGGCTTATTCCATACACGGTTAGTAATGGTGTTATGTCCCTTTATAAAAAACAAAACGGTACTGAGAACAAATCTTCAAAGTTCCAACAGACGAAGAAATTGATGATTAAGATTGAAATAAATTCATAAAACATATTTTAACCTTACAAGTCGTTATTGTTGGCATCTGTTTTTGTAGGATCAATGGAAGTATTTTCTTAGTGCTAACAGTATTGAAGACTTGCTCATTTTGAGTATCACTAGTCTTAATTTCACACGTTAAGATAGTCGGTAAGATAAATTCGTTACATTGTGTGCTAGTGACGTAATACGGTATATATGGGGTCAGTAAATTCCATATGGGGATTCGAGCTTCGCTCTCACCCCATATGGAATTTACTGACCCCATACATACCGTATTAGGTCACTAGCACACTATGTGTCTATACAAATATACGAAAATATAGTGTAATAGAATAGCAGGTAAATTTTTACTTCATATTTCAAATTCATTGTTATTTTTGCTATGAACTTATAAGTGACATTTGAGCTTACTGTTAACATTGTGTTTTATTGAAAATAGAAATTTATATAGACTACTTTTGTGTCTTGTCTAACTTTTTAGTTCGAAAGGTTTCCTTTTTGATCAATATGTCTGAACATTTGTTTAAATAAGGATTTTGTCATTAGAGTAGTGACGTGCTTCCTGTTGTTATCTCTTTAGTTGACAGGCGCACATGACGTTTTTTATTAGATATTTTTTTGTTTCTTTTCTTCAGGCTACTGTTTTATACAACGATATTATATCAGGATAGGAAAATATGTCAGTCAGTTTTTCCGACCGTACGTCATTTATGCATCTGAAATAGCACATGAACTTCATGACACAATTATTTAATACTTTCTTAGTTTCGTAATTCAATAATGTACTTTCACCCCCCCTTTTCATTTCTTCATTTGAATCTATACTTTTACATGCGAAATCCTCGTTTGGTGTGTCACTTCTCGTTTTTTCCACAATAAATTAATCATCATGCCTCTGTGTCCTATAATTACAATGCACAGTTGCATTTGTCATTCTCGCTCATGATTATTCAGTTTCTGTTATATCGGTAGGATAACGAAAATAAAGGCGTCCGGATATTGTTTCCGTCATCGCGAAGACTGTTAAGTCAGAGACAATACTTCCGCTTAGGACTTTAACATAGTTTAATAGAAGTACTTGGGATTAGGATGATTATTTCGCTTTTCTGTATACTATGATCATAAAGTAAAGTATAATTGCTATTTACTAGCAAGTTTACTATCCTCGGCGGTCACTGAAACATAATATAGAGACTAATTCCAAGTTTACTATCCACGGTGGTCACAAATACGTTATATAGATAGTCTCTATAATATAATATATCAGTGACCGTCCTGTTTAGTAAACGTAGAATTAATAGTCAATAGCAAATACCCTATATCTATGATATATATATTTCTATAGTATACACACAAACAGAAAACGAACAAAAACTAATAAGTAATAGAAAAAAAGTGGAGGGCTATAAAAGAATTTGACTGTCACCAGGAACATTTGAATTTTTATTCCTTTCCAGAAATTCACCAGTCAAAGAATCTTTCACAAAAAAATCATGCCACAGTTTCCATACTTTCAATCACTTTTTAAATGTTTGCGATTTTGCGGGCATGTTCTCGTGATTTTGACGATTGATTTTTGCATTTTGATCCAAACCATATTAGGGGTTTTACTTTCCAAAGCATGAAATTTGCCACTGGTGTATTTGGGAAAGTCCATTATGTTACTTCGGGACTAGATTGTATAATTTAAAGAAATTTTTTATCAATATTAACCCTAAAATATTTCTTTGCGCCTCCTATCTTTTTATTTTGATCCCAATAATCCTTGTGGTTTAGCTTAAAAATCGTGAATTATGCTTTATATGTGAGTTTACCATGTTCTTACCGCAACTTTTTTCAACGAGGGAAAGGGACTGGGTATCATTTTTTTAGGATTTCAAACAGAACTTTCATTGCCGTTTTTTACTCTTTTATAGGACACGTTCTGTAGAAACGACCCGGTAATTTTTCTCTTAGATTAATATTTGATGGACATGTTCCTCCCTCTCATATAAAATATTAACTTTATGTCAAAATGATCGTATATATCAGAGACCTAGCGTCCATTGTTTTGATGGACGAGCATTATCACTTTGTAATTTCCATACTATTATATGAGATGGGGTAGTAAGGAGTAACTTCCCTTTCAAAACAAAAAAGATGCCACAACCCTTTATAAAAACAACAAGGCGTTGAGGAGAAATCTAAACGGATTCAACAGACGAAGAAATGGATGATTAATGGTTGAAATTAGTTCATAAATCAAGTTGTTTTTGTTGGCATAACGGAGTTACGTCCCTTTAAAAAATAAAAGAAATATGAAAGAATTCAACAGACGAAGAAATTAATACATGTAATGAACGATTCAAATAAATTCATACAATAAATTTAAAGCTAAAAAGTTGTTATTGTTGGCATTTGTTTTTTGTATAGACAAATGGAAGCAGGATCTAAACACTAGGTATTTAAGACTTAATCACTTGATAGGCCGCTAGTCAAAATACCACACGTGAAGATAGTCGATAAGATAAATTCGTTACACGGTGTGCTAGTGAACTAATACGATATATATGGGGTCAGTAAATTCCATATGGGGGTTCGAGTTTCGCTTTCGTCCAATATGGAATTTCCTGACCCCATATATATCGTATTAGGTCACTAACACACCATGTAACTAATAATATCAGTGACTGACGTGGGTCTTAATCTTAGAATTAATAGTAAATAACTAATACACTTTATCTATAAGATATGTATTTTCATAGTATACAGACAAACAGAAAAAAATGAAGAAAAAAATGAACTAAGGAAAAATAGTTGTTGGCTATTAAAAAATGTAGTACACCAGGTAAATTTGATTTTGTAAACCTTTCCTGAAATTCTCCAGTCATAAGATTTTTTACAATAATCATCCCACAATTATATGACATTGATATGAATGACAGGAATACCACAAGTCGTAATTTTCATGATTTAAGGAAGAAATACCAAAAAAATCAAGGTCTTCTCCGGTGTCAAATAAAACCTCACTTGAATGTGATTAAAACATATATGTTTCTTTGTACTTTGCCTAGCAACAAGGCAAATAAGATATATAAACTTGTCTTTTCGCATTCACGTCCATGAATTGTTTTGTCAACTTTGTCAGATGTAACTTCTTATTTCTCGTTCATGGTATTTATTATCTTTTTATTACAAATCATTTTAACTAGCCAATATAAACTTACTGGAAAGAATTAAAAAGACAGTTTTACTCTTGGGTCATCTGCGTTCTAATGATTGATAAACGGAAATGAATCAATGTCAATAATCGAAAGTTGTACTCGAAAAGGGTGTGAAATATACCTGTTGCAAAAATTCAAGACGTTATAAAATACTAAGCATCATTTAAACTTATTGTTTTTATGATTTTAAGTAAAAAAAAAGGGTTTTTGTGCATAACGATATGTCCAAATCTAAGTAATGCTTATGATAATTGAAACTTCGAGTTTACGTCCCGTTTAAGCCCACAGACAAATACGACTGTTTCCGTATTGGTCCTAGTATTGGCCCTGTTCGAAAAGCAATATCAACACTAGATTGATATATACAGGACAACGTCATCATTATAACGCATGCTAAATTCTTCAGTATTAGAGCTGACTTTGCTCGTAAAAGTTAATTAATAATAATAACATAACTTCCGAAGAAGTCTCTCACTTTGAACAGACAGATAAATATATATATAAAAATATATATATATATGATATTGTTATAATATCGATCAGTGGATAAACAAATTGTACATAAAATGATAGTATACAAATTAATGTCAAGATTGATATCGACAGGACAACGTCATCATTATAACGCATCCCAAATTCTTCAGTATTAGAGCTGACTTTGCTCGTAAAAGTTAATTTATAATAATAACATAACTTCCGAAGAAGTCTCTCACTTTGAACAGACAGATAAATATATATATATAAATATATATATATGATATTGTTATAATATCGATCAGTGGATAAACAAATTGTACATAAAATGATAGTATACAAATTAATGTCAAGAAAGGCACTTGGTACTTAAAAACCAATATAGATGAGAAAAGTGTCAAAATGATATTCAAACAAATTGTACATAAAATGATAGTATAGAAATTAATGTCAAAATGATATTCAAACTCATAAGTCTAAAACAAACTGACAATGACATAGCAAACACTGGATCACCACAAACCCCACAACAAATTGGTAGGGGGAAGGGGGGTTCCAATGTGCTCAGTAGGGTTCGCAGAATAGACTCCATATGCGACATCAGATAGGATACTCCTTAAATATACGTTAAAAATATGCAATATAAGCATAAACTGAATGAAAAAGGGTATTGTATTCAATCCTGAGTTTATTTACTAACCTGTGTTTTTTTTTACAACAATGAAGTCAAGACTTCTGCGTTGACACGAATTATCAATGATATGTTAATAATTAAAACCTGACTGACCTCACTTTGAATGTTTTGAATTAAAAACGCTTTTCTACCCCAGGAAAGGATTACATTAAGGGTATTTTGCCAAACGTTTCGAAATTTCGGGTTTCGTTTTTATCAATCTATTTTGAAGAGTAGAATTCGGTGATTTGACAACAGAAAAATTATCATCAATGCTTATAAGATTTATAAAAACTTTTTCAGACGAGTGCAGTGGCGTCAAAAATGCATGTAGTATGTGGTTCATGTAAATCTGATGACGTCAGGAAATACGCGAAAAGCTGGTGTGGAAATTGTGAAATAGTATTATGTAAAGACTGTGAAAAAGATCACAGGAAAAACAAATCATCAAGAAACCATAAGGTTGTTTCTATTGAAGATTACCACGGGATTGAACATGTTTCGAACTCCAAGGTCTGTCAGCATCACGGAAAACCTCTGGAGTGGTTCTGTAAAACTCATGACAATTGCTTATGTGTTGTTTGTAAATCATCAAGTCACAACTCATGTTTGGATGTTATACCTATAAGTGAAGCTTCAACAAATGCAAAGCAATCGACTGCTTTATCTGACCTGGAAGATACGATTGAAGGAACACTGTTAAACGTCAAACAATGTATTAAAAATCGTGAATCCGCTACAAACGAAATTGAGAAACGAGAATTGGAGGTTAAAAGCATGATACTTGAAACGCGAACAAAAATAAACCTCCATCTAAACAAGCTAGAGGAAAAATTGTTATGCGAGCTTAAACCAACAACTGATAATTGTAAATCAAAGTACATGAATTTCCTTAAGAAACTAGAAGCAACAGAAGAATTGATTTCTAAACTGAGAGAACAAACACTACACATGAAACAGTTTTCGTCTGACATACAAGTGTTTCTAGGAACGCATCAAGTCACTAACCTGATTGCAAGGGAGACGAATTCCATCAAGAATGAGCTTAGGGATACCAAGGATTATAGGTTTCAAGTAACTCTGCATGAGCTAATCGATAAATTTGTAAACATAGTACGAAACGTCGGGACAATAACAGTCTCGGAATGCGCTGTCAATTCTGATTTCAGAGACCAAAAAAGCGATCAGGCTCAAATTATGATCAACCGCTCAAAAGGTAGAAATATTTCGAACATAAATATTCAGCTTATTAACACATTTCAGATGAAGAGGTCATCTGATATGCGTATAAGGGGTTGTGTCATATTACCTAATGGTCGTTTATTGATGTCGAATTTCACAGACAAAAAGAATTAATAGAGTACAGTCAAGCAGGTAACCATATACGTAACATCCTAGTCTCTGAAATGCCGTTTGATATTGCAGTGATAAATCTATGTCGTATTGTTGTGACGTATGAGAACGCAGCATACTTAGAAATAATGAACAACAGTACCTTCACCGTAGAAAAGAAAATCATTTTACCAAAGAGTTGCTTGGGAGTGTCTTACGTGGAAGGAAGACTCTGCGTAGCAAATGCATGCGATATCGAAGTCTTGCGTGTATCCGGAAGACTCATAAAAAGATTAAAAACAGCATCTAATACGGTTGTTAACATAGCATCTTGCAAACACAAAATATTCTATACAGATTTCAAGAGGGACGAAGTACATTGTTGTGATTTGGATGGAGTAGAGTTATGGCAGTTCAAAAATGAATTAATAATATATCCACGAGGTGTAGCAGTAGACAATAAGAATAACGTGCATGTTGTAGGGTTCGAATCAACTAATCTAACAATGATACAACATGACGGGAAAAACAGTAGGACATTACACACAGAATTACATAGACTACGAAATCCACGAGCTGTGTATGATGACAAAGATAAAAACATATTACTGATATGCAATATTGAAGGCAAGGTTGCATTGTACAAAGTCGATTAAACTTTTCAAACTTTATCACGTATACGAGACAAAAACGATATGACAAACAATACATACCCGTGAAAAGCAACATCCACACTGTTTGTCTTTATACATGTTATAACAGATATTCTTTTATAGTAGAATATGAATTAATTTAGGTAATGTTGTACAGTACTTGCTTTTGTTTTATGATATCAATTTACATAGTTGTCCCACCATAACATAAAGCAACAAAGTAAAGGTTAATCAATAAAATCGATTTGATTCCATTTTTCAAAAATTATTAAATAATATCCACAATCTTGTCGTATTTATCTTCACATATCTTCGTGCCTTAACTCCTCCTCGTGTTGGGTGCGTTTCGTGCTTGTTCTATTCATCTGATTCCTTTTTTTACTAATTTTTAAAGTATGATGTTGTTGTTTTCACACTGTCCCGGTTAAGGGCAGGCTTCTGCTCATCCAAACATGTTTGACCCAGAAACATTCTACAAGTGCTTTTTTTCTATGGAACCTGTAATTCTGTGATAGTTTATTTTTTACATATTTGTTTTTTGTACATAACTTGAAGAAATAATAATTGTCTGTTGATTTGTTTTATAGTTGTCTTATCTATTCCTTTCAATGCTGACTTTGCGGTATGGGTTTTCATAATTTTTGACGGTTACTACAATAAGTGGTCATTTTGTATCTCACGCTAACACTTTGGTTCATTTGTTGGTTTCCAGTAGTTTTTTTATATATAGGTTATTTATAAAGTTTAACCTAGAATGTACTGCATATTAAGCAAACAAAAATACTTTTACCCGGATGGATATTATGAATCATAATGTACCATACATAATGCACGATTCGATGAAAATAAATTGTAATTGGTCATTCAACATGTTTAGAATATGAAAAAAAAAAAAAAATCAAAAAAAAATAAAATTGTATGAATGGTTAAATGTCAATATCGTCTAAAATTTATTAATATTCTTTGTAATATATCAAAGATAGTGAGACGGGATGTATATTTTAGATCTTTGCAGCATTTTGATTATATCATTATGAATATGCTCATATACCTTGTATACTGTACTTTATGTTTTCATTGTCTTGATATTTTTGTAGAAGTATGATCATTTTTCAGTAAAACGTTGCCAAGACAAATAGACAAGATAGTTCCTCGATTCATTTTGAATATGATAGCAATGATAAGGTATCGATATAATAACAACTAACCAGATGCAACTAAAATTAACTTCAAAATTCAAACCAATAAAACATAGCCATAAAGTGTTACTTTATTTAAAAAATTGAGATAATGACACTTTCTTGTTTTATCGAAACTAAATGTTCTGTTTTGAACAGGAGAAATCAGCTAGACATCATATCCATTACTTCTATGTAAATCAGATGTATTTGATTCCTTACTGTGGAGCTTAAATCGTATCAGACGCCCTTCAGATACGAGAAGCTGATATTAAATACACCCCCTTTAAAACAAAACTTTCGTATTCGTACTCTGAACCAAATACTATTGATCCATGTATGTATCTTCACTGACATGTCCTGGGGATTATTCGATTAAATTTTGACAAAACTTTAATCTCAGCAATGTCAATGCAATGAATATCTGTGTCCACTCGTCAGTATCGCACACATTTTAATGGTAAGATAACAGTTTAACTAACAGATTGAGTCGAATTTATTTTGGGATAGAGGACATTGAATGGATATTCTGTTTAAATAAATTGAGTAACCCCCATGTGCAGCAGGATCTGCTTGTTCTTCCAGAGCACCCATGTTTTTGATGGTGTTCGTGTAGACAGTCTTTAAGTTCCTATGTGGTGTTTGTGTTCTATTAAATGTCTGCTGGTCCTTCCGTTTTTAGCCAGAGCGATGTCAGTTTATTTTTGACTTATGAGTTTGTATTTCTCTTTGGTATTTTTCGCTTCTGATTCATTATTTTGTAATATACAATTTTGGTATATACAATTAATAAAATCAAGGCGTAAAATTTGAAACAAAATTTGCATTACATACATAATTAAAAACAAAAATAGATAAAGGTGAGCCTACATACTTTGTAAATTCTGCCACAATATGTATGCGCCTGTCCAAAGTCAGGAGCCTGTAATTCAGTTGTTGTGGTTAGTTGCTGTATATCATATTTCTTTACGTTCTTTTTTGTGTACTTAAATCTGGCCGTTAGTTTTCTCGTTTGAATTGTTTCACATATGGCGAAATATTTGAATGGCACTACATTAATAAAACCAGACGAATCCGAATAACTGGCAAAAATTTAAAACAAAAAGCAATAGGAGCAAACTTCCTTTAGGGGGCTCGCGGTTAAAATCATTTTTTATATATATATATAGGATTTCGCTATATTTTTCTATAAATGAACATTATCATATACTTAATACAAAAATAAAATTAAAAATGAGGTCACCGTTCATTTAAGCTCACAATCTGCCTTCGAAAGAAGCATACACTTTTGTACGGCTACTTTTTTCTATTGAACTAAAAAAGAACTCAATTACAGAAATGGCTTAAATTTTACAATAGTTTAGTTTGATTACAGCTTATTTGATGAATATAATAAAAAATATAGGTCACCGATTAGTTAAAAAAGAGATTTCAATCTTAATGCAAAAAATGACATTTTGCACCAAAGAGAGATAATTTGGAGCTTTTTCAATGACATATACATTTTAAAAGTCATCTGGGGCCAAAATAAATTGATTTGTTTGGTTGATTTTTGTACCATATGATAGAGTAACAACTAAAAAAGTAATAAAGTGATAAATAAAATTTGTAATGAACAATTTGTTTTAAATTTTTGCTGATATTATTGTACCATCGAGCCTCCTTAAGGTATGTTTTACGAAATATTTGGTTATTGTAATGCATTGTCATTTTTGCAACTAACGTTCAAAGTGGTATTTTGGATGTTATAGCATCACCGATATCCATTGCAATTGAGCACATACGTTTAGGTAAATCGCTTTTATTGATTATCCATATACAATTTCTGTATTTGGCCTGACAATTTTAGTAAGTCTTAAGAAATAATCAACTATAGGTCACCGTACTGTTATTGTTAACAGCGATTGTAATTCAAACCACGATTTGTTAAAATTTTCATTCATTTGATAGTATACATGTGTTATCATGGTTATTGCAAGATAAACAGTTACAGTTCTATTAAATTATCGGTACAATTAAGAGACGTTATTTGAGATTGAATCAATTAACAAACACTGTTCACGAAACTTTAAAGCAAGCCAAATTTTATTATATTCATTTGTAGGATAGTTGAAAAACCAAAAGTTTAAAATCGTGTTGGTTCATGTAATATTGTCAATCATACAATGAACTATGAATGGTCCTTTTTGTTTTGCACATGAAAGACAGATAAGACAACTGTGAGCATTCCATCATTTAGTTTTCATTGAAATATGACAAAGAGTTTATGAGTGAGAAACAAAATAATAAATAGGTCAATTGTTATCAGCAGTTACATTTTGTGAAACCTATATTAAAACAGTCATTGGTCTAAGTGGCTTTTGATAATGCCAATTGCGCAAAACAAGCTGCACTAACAAAAATTTATAAAATAAATCAAGGAAATCAGGGGAAATCGATCCCGAGATTGAAAAATATTTTTCTGGTCTTTTTTCAAGTTTCTCGAAATCTCATATAACAAGTGCTGATAAAGAAGCAGCATTAATATGTGTCTACAATAACCGAAAACAAACACTAACACCTGACGCCATACTTGATGTCGGTACTGCCATGATTTAAAACAACCTTTTTTTCAATTTCCCCGCAACATGTTTAATATATGAAAAAAAAATGCTAGCAGATTAAGTTTCCAGCTACCTCTGATATTGTTGACTTTCTGTGAAGTTTTTTTTAAGTTTCCCTTTGGTTAAATAGCTTCAAATGTTTCTCCATATTACTACATTCATGATTTATACGTTTTGACGATCCTGATGAAGGAAATACAGAATGTCTATTGTTTTTAAACTTACTATCACTTTATGCTTTCCCTTTACTTTGGAAATATACAATTCATGAATTTGAAGAGTCCATGCTTGTTTTTTATAATCTCTTAAGTAAACGCTAAATAGTACTGACCTACATTGAATTAGACTTATTGTATAATACACATTGCATAATATTGTGTAATGCTTTTGAAATAAAGGAATTCATATATAAAGTCTTTCTACAAACATTCTTCAAATAAAACATTGCATTTAACGATAATTTAGACAGTATACCTGGTGGATTCTGCAATGAAAGGAATATTTGGAAAATCAATTTAATAATATTATTTTAAAACTTAATATTAAAAGATTGGAGACACAGAAATGTTGTCCCAATCTGTCATAACTATAAGAGACATCAATTCCATTAAAGAGAAACAGCTGGTCGAGTTTTTTTATAATTTCATATAAACTTCCCATCAATGAGTATACACTACACTGTTAATAAATTTGTTTTGAAAACTCAGATGGAGTTATCTAAAATAAAGATTATTTTATATTTGTGATAACTAGTCCGAATCACAAAAAAACAAAATAAAATTGAACTAACATGACAAATGCAAATTGAATAGGTGATTATACAATGGTCAGGATATATATCTTCACCTTCCCTTATCCACAGTGTTAAAATGCATAAACACGTATATCATCATTGCCAATAAAGGAAATATATGAAATCAATTGTTATGATTGATAGACAAAATAACAAGATAACACAAAAAGCAGTAAAACCAAAAAGAAAAAAAATGTAACAAACATAACAACACCTTTAACAACCAAAAGCAACAAAACGAAAAAAGCAAAACAAAACAAAACGGAACAAAATTTAGTCTATAAATCGTGCCAAAATTTATATATAAAAAAAAAAATACAGAAACTGAATAAATTGCAAAAAAAAACCAAAACGAGACCGGCACGTTTACATGATATAAAGCACCTGCAATACATGCATCATCCGGCATGCAATTCAAACTCAGTAAAAAAAACTCACAAATTGCATGAATGATAATTAAACACAACTGGTGAAATTGCAAATCAGATATGACTTAACTGATATGTTCATATCTAAATTTATATCTCTGCGAAATCATATTGAATTGAGTGAGAAATAAAATTAGAAGGGTGGGGTGTGTGTGTGGGGAGGGGGATTGCTATGGCATTAAAAGATAATTTAAATAAGTTTAAATTTTTCGAATAGGGGAAACTGATTTATTTGTTCATGATGTTTTAATTGTTGTGCTAGAGGGTCTGAAAAATGTTATGATCACCTTATTGGAAACTTTTTATGGGAGAAGATCTTATCTTTATCTAAACATGTTACGAATTTAAAATTATTGATAAACTACCTTAAAAATGTTTGAATAAGCGGGAGGATACCCAAGTAGTGTTTCTCATAGATAAATTTATATTAACGGCATCAATTCTTTTCTCTAATTCTTACTCGATTTATTCCGTTCCTGACCAGTTGATTATTTTCGTTTAATCAACATGTGGTTCGTTTAATCTCAGTTGTTCGTTGGTAAGAAATTTATTATGACGTCAACTTGTCTTGCTTTCCTCTGAACATCCTATTGTGATGACATGAGAAGAAGGGACCATTCCTGATGACGTCACGTAAAAAGAACACAATCTCGTGCAATACGATATGTATCCACACTCGATAGTTAAAATTTTAGATACTGGAAACGCCCGGATAAATATCGTATTATACTCGATGCAGTCGTAGAAGCTTTATATATACAACACCTCTAATAGATATTTTAATTAAAGGTATTCAACTACAGTGGTATTCCTAAAGTATTATTTGAATAGACAGTGACTATTTGAACATCATTTATCTATGATAAAAGTTTATGGGGAGTATTTCTGCTGATAAACAAATACTTAAACTTTTAAATTACACAATGCGATAGAAGATGAATGTTACCAAGAGTTTTGAATTGTGTCATTGACACAAATTCCGATACTCGACAAATCTTTAAAAATCTATAACGTCGTGGTTTAAAGCTACGTTTTTGATATATAATTTCAGCCCTCACCATGTTCACGATACCACATAAAATAATCATATTTATATAATAAATTCTGTTTTTATCATTGATTATACAAAAATGGTAGCCAGGGTAAGTGACAATAGTGCACGATCCGAAGGGGAGTGCAAAAGTTATAGGCAACAGTGGACTATTTGATAAGGGTTTTGATAGTAATATTTTACGAAATTTTGTAGTTAAAAGGCACCACATGTTAAGGGATTTAAAAACAACTTTACAACGCACGTGTTTAAAGCTTATGTTTACGTTTCACGTCTCCTCCTTTTTTTTTAACGATGTTGAAAAGAAAACTTGTTATGACGAACACTGTTCAAAAGCACTTTTTCCTTCAACTTTGATAGAAATAAATAAATTGAAGTTTGTACCAGTACTTTACAATCGTTTTGGCGACGAACTTGTGTTAAGCATATTTAAAGATCTCGACCTTATTTTTTTACGATGGTCAAGAAAAGAAAACTGTTACTACGAAGAAATTTATTTTTCAAGTGTTAGATAAAATCTCTGTCTTTATCCTCCAACTGGACGGGAAAATATATATTCAATAAGCTTTTCAAAGATTAACCTTGTGTTACCAGAAGTAAACAGTTATGATGTCATGAATTCTATTTCAATTTTATCTGTTCAAACGTAAATGTTTAGTGATTATTAATTACAATGTAGATAAAATAAAAAATTGAAGAACTATCATAGACAGCAAAGTTTCAAACTGATTTTATTTGTTTGAATGGACAATTGTAAGAAAAATGTGTTTATGTTGGTTGGCGAAAAAAAATGGCAAAAATACTACTGTTTTGCGAAAGAGGTGACAGCTCTGAGTCACAGACATTTATTGTATTAATTGTCATATACAAAAACAATATATTTATGTTGATTCATGTATTTTGTAAATATGGAGAGGTTTGTATTTCACCGATACCATTCATCTATTTTTATTTATGTAAGTGTTGTATACAAAGTAAACCAAACGTTTTTGATTTTGAAAACTTCGGCATTTACTTATAACTCAATAAAATTTCCAATTTTAAGACAAGATAATTAAACATATTGTTGTCTTAATTAACCACCAAGTCTACATTTTCCAGGCCACCACAAAGTGATCACATTCAATTAAGATCATCGATGTTCCTGTACATAATGTTGTCCTTGGCCACCACAAAGAGTAAACATACACACAAGTTTAGTGCTGTACAACACATAATGTTGTCCTACGCCACCATATAAGTCATACCACATCTTCATATATCTATTTACTACTTTTAATGGTGAATATAATCTAAAGACCATTTGTATAATAGAATACTATATATTTCTGTTTAAATAATTGATGTCCGATCGACATGTTTTTCTATATCTATATTCATCAGGAACGCAGAAACCCGAACGATGAGAATATACTCAAACTCAGTTGTTGATTTCATAGTGACATTCTACGTTTTTTTTCTCGCTATCTATTGATTTCCAGATCAACCGTGATTTTAGATAAAAAGATGAGGTATGCCAAGAGCAATTCAAGCATAAAACTGTCTTAAAATAAACGGTATATTACAATGTCACTATGACGTTATAAATATGTTACAAGTGACGAATTGGACATATATATTGGTTATTTTATAAGTAGTTTTCGTCAAAATAGTTATGAACCAAGGCTTTTTCAAATACGATAGCATTAAATTGTGTTGCGAAAGGGCATGTAGATATCAATGACAAGATAAAAAACAAAGTTCATTGGTATGACGTCATGTATTATATGACGTTTATGCTCCGAGCGAATTCATGTAATTTAGCGGAATTAAATATGTTTTTGTTCCTTATGACCTGTATTCTTATGCTAAAACAATATGTCTAGTTGCTTTGACATTATATATTACGTTAACAAAAAATAAGCACTAGGTATAACCAGTAAAAAAGACAAAATCCCGCTTATCATAATTATTTGGAATAAATGAAGAAAAGAGAGGAACAAGGTATTTGAATGCCGTACTTTAGTCAGAAGATTTCTTTTCATAACGATATATCTCCCAATTGATACGATATTCCCGTGCTTGCATTTCCTATCATGATTTTCTTGATAGAGGGTTACTGCTCACAAGGAAGCTATTAAACCAAGAGTTCCAAATGGTGAAGTTGAAATCATCCCTTCGTAAATTTTACGGACGCCATCACGAGTTGGTTGACCGTTATGGAATAACCGTTTCACAAATGATATCGGATATGTTCCTTACGTCGTAACTACAATCCCCTTCCCTTTCATGAATGTGACCTACCGAATTAGACTATTTACCGGATTTGTAATCACATAAGCAACACGACGGGTGCCACATGTGGAGCAGGATCTGCTTACCCTTCCGGAGCACCTGAGATCACCCCTAGTTTTTGGTGGGGTTCGTGTTGTTTATTCTTTAGTTTTGTATGTTGTGTCATGTGTACTATTGTTTTTCTGTTTTTCTTTTTCATTTTTAGCCATGGCGTTGTCAGTTTATTTTAGATTTATGAGTTTGACTGTCCCTTTGGTATCTTTTGTCCCTCTTTTAATCTTCAAAAAACAATATTGCTTACTACTTTATTTGAATTTATATTCATGTCTTTTTTCATACGGATAATACAGACTGACTTGTTGATATTTTACTACCTAAATTGAGAATTCAGATATTGACTTTTTATACATGGTGTTTCGGTTAGATTTATGAAATTTTCATTATACTATGACAATGTACTACTCGGATCTTTAATTATTTTGGCATTACGCTGCCGGAACTTCACTTTTTTAAGGGAAATTCAACACGAAAAGTAGAAAACTAATATCATACTCTCTCCTTAACCAAAACTGTTAACGATTCAAAATATTGCGCTTATGAATTTAATTCATACCGAGTCACTATTCCTATGACGAACTATGTGTGTCAATAAACAAGATAAAAAACTATGTCTGAATAAATATACGTGACATAAGTAGAAGCGGAATAGCCGGTAAACTTTTACCTCTTACTATAAATTTCTTGTTACTGGTATTTCTATCTTTTAAATGGCTATATACTTTATCTTTCTTTTGATATTATAATTAATTGAAAATAGAAAAAATAATTGGGAAATCATGTACTAATTTAAACTTTTTAGTTTGAAATATTTTGGTTGTATTGATACGTCACATTTTTGTTTGTTGAATAACGATTTGGTCCCTGATTTTTTCAAAGTATTTTTTTGCTGACAGATTAATAAGGCGTTTGAAATATATACTATAGCTTTTTTTACAGTGTAATTGCTGACACTAGAATATCAGTCTATTGATTATTAAACCCAGATTTCTAAACTGAGATTGATTAGTGATTCGGCATTCCGTTCGACCGTTTGTATATATACTAGTATAGTTATCAAAGGTACCAGGATTATAATATAGTACGCAAGACGCATATTTCTGTCCAACAATTGTATTTCCAAATAGCAAGGCAAATACTTTATCCGTGTGTCTATTCATTGTAGTAATTGATTAAAGTAAAGTCCCAAGATTTGCACTTTAACAGACAATTTATTGAAGAAATTTAGTATCCTTAGCAGAAATCTTAATGGCAATTCATCTAATTCAGCAGTTGTTATTTGAATAGAATTAGAAATATTTGATCATCTTACACTAGAGTGATGCCTTGTTTTGTCTATTACACCACATTCAAATTATTTAACGTATGCAATAACTGATTTATCATCTATGATTTTTTTTTTTGTAAATAAGCATAATAATTACAACCAGCTCTGTCATCACACGGACATTTTATGGTTAAAAACTTTTTTTAATGCCTCCATTCAATTAACTATCTCAAATTATTGTCTTTATTCAATATCATTCATTATCGGGTATAATGTCATCAATTTGAATGCTTGATCTAGCATTGAAAAAAGCATGATATTCAAAATTTCGTGAAGTAACCATAGAGAACGTGTAAATGGTCATCTTATCTTTTGATATCGACCAACAAAATGAGTTCTATCAAAAAAACATTAAAATCTACAAAATACAAATAAATCGGACGAAGACGACATTGAAACAGGTGTAATAATTTCCACTTTGGTATCGTTAGCCCCTCTTTGATAGTAAACTTGAAAAAAGACGCCAACAAAAATATAAACAGTTTTTTTTATTACGTAGTATATACAATATTTAAAATTACAATGCCCTACTAGTACAATGGCGTATGCACTTTTTCGATAAAGTATTAATACAGTAAAATAAAGATACAAGGATAAATAAAGTGGAAACAAGACTGTAACAACGTCTTTTGTCAGTTTCGTACCTTATTAAACCACTCGTAGAAGAAAGGTACACAACTCAAAACCTGATAGATGCATGCACAAATACCTAGTCACTTCGAGATCCATACCAATAAAACAGTTTGTGAATGAGAAGCAGCTGCGAGCTCTGAATTATCAGATAAGATGCATGTGAAATGTAGACTAGTATTCCTAACGCTCGTGAAATGAGTAAATTGCTGATAAGGTGACGAAATTTATAGTTTCATCATTGAAAACTCGTCATAGATTGTTATACTGAGATGATCGCTGTAGTTAAAGCATATGTCTAGAAATGGAGAACTTTTTGCATTAGCCAAGTACGTATAGTAAAACTACCTAGCACAATATAAAGATCTCAACCCTAACCCAATCTCTGTCATATCGACAACAAGATGAACAAAAAGTACATGAAGGAGCATACAGGGGGTCTTGCAGTTCAGGCAAAACACTTATTTGTACCTCAATTGTTAAAGGGAAAAACAATAACAAGATATATAATAGAATAGAAACAAAAAGAAAAATATTCCCAGTATTTTTCTCTTTTGTTATGTTAAATTTAGACCTGGTACTTCAGCCGTACAATTATCATTGCCTTTATAATAATAATATCAACTGGAATGAAAATCAATCATGAGTTTTTATTGAATTGTTTTTTTGTAAGTTAATTGAATTGTGATATGGATATACAGTTAACAGGATTTCCATAAATTCAAATGTGGATTTTATTCTAATTGGATGAATTCAATATAGGTGTTTATCGGTGTTCCTGCTGTATATATCGCTCTGGTCAGCGCATCCGAGAATTGCATATCACGGCTTTATGACATCAAATACGTTAACACTACCTCAATAACTTTGACCCCGACGTGTGCACAATACACAAATACAATCCAAAAAATCGATTATCAGATTTTCATCATATTTATATTGTGAAATATCAGCCTCTCGACACAATATGAAGACTTTTTGGAGTCGTGCGCTGCGCTTTCTTGTAGCTGATATATTTTGAAATATCAGCATGCAGACAACCTAGTAATTGGTACATATCGAACAAAAATATTGACATTCTTGAAAGATATATACCTTCTCTTCACATTAATGTATAATTAGAAAAGGTGCATAGCCTTCTAAATAAATTTTAAAAAAAATCTTCAGAATTTCAGAAAAACTAAACAAATTTTTCCGTTGTTTTTTATGGAGTTCGAATGGCTTCAGGAGGACATATACCATGTGGTCCATGTAAATTTGATGACATCACGAAAGTTGCATGGAGATGGTGCGCTAAACGTGAAGAAGGTTTATGTGAAGATTTCTAGAGCACTCAGAGAAAAAGCAAATCGTCAAGAAATCATCAGGTTATTATTTCAATAGAAGATTACCGCAAGATTGAAAATGTTTCCATCTCTCAGGTATGTGAGCACCATGGAGAAAACCTAGAGTGGTTCTGTAAAAGTCATGACGAAGTTCTCTGTGTTATTTGTGTCCCATCCCAACACAAAACATGTTCTGATGTTATACCAATTAGTGCAAACTCAGCAAATGCAAGACAATCCGCTGCATTAACTGACCTGGAAAATACAATTGAAGGAACTCTGCGCAATGTGAAGCAATGCATCATGAATCGTGAATCCGCTTCAGAGGAACTCAAAAAACAAGAACTGGAGATTAAAAACATGGTTCTTGAAACGAGAACGAAAACAAATGGCCACCTAGACAAGGTACAGGAAAAATTGTTACACACACTAAAATCAACATCTCAAACTTGTTAATTAAAATACCTCAAAATTTTGCAGAAACTTAAATCAACAGAAGAAATGCTAATTAAACTTAAGAAACAAACACTTCATATGAAACAGTTTTCTTCTAACATACAAGTATTTCTGGGTACGCGTCAGGTTGATAAGCAGATCAAAAGCGAGATCGAATCCATCAAGAGTGAAATTGGTGCTACCAAGGATGTTAAAAAATTAAAGTAACGATGCATAGGCTCATCGAGAATATGTTGAACGAAGTTGGAAATTTTGGGAATATAAAAGTCTCGGAATGCACCGCCAAGTTGGATTCTAGTGACCCTAAAATCGATCAAGCACAAAGTGAAATAAACATCAAAACATCAAGAAACATATCTGACATACAACTTCAGTTAATTCAATCATTTCAAATAAAGAAGAAAAGCGGAATTAATATTTCAAGTTGTGTCTTATTGCCTAATGGTCATTTATTGATGGTAAATTACGCCAATGAAAATCCTTAAATAGAGTACAGTGAGACAGGTGAACATGTGTGTGACATTCTTGTTTCTAGCGCGTCGTACGATATTGCCGTGATAGATCTAAATCGTATTGTTGTTACGTACGGGGACGCATTATACCTTGAAATAATGAACAACAAAACTTTCAACGTAGAAAAGAAAATAAGTTTACGAAAGAGTTGCTTGGGAATATTTAATGATGATGGGAAACTTTACGTAATTTGTGGAACCAGTGTAAAAATCCTGGATTTACGTGGAAGACACATGAGATTATCTGATTATGCAATCTACATCAAAACAAACACACACCGATTATTTTATGCTGATCGCAAAACGCACAAGGTTTATTGTTGTCATTTAAACGGGGAAGAGTTATGGCAGCTAAAAAATGACAGCATAAATTTTCCAAAAGATGTCACAGCAGATAATTACCATATCGTTTTCGTAGTAAGTTATATTTCCGAAAATCTTACAATAATAGAACATGACGGGGAAAACAGTAAATAATTACTAACACAATCGGATGGACTGAACCGTCCAAGAGCTGTTAAATTTGATAAGGACAAGAAAACACAACTCATATACAATAAAGAAGGAAAGGTTGCTTTGTATAAATGTATTTATTTTTAAAGTTGAACATAGACGTGTTTTTTATTGATGTAAAAAACCACACGCGAGACGTTTAAACGCTTCCAATTCACAGGCAAATCATCAAAACCGTAGACACTTTTTGGCTTTTTAAAGATTATCTTGATAGGACATTATTTTGGAACAAAACAATTTGTCAAAGAAATACAGAAATAAGGCCAATATTAAGTTTTAATCAGGAAGGAATCGGATTCATTTTCGATTTAAGGTGGTATCCAACACCTTCACTAAAATAATTTGGCTCGTTTAATTTTTATAAAATTTTGACAAAGTATTTACTTAAACCCTTTGACAAAAAAATAAAGATTTCAAAAATTTTGAACCAACCTTTTTATCAGAAAAAATACATTGGTTATATAGCATTTTGGCATAACACTAATTTTGATCATTGAGAAGCTTAATACTCCCCTAACAACGTTTAGCTGATTTTACAGAGTTATCTCCCTGTAGTGTTAGGTACCACCTGAACAAGAGCGTTATTGATGGTCTTAACAAAATCCACAAGGATCTTGTATTTGTTGCTTCATCCCTTTCTTTGATTGCTGATGATTTGGTTGGGAAACTCAAAGAAAGAAAAAAACTCTTGAGGATTGATGAAAACTTCATTTGAGGATGGGTTATTGTTAAGGAATACTAGAGTAATGCTATCGTCGACAATGATGAAGACGAGAAAAAGATTCGTCAGGCCGAGACAAAGACCCTTAAAACTATCAAGGAGAAAAAAACGCCCTCAGCCATGTACCGCCAGACCAACTCAAGCAGTTGAATGTATCTCTACTGTACCTGCTCCTCCTCCAGCTTACACTTTCAATAGTTGTCAACAGCCTTGTCGTACCAGCACCGCGCAGCGTGAGCCATACTGCTTGTACATCTGTCATTTCTGTATGGTCACTGAGGAAGAAACTGTCCACTCAATTTCAAGTCAGCCTCAGCTTCTGAACCAAGTAACCAGTCATCCAAACAGCTATATTCAGTTACTGTCAATTATAAGTACATTGTATCTCGATTAATGTTTTTTTTTATCTTCTTGATATAAAGGAATATTGACGAACTTAACGAATTTATGCCACAAGTTCAATTTATTGATAAATTAGATTTTTCTGCTAGTCATAACTTTAAAGATGTGTAAGGCAGGCTTGCTACGCATTACAATTTTTGGTAAAGACTGGAGCTAGTCATTTTGTTTTAGACACAATTAAAAACGGTTAGCTAATCCCATTTTAGTGCATCCCCCAGTATGCACATAAAAAAAAAAATCTGCTCAGACTTTGTTAAAAAAAAAAGTTTTGAAATTACTAGTAGTTTATTCCAGACGTGCATATGCAGTTCCCTTTCCGCCTTATATTGTAAATCCTTTGTCAGTAGCCACGAAAAAATCGGGAAAAAGGGTTTTATATTGGATCTTTCAATTTTAAATGGATCTGAAAAAGACTGAAAAACAGCTTTTCAATATTCCCAAAAGATTTTTAGCTGTTTAAGTTTGATTGAAAATCCGGTTATCATCATTTTGAAATTTGCCCACAGCAACAAACTTTACTTGGTTTTTCCTGGAAGAACAAGTGTTACTGGTTTTTAGTTTTAATTTTTGGTCTGGCATCTAGTCATTACTTGTTCACAAAATGTTCGAGACATATGGACAAATATCGGAGACAATATTAAATTGATATTGTCTTCTATTAATACGATGGTTTCGGAATGGCTTCAGTTGACGAATTATGTCGAAAATATTTCGATTTGGTGAAAAATACACTAAAAGATGGTGGTATTACTTGATATAGAAAAATCACTTTGGATTCTATTCAATTTTACATTTCAATTCCGAAAGAAGATTAAATGATTTGTTAAGGTCTATAAATGATTTTTTTTCTCTGATAGTCTATTAGCTCAAGTGACTGGTAAGATTACTGCTTTATCTCCAGGCTTCACACAATTTACTAGAAAAGATATTGTTACTTGTGCATCGTGCAAAGATTGAGCTCGGATAGATTATTCAGCTGAGATTTGAATGAGCTTTGATGCTTGCTTAAAATCCTGCAGCAATTAATTCATATTGAATTTAATTTAACATATCGTAACGACAGTTAAAAAATATATTTTACTTCAGGGGTTTTGTGTGTCTTATTTATTCACAATAAAACACACCCGTGATATCGCGGGTTCGTAACTGAATTAAAGTATATAACTATGTGTTAGTTTTATTTTTGCC